>NC_056737.1:67655237-67999956 GCF_019279795.1 Protopterus annectens
AACAGGGGCAACTAACTCAATACTTCAGAAAACTAGCAAATTTCAACAGGCTGACTGCAAGGAAAATCCTGCAGGCTCTGGGATTCATGGCATCTTGCATACTACTAATCCCATGTGCAAAGCTGCATATGAGGAAACTTCAGTGGTACCTGAAAAACCTATGGTCTCAACACAGCCACAGTTTGGAAACAATAATACCACTAATTCCATGCCTTCAAAAGGAATTTCTGTGGTGGGCTCAAACATGCCAAACAAACACAGGTCTCCCATTCTGCAAGCCTCAAGCAAATCAAGTCATCACAACAGATGCCTCGGACTATGCCTGGGGGGCGCACATGACAGATCGGTGCATTCAGGGCAAGTGGTCCCAAAAAGAAAAGCACCTTCACATCAATCAAAAGGAAATGCTAGCAGTGATAAATGCTATTATAGCTTTCAAAGACCTTCTACATCCAGGTCAACTATTGATAAGGACAGACAACACCACAGTAATGTGGTACATAAACAAACAGGGAGGAACCCATTCATATCCCCTATGCAGGCTGGCCATGTCACTTTGGAACATGGCTCTGGAATTACAAATCGAACTTCAAGCACAGTACTTGCCAGGCAAAGAAAACATGCTGGCAGACAACCTAAGCAGAAATATGACAGATCCACACGAATGGAAGTTGCATCCTCAAGTTTTTACAGAGATAATTCAAGCATGGGGAAGGCCAGACATAGATCTCTTTGCCTCCCACAAAAATCACCAATTGACAAAATTCTGCTCAAGGTCTTTTCATCCACAGGCCTGGAGAGTGGACGCTCTCTCTTTCAGTTGGACAACAATGACAGTTTATGCCTTTCCACCTCTTCCTCTGCTGCCCAAAGTTCTATTAAAAACCAGAGCAGACAGACCAAAGATGATTCTCATTGCTCCAGACTGGCCAAGACAGCACTGGTACCCACTCCTGAGGAGCCTGACGCATTCCACACCATGGACCCTACCTCTAATGCCTCTTCTCCTGACTCAGCACAGCTTCAAAACTCTTCACAGTCAGCTGAAAACACTCAGTCTGGCCGCATGGAAGATTCCTTAACTTCACAACAAACCCTACTCTCCAAGGAAGTACAGGAAGTCATTTTGGAAGCCAGAAGGCCGTCTACTAGAAAAGCTTACTCTGCAAAATGGAAACGGTTTTGTGCCTGGAATGAGAAAAAGGGCCAGAATCCTGGAAAACTGAATTTACCTCAAATATTACAGTATCTAGCTGAGCTGCTAAGCAGTGGACTTTCATTCTCCTCCATCAAAATCCATGCCTCAGCCATTTCTGCAGAATACAACACTGATCCACCTTTATTCTCTCACCCCCTCTTAAGACAGTTCCTCAGAGGGGCTAAAAATATAAAACCCCCAAGGAAACAACCAATACCTGCTTGGGACCTCAATTTCATTCTAGAAAAGCTGACCTTGCCTCCTTTTGAGCCAGCTGCTTCAACAGATTTGCAATATTTGTCCTGGAAAACAGCCTTCCTCCTGGCTATCACCTCAGCTCGCAGAGTATCGGAATTACAAGCCCTCATGGCTGTGCAGCCTTTCATCATTTTCCATCAGGACAGAGTTTCCTTATGAACCAACCCGTCCTTTATGCCAAAGGTGGTATCCAGGGTAGCTTTGAGTCAGGCTATCCACTTACCTACATTTTACCCTAATCCTCAAAACAAAGGGGAGAGACTACTACATTCATTGGACATCCACAGACAGCTGCGCTATTATTTGGACAGAACAAAGCCTTTCAGAAAATCAGAACAACTCTTTGTGTCCTATGCTATAGGAGCTCAAGGGAAGCCAATTTCCAAACAGACAATCTCAAAATGGATAGCCCACTGCATACGCTTTTGCTACTCTTTTCATGGTAAAACTGTACCTGCAGGCATCAGATCTCACTCCACATGAGCCACAGCTACCTCTGCAGCTTTCCTCAGAGGAGTGCCTACCAAAGATATTTTGGAAGCAGCCACTTGGAGTTCTGTGCATACCTTCTCCAAGCACTACCACCTACTATTATACTCCAAAACTAGAGCAGGCTTTGCCACTGCAGTCTTGCAGGGCATCCTGGCTCCTCCTAGTTCCACCTAGTGTCTACCACCCCTTTTTAGCTTTGGGATTCTACCCATCTGTTATGACTGCAGCTGTATGCACGATGAACATACTACAGTTTTGTACCTACCATAAATGTAGATGTTCGAGTGCTAATACAGCTGCAGTCCAGGTTTCCCTCCCTCCTTCCCCTCTTGGGACAGGCCTATTGGCTAACACCTCCTCTCACAACCTAATTGGGGTATTCTTTTATGGTGTATTTGCTTGCAACTACTGTATTTTGATTATATTGCATTGCATTACTACATAAATTTATGTATTACATTCCTTCTGGGGGCACCTGACATCTGGGGCAAGAAAAACTGAAGAAGATGGCGTCGGCTGGTTCTTTTATACCCCTGTTGCACTGACGTCAGGGAAGAAGCGACGACAGCCGACGCCAGACCTAGACTTTGGAATTCGGCCGACCGAGGACCCGCCTGACGGCAGAAGAACCCATCTGTTATGACTGCAGCTGTATTAGCACTCGAACATCTACATTTATGGTAGGTACAAAACTGTACTTTCTTCTTCTTTCATGGATTGTCTTCTTTGATATATCTCATACATCCCAGGGTTCTTGTCCTTTCATGGATTATTTGCTCTGACATATCTCATAAATCCTTAGGGTGGTTCTCCTTTCATGTATTAAGACCTATGGAGTAGAGTCAGTATCTGAATGTCTATTAAGGACTACATAATGGTAGCCTTATTAAAAAAAAAAAAACAAATGTGGATTAGAACTAATGTTTACAACACTTTTCTGTAAACAAGTATGAATATAACATCCTGAATTGTTAAAGAATACCACCTGTGTAAATAATGAAACATGAAATGTTCTTATTGCCTCCTGCAGCTAAAAATGTAATACTCTATTTTGAGGTGTTAAGCTGAGGCCACATCCACCTGAGTTGGTGGTAGCTTAGGTGAATGTAAAAGATTCCACGATACCTGTTGAAAAGAATAGGGAAGATCCCCAATGCCCTAGCCAAATTTCCCCTAGTAGTATAAATACCATCTTGAGGTTCCCCTGAAAAGTGGCTACTATCCTAGTGGGACAAACCTGGTTAAGAAAGGATAAATAACTTAAATAAATACATTTTTGAGAGAGTTAATTCTTTTTATTAAATGTTATAAATAAAACAAATATTCTTGGAAGGACAACCTGTTGGACATCAACAAGCATTAATTTGTAACATTTCCTGTTTGTGGTGATCATCTTATTGTTTAATGAAGATGATGGCATTGTAGAATTAACTAGGCCAACATAATGGGTACCCTATCAGCCTTATTAGATGACTCCAGTGTGAGCTGCAGCAAAGATATTACTGACAGACAGATACAGTGTGAGACCTCAAACCATAACCTGCCAGTTGCAAACTAGATGAGTCAAACTTGTCAAAACACAGATGTCCATCAGTAGGGTCCACAGCATTGGTCTACCCCCATATATGAATATAATTATATATATATATATATATATATATATATATATATATATATATATATATATAAAATATGGATTCACTTTACAAGCTCAGTGTTTTAAAATGTCGAAGTTCATATGGCCAAGACCATATGATCGAATTTTTAAAACATTTAACCTGTAAAGCAAACACAAAAATAACAAAGAAAAACTTTCTAAGACGTTTTTGCAGGGGGTCAAGCCCTCCTGTACCCCCCACACCCCCGCTATTTAAATATACCAAGATCGCACTACAGCGGGGAAAAGGGAAACTTACCCATTCCGCTCTGTGTGGAGATCTCCGCTTTACAGGTTTGATGTTTTAAAAAGTTGATCATATGATGTTGGCTATATGAATTTCAACATTTTAAAACATCGAGCTTGTAAAGTGAATGCACACACACACACACACACACATATATATATATATATATATATATATATAAAATGTTTCTGACCTACATGTGTTCTAGTCCCAGGTTCAGCGAATGCACTGTGCATTCACATATATATGGTCGACCTTAGGATTAGAGAGTGCGGCTTGAGAAATTTACCCTATTCCCCAGTGTAGTGCAATCTCGGAGTTGGAATATATAATTTCCAGGGGAGTGGGGGCTTTCCCTCCTGCAAAAACAGACACTTCTATGTTGTGCAGTACGTATGTATTGCTGAAAATTACAATATCCATTGCTGTTCTGAAAGGTGCAAGGGAAGGCATATGTCGAATAATACTGAATTTGAATAACCGGCATTAAATTCGACATACTGCCTCTCTTCCTCTGCATTTTCCAGTGTTGTGATTCACATGAATGAATGGAATTCATTCTGTCATTTACGATTTTGATAGTAAACATATATATATATATATATATATATATATATATATATATACACATATGTTATTGACTCCACAGTCATATAACCACTGGGAAAAGCAAAGCAACTGGCAAGACAAAAAATGTCTGGCTCATTTGCGATTTTCCAGTACAGCCAATGTATGGAAAAACATTTTGGGACTTGTGGTTAGAGAGAGTGGGGTTCAAGGAGATAGCATTCTCGGAGTTGCCATTTGCTGAATGGCAGGTCTTCACTATCAAACAAAGATGGGAAATGTAGTTAATGTTCAACAAAACAAAACTTTTAGGGAAGCTACTGAAAAAAAAAAGCCAGTTGCTTCAGCAGGTTTGATCCTTCAAATGCGGCATTGTCTGCTTCTAAAGTTATCATTTAAACAAAAAAAAAGACATTTATTTCCAAGGAGGGACTGTCGTTTCATATCAGGAAAATAACTCCACAAAAATCTCTGCCCATAGTAACGTGTTTATTGTAGTAATTGCTGTTCCAGTTGCAATGTTACTTGTTTGTAAAATTTTTTTCAAAGAAGTTTAGGAAACTGATTTATATATACTTACTAATTGATCATTACTGCTGCATAAAAATAAATGTGCCTAGTCTGTGGAATTAGGAAGTTAAATCCTCACCTGGAGATTCAAAAAAGGTAAGCAGGAGCTTACGTGAAGACTCTCAAGGAGTGATGTGTGAGACCTCAGTCAGGACTTTGTAGTGGCTTATTTCTAGAGGAATCCCATGCAATACAGAGCTGGGGTCAGGCTTTCATCCTGGAACATTCATAGACCACTCATTTGCTTGAAGGGCTGAATAGATCTGTGTATAACTGGTGGATAGTAGCTAAAGGTACTGTTTTAAATTTGAACTGAAAGCCAAGTGAAAAGTGTATTGTTTTATTTTGTATATGAAAGCCAACAGAGACATTTTTTACTTTGTTAATGTGCAATATAAAATGTGTAGTTTTTGTTTTAAATAACTGCTATGTTATAATAAAGAACCTCTAATGGAATGATAGATGTATGATGTTCTTCGTGTTTCACTGTTGCAGTCATGACATTTGGGTTATCCCTGCCAGGGTAGCCCTCAGCCGGCCTGAATACCAGAGGCTTAGTATATCTGCGTCGGCTGCTGTCGCCTCAGGACAGACGTCAGGTCGTCAGTAGTATAAAGTAAGGCAGCCGACGCCATTACATCAGTCTTTCTTGCCATGGAAACCGAAGCAGAAGTAGTTTGCACGAGTGCCAGTCGGCTGCTACCTGAATTTCGTCTACCGAATTGAAGTTGAAGTCTTATAAAGCTAAGTACCCCATTGGGGATTTATTTTTCTTGTGCTAACCGATGTCAGAAAAAGTTAATAATTGTCTTGTTTGTGGAAAGCAAATACCACACCGAGACTTCCATTCTTACTGCGTCACTTGCTTAGGCCCAGACCACGACATCCCCCATTGTCGCTTCTGTGCTTTGTTCAATGCCAGAACTAGCCATCGTCGGGTCTTTATTGTAGCCAGATGTTTTCACTTACAGTCCTCGAATTCTGATATGGCTCCAGTAAGCCATCCGACAGCAGGTCTTTTGAAAAAACTTAAAGATAAAGACAGAGACAGACAGCACAGGTCCAAACCTACGGATGATGCTTCTGTTAAGTTACTCATCAGTTCTCCGGTCCTCCGTGAGGTGCTTTCGCAACCTCTAATGCCCACTTATGTGGATTCGCAGGCCACTACCGAGACACTTTTGGAGTTCAGTATTCCGCAAAACTCTTCTTCGACTAAGGATCCTACGATCGTGTCTACCTTGGATGGGTCCGGAGCTGCTGAGCAGGCACCGGCTTCCGAGGAAGTCCTTTGTACTACAGATTCTCAACACAAACCGACGTCTTCTTTCATGACTACAGTTCTTTCGAAAACAAAAGACACAAGCCGATGAAAGAACACAAAACTGAAAACTGGTTGCAGGAAAGAAGGCACCAAACACAAAACTTAAGAACAAGCAGTTTAATCCAAAATGAAGCGCTTTTCATCACAGTAAGGTTTCATTATTCTCAAACCGGCCGTTTGCAATTCATCTAATAATTGCCTCTCTCTTACAGTAATGTTTCTTACAAAATTCTTGTTGCTTTTATTTTTCACCAATTCATTCCTGAAGTCCAACTCACAAATTTGCTCGAACAGGTCTAAGATTGGGTGCAAAGGTGGACTGAATGTACTAGGAATGTGAAACTCTTCTTTTCTGGCTGTATTTTCACCTAAGATGAGATGTGTTATCAATTGTGCATAAGATCTTAAAAATCAACAATAGTAGGAACGGACATGGGTTTACCACGTCATTTTAGTATTTTAGGTATTTGGTACTTTTAAAGTACAAAAACCTTTGTAGGTATTTTATGGTATATAAGAACATTTAGTATTGTTTCTTCTGTAGGGTTAGGGTTTGAGTTTTGCATGTGGGTGTGTCTAAATGTGCTTATGACACTTTTGTAGTCTTTAGAAACTGCAGTTTCTATGAGTACTAGTTTTCAATTTGTTGTCAAGAAGAATGAAATGAACTGATTAACTAATATTGTTTAATTACCTAACTAACTACTACTCACTGACTACTTAAGGGCATGCTCTTAATGTTGTTTTTATCTGAAGAAGTCAGTATTTACTGTGACGAAAAGCGCTTCATTTTGGATTAAACTGCTTGTTCTTACGTTTTGTGTTTGGTGCCTTCCTTCCTGCAACCAGTTTTGAGTTTTGTGTTCTTTCGAAAACGACTGAGTTTCTTAGGTCCAGGGTATGAACCACACCCAAGAAACTGACAAACCACTCCCAGGCACCTGCTTCCTTGCCTCACTCTCAGATGCTTAAAATGGTGGAATACCTTATGTTGATCAGGGGAAGCCAAGCTACCCCCTCCGAAAGGAAAAGAGAGCTGTCCCCTGTAGTTCTGTCTGAACAAGAGTCAAAAAACTCTGATGCTTCTGAATATGAGGACATGTAACCCCTCTCTACTTATGTGGATTTGATGCAGAGGATTCCATCCCATTAGCCTGCCCCCAGAGGACTTTTCCTTTGGGGAAACCCTGCATACCTTAACAGAGCATTTTCAGTGGGAAAGTCAAGACTACCCTCAGTCTAAAAAGAGACTCAGGGAATTCCTAGATCTTGCACAGCACAGACCCTTGGTCATCCCCCCAGTCCTGGATGTTTTGGAGGATGTTTTCCTGGAATCCAGCTGAACTCCTGACACCCTCCCTCCCTCCTGCGCCCAGAAAATCAGACCGGTATTACAGAGTCCCTGACTCACACAAATTCTTTTTAAAAATCCTACTGCTGACACTGAGGTATTTCTCAAGGGCCTAAAGGGATTAATGCAGCCTCTGCTAAGAATCCCACCCCCTCAGATGGGGATTCCCGAGCACTAGACAGATGGGATAAAAAAGTATACACCTCAGCTACTCTTGCTTATCCAGGCACTAAATTGTCAGTTCTATATGCTAAAATTTCAGCAACATACCCTGGAACGGACTACCTCCACTGCAAAACCAGGGAGTTCTAAGCCACCCCCTTATGGTAAGAACTCACAATGACTTAACTCCCTCACCCCCTCCCTCTGCCCACATTCACTTACCCTTAGGAGGAAAACTCTCCTTTCATGCAAGCACCTGGGCCACCATTACCAACGACCACTTGGTTTTGAACATAGTGTCTCAGGGATACAAATTTTTCTTCCACACCCTTCCACTCCCAAAAGGGTTCCCAGATCTATCTCCAAACCTGTGGGCAGAGGCTCAGAAGCAAATCTTTTCCCTGCTTTCTATGAGGGCAGTAGAACACGTTCCTGCAGAACAGATAGGCCAAGGTTTCTACTCCAGACTTTTTCTGGTGCCTAGAAAGGAAGGCACCTGGCATCCCATCCTCAATCTATCCATTCCAAACACCTTCCTGATGATCCCAAAATTCAGACTGCTCACCCTCCAGCAGCTGCTCCCATGCTCTACAAGGACGCTTGGCTAGCCACAATGGATCTAAAAGAGGCCTACCCTCCACATTCCTATCAGGGAATCATGCAGGAAATATCTCCATTTCAGGGCAGGATCTCAACACTTTCAGTTCTCTGCACTTTACTTTGGCTTATCTACTGCTCCCAGAGTTTTCACAAAATGTCTGGCTCCAGCCATTGCCTTTTGCAGACAAAGGAATTTCCAGATTTACCCATACTTAGACGACTGCCTTATTCATGCAGACAGCCAGGAAAAGCTGCTCAAGCACCTGGCCTTTGTAAAGACCCTACTAACCACCCTAGGGTACGCAATCAACGAAAAGAAATCCAAACTGGTGCCCACCCAAAGGATTATCTTCCTGGGAGCAAGCCTGGACACAACATCCCAGATGGCATTCCTTACACCAGAAAAACAAATTTTCCTGACAGCCTACTTCTCTCAACTAGCCACCAGGCCTCAATTATCTGCAAGGAAGATCTTGCAAGCTCTGGGGTTCATGGCATCTTGCATACTAGTCATTCCATGTGCCAGACTGCATATGAGGAAACTTCAGTGGTACCTAAAAAGCCTTTGGTGTCAACACTCTCAAGACCTTGAAACTTATAATTCCCTGCCTCAGAAAAGATTTTCTTTGGTGGGCAACAGCATGCTCCCACAACAAGGGACTGCTTTTCTCACAACCCCCTATCGCCCAGACCCTCACCACAGACGCATCAGACTATACTTGGGGTGCACACCTGGACGGCAGGTGCATACAGGGCCAATGGAGCCCACAGTAAATCCCTCTGCACATCAACAAAAGAGAGATGATGGCTGTCCAGCACGCCTTGATAGCTTTCAAACCCCTTCTCTCCCCAGGGGCTCTCCTGATCAAAATAGACAACACCACTGTGATGTGGTATATCAACAAGCAGGCAGGGACTCACTCCTACAATCTATGCAGGCTAGCCATGGCCCTTTGGCACACAGCCTCTGCCATGCAGCTGCACCTGTTCTCAACTCTCTGGCAGACCAATTAAGCAGAAATCTTCTGGACCCATACGAGTGCCAGCTCAACAGAAGAATTTTCACCCTAATAACTCAAAAATGGGGCACCCCGAAGGTCGAGCTCTTTGCCTCCCACACCAACCATCAGCTCAGCAAATTCTTCACCAGGGAGCATCACTGCATGGCTTGGAAAGTGGATGCCCTGTCCTTCACCTGGGTCAGTCTATCGGTCTATGCCTTTCCTCTACTATATCTCATCCCCAGGGTGCTGCCCATAATAAAGGAGGAAAAACCAAGAACAATTCTTATAGATCCAGACTGGCCTCATCAGCACTGGTACCTCTTGCTGCGCAGTCTGTCACCACTGCCACCATGGCATCTTCCTCAGATTCCAAACCTCCTGAACCAGAGGAAAGTCCCGAACTGCAGACACTCAGTTTGGCAGCTTGGCTTATTTCCTAACCCCGGATCAATCTGCCAACCTCAGTAAACAGGTTTTAGATGTTATCTGTGAGGACAGACCCTCTAGCACTGGAAAGTCTATGCTAACAAATGGAAAAGGTTCTGCACCTGCATCCGGGCTGAAGGAGCCAATACGGCACAGCCCTTCCTCTCATCCTGGATTACTTAGCTGACCTACAGCACAGTGGCCTCTCTTTCTCCTCTATAAAAATTCATGCCTCTGCTATTTCTGCTCATTTTTTCACTGAGCAGACCCCTTTTCTCACACCCTTTGATCATAGAGTTCCTAAGAAGGGCTAGCAACTTGAGGCCACCCAGAAAGGCACCCACCCCAGCTTGGGACCTTAACTATATTTTGGAAAAGCTGACCCTGCCCCCTTTAGAACCAGCCTCTTCTGCAGAGCTAAAATTTCTCTCCTGGAAGACAGCATTCCTTCTGGCCATCACTTCAGCCAGAAGAGTCTACGACCTGCAAGTGCTCATGGCCATGGAACCCTTCATCATCTTTCATGCTGACAGGGTATCCCTCAAATCTAATCCATCCTTCATGCCCAAGGTGGTGTCCAGTGTGGCTCTCAAACAATCCATTCATTTGCCCACCTTTTTTCCTAATCCCCAGAACAAGGGGGAAAGGATTTTGCACTCTCTAGATGTGCACAGCTCAGATTCTATCTAGACAGGACTAAATCCTTTGGAAAGTCTGATCATTTGCTGGTTAGCTTTGCTGCAGGGGCAGAAGGTAAAGCTATCTCCAAACAAACAATTTCCAAATGGATAGCACACTGCATCCATTTCTGCTACCAACAACATGGAAGCCACCCCCAAGGGGGTCAGGACTCGCTCCACCAGAGCAGCCTCCACTTCTGCAGCTTTCCTCAGGGAAGTCCCCACCAAGGACATCCTGTAGCCTGCCACCTGGACATCTATTCGCACTTTTACCAAACATTACCACCTGCCTCTCTTCTCCAAATCCAGGGCAGGGTTTGCGTCTGCAGTCTTGCAGGGCATCCTAACCAGCCTCTAGTTTCTTTTACTGCCTCCATCTTTTTCCTCAGCTTTGGGACTCAACCCAAATGTGATGACTATAACAGTGAAACACAAAGAACATAGTACATTTGTGTACACTTACCATAAATGTAGATGTTGGAGTGTATTCACTGTTGCAGTCCTGGTTTCCCTCCCTCCATCCCCCTTTCTTCTCTTTCCTTTCTAAGGGACATATTGGTATTTACTTTCTACTAGTGGGGTTCTTCCACTAGAACCTGGCTCCTACTTGGGGCTCCTGACATGTTAGGGCAAGAAAAACTGACGTAATGGCGTTGACTGCCTTACTTTATACTACTGACGACCTGACGTCAGTCCTGAAGTGACAGCAGCCGATGCAAAAATACTAAGGCTCTGGTATTCGGGCTGGCCGAGGGCTACCCTGGCAGGGATAACCCAAATGTGATGACTGCAACAGTGAATACACTCAAACATCTACATTTATGGCAAGTGTACACAACTGTACTTTTTTGCACTCTTCACTGACTTAAAAGGCTCTTGTTTATAGCAGGTTTAAAAAGCGATCATATGACAGAGCAAGTCACTTCTAGTGCATATGTAATTAAAAACAACCAGTCTGTATCGAACAGTAATTATAGCTGTTATTTATTAAGCAAATGTATTGGGTTGTCTTTCAGAAAGAGCCTGAGTAACCCACTGGAAGGATGTATTCCTTTTCAGGAGCATCCTTGTGCAGTGTCTGGGAGGCAGGTGGTGCCTGTGGAGCTACAGCAAGCAGCTTGGTAACAGCTCATTGCCTTTGTCCTCTGCCTGACTTAAGTGAAATGTCTACATTTTCAGTCTTCCCATAAAGATGGCCCAAGTCTAACAGATTAAAACAATAATCAGAGCTAAGAGGAGAGGAAGTTCTGATTACGGTTATTACCTTTGCTGTTTTCAATGAGACAGTCACAGATTGACACACTCAATTAATCCATCCACAATCCCTTTTGCCATTTTTGCACATGGGACAAGAGTGTCACTTCAACAGTGACAATCATCTAGGGCCAAGGTTCAAATTGCCAGGTGGTTAGCCCTGCTTCAGCTGTACTTTCATACCACACTCTAACACACAAACTCACACCTATGGCCAGTTTAGAAAGTCCAGTCCATCTACTGTTTATCTTTGAAATGTGGGAGGAAACTGGACCACCTGTAGGAGACCCACATAAACACAGGGAGGACATGCAGACTCCACACAGAAGGCAGCCTAGCCAAGAATCAAACCAGGGAACCTCTTGCTGTGAGGCAACAGAGCTGTCCACTGCACCACTATGCCACCACGCACACAGTTAATGCCGGGGAAAAATATATTTAGATTTACATTAGTTTTATGCTGGATGCCAACAGCCTGGCTATTGCGTTTGCCTGCTGAATTGTAGGTGTGCTTTTGCAGTCTTTTTTTTTTTTTTTTAAGTCAGTCTCCCGAGTCTTGACACCTGGCCATGCTTTAAATGTGCAGACTATAATCTATTTCTGTGCTAAGTGTTCTCTGTTTGGTCCATTCCTGAAACTGCACAGTGATTGGCTGAATTTTATTTGGGGGAAAGAAAAGAGTCAGGAGAATCATTATATAAACTGCTGCTATGACAGAATTGGAGTCCTGAACATTTCTCTTAGAGGTAGGCTTTTCTTTTTCTTTTTAGAACAAAAATGAGACCAGGGTGGTACATTCTCATTCAGCTTCAGCTCAACAATATGAAATGAAATACGGCAGTAAGATATGAGCTTTAGTTTTCATTATTTTCTTCCGGAATGTTTGGCTTGCTGTGCTTCCCTGTCATGCCACTCTGTGAGAAGGAGACTAACTGCTGCTTACTGCTTGTAGGCTAGCCTTCCAGTGTTGATTGAGCAATGGAGCCCAAAGACAGTCCAAGGGTAAGCAGGACTCATGAGTACCAGCTACTTAGCCACAACAGTAAATTGATAAATTAAATAAAAAGATCAGATGCATTAGTGCAAGCTGGAGAGAGCAACTGCAGTCAAGAGGGTGGAGGAGATAGAACTAGAGAGTATTTCAGGAAAAAAAAAAAAGAGACAAAGGTCCAAAGTCAGGAACAGTTTTTAAATCTTATTCTAAAAATGCATTGTGGAGGAGAGAGAGAGAGAGAGACTGAAACAAGCTTTACAGTATAGATACAGATCACACAACCCTGTGCTAACATGCTGTGCTTGAGATGACATTCCAGGACACTGCATAACATCTCTTGCATTCTACTCTTCCCAGCTGTAGTCATGTAACCCCTTGCTATTTTGAATGTTAAAACTTGGACACATGTTTTTCTTCCTTAACGTAGTTGGGGTGGGCTGTAAGGTGTTGGGATGCGATCAGATTGGTGGTACCTCAGTACCACCGTTCTGTTCCTGAATACCTGATGTTCATCGTATTTCACTGTTGCAGTCATTACACTTGGGTTATCCTGCTGGCAGGTGACCCGCAGTCGGCCCAAGTTCCAAAATTTTGGTCTGGTGTCGGTTGCTGTCGCCTCTTCCCTGATGTCAGTGCGCCAGGGGTATAAAAGTTGCAACCAACGCCATTTTCTTCAGTCTTTCTTGCCGCTTGGTGCCCGAAGCATAAGCAGTTTGCAAGTGCCGGTCGGCCGACTCCTGAGATTTTCAAAATTGAATTTCAGAACTGAAGTCTTCAGTAAAGCTAAGTACCCCATTGGGGAAACTTTTCTTGCTCCAGACCGATGTCAGTAAAAGTTAATAATTGTATTTCTTGTGGGAAGCAAATACCTCCTAAGGACTTCCTCTCTTACTGCATTCCTTGCCTAGGCCCTGACCACAACATCACTAGTTGTCGGTTTTGTGCTAGATTTAATAAACGCACAATTAAACATCAGTTTGATTTTGCTTTACTTTATTTTGGTCGAAGATTTAATTACATAATGCCGTCGGAACAACCGACGACCGGAATGTATAAAAAACGCAAAGACAAAGAAAAAGACAGGCATCCGAGGTCCAAAACCGACGACGAAGTCTCTTCTACGCCAGTCGCCGGTTCTCAGTGAGGCGCTTTCGCAGCCCCTGACACCCGCTACCTCAGAGCCACAGGCTGCAACCAACAGCCACGTGAAGACACCGAGGCCTGTGGAAACTCAAGGTATTGGGCCTACGGAAAATATACCCTCAGATGGGTCCGGAGCCGCTGAGCAGGCACCGGCTTCTGAGGGTGTTTTCAGACCTTCACAGCTTACAATTAAAGCTACTACAGCAGCAAAGGCAAAGTCAAAAATACCATTAAAGACAAAGAAACAAGTGCAGTATTCTCCAGAACAGTCATCCATGCCTAAGAAACAGATGCTTAAAATGGCCAAAGACATCCCCCTCCTGACAAAAGGCCTAGGCAAGACACTGATTATGATTCCTCTGATCAGGTTTCCATTTCTTCTGATTCTTCCTCTGACCAGGGCTATTCTCTCCCTCCCTATGAGAACTCTGATGCTGAAGAGTCCATTCCTTCAGCCTCACCGCCTGAGGATTACTCTTTTGGGGAAACCCTGCACACCATGAGGGAACATTTCCATTGGGAGAGCCAGGATTACTCAGAATCCAAGAAAAGGCTCAGAGATTTCCTTTTATTGCCTCAGCACAGGCCCTTGGCTATCCCCCTTGTGTGTGCTTGATATTGTTGATGATGTTTTTTCTGAATCCAGTCTGTCTCCAGATTCTTTACCCCCTGCACCAGTAAAGCCAGACAGGTACTACAGGGTCCCTGACTCTCATAAATTTCTTTACAAAAACCCCGTTGCGGACCCAGAAACTATTTCTCAGGGTCCAAAAGGGGTTAAAGTTTCCACTGCCAAAAAATCCTGTCCCCTCAGATAGGGATTCCAGAGCTCTGGATAGATGGGGGAAAAAGTTTACACTTCTGCTACTTTAGCTGTAAGAGCTTTAAACTGTCAGTTTCACATGCTTAAATATCAGCAGTATCTCATGTCTTTGTTAAAGCAGAAAATGGTTACAAATACAGAAGGTCCTGACTGTAAAGAAATGCAGGATTTATTGCATGCAGTTGAACAAGTGGGAAAGCATACTCTGCAGTGTGGTTTTGATTCATTAGAGGCTTCTTGTAGAGCCGCAGTTACAGGCTCAGTTATTTGAAGACATGCTTGGTTGAAAGAACAAAGTTTACCTGACCATGTTAAAATGAAATTATTGGATGCTCCACTACAGCATGATACTTTGTTTGGTGTTAAGGCAGAAGAGGTTTTAAAGAAAATAGAGGATAAAGCAAAGTCAATGCAAACTGTGAAAGATTTCTTACAGGTTCAGCCACCTAGATTTAGCAGGAACTGGCCTTCAAAAAATTGGTCCTTTCCAGTGTCAGACAGGCCACAAAGAGGTAGATACAGACGCCCAAGAGGCAGATCTCAGCCCCAAGGCTCCTACAGACCTAAACAATGGGGTTCTTCAGCCCCCAAAGTAGGAGAAGACAAATCACAACGTTATAGAAAACAGTCACAATGACTTCCCTCTGCAAATGCCAAGCACTTACCAGTTGACAGCACCCCTAGGGGGAAAGCTAACACTTTTCTCAAAAAATTGGCACATGATCACCCAAGACCAATGGGTGTTGAATATAGTTTCTCAAGGGTACAGGTTCCACTTCCACACACTTCCAAAACCAAAAGGTATACCAAACCTGCCTCAAAACCAATGGGCAGAGGCACAAAAACAAATTGCAGCTCTTATGGATATGGGAGCTATTCAAAGTGTTCCACAAGAAGAACAAGGCCAAGGATTTTACTCACGACTTTTCCTAGTACCCAGAAAGGACAAAGCATGGAGACCAGTACTGGACCTGTCAATCTTAAATACTTTCCTGGATGTTCCAAAATTCAAAATGTTAACACTACAACAACTCTTGCCCATGCTGGGCAAAGAGGCTTGGCTAGTTACTTTGGATCTCAAGGAGGCATACCTGCATGTCCCAATCAGACAATCATGCAGAAGATACCTCAGATTTATAGCAGGCTCAATGCATTATCAATTCTCTGCACTGCCCTTTGGCTTATCTACTGCACCCAGGGGCTTCACAAAATGACTGGCACCAGTAATTGCATTTTGCAGGCAAAAAGGAATTCAAATATATCCCTACTTGGACAACTGCCTTATTCAAGCAGAGAGCAAGGACATTCTTCTAAAGCACCTGGAGTTTGTAAAAAGATTACTAATTTTCCTAGGGTACACAGTAAACGAAAAGAAATCAAAACTAGTGCCCTCTCAAGAGATAATATTCCTGTGTGCAAGCTTGAATACAACTACCCAGATGGCTGATCTCACACCAGACAAACAAAGGCAGCTGACTCATTACTTTCAAATGATGGCAACAAAAACCCAGCTCCCTGCAAGAAAAATTCTGCAGGCCCTGGGTTTCATGGCATCTTGCATTCTACTAATTCCATATGCCAAACTGCATATGAGGAAACTACAATGGTATCTAAAAAGTGTTTGGACTCAGCATTGTCACAGCCTGGAGACGATCATAACCTTGATTCCCTGCCTACAACAGGAGTTTCGATGGTGATCACAGGCCTGTCACCACAACAAGGGACAGCCTTTCACCTTACCTACAGCCAGGCAGACAATAACAACGGATGCATCGGATTACGCCTGGGGAGCACATATGGCAGGAAAATGTATTCAGGGCACGTGGCCCAAACAACAACTGCATCTTCACATCAATCAAAAAGAGATGCTAGCTGTACCGAATGCCCTGACAGCCTTCAAGGACCTAATACATCCAGGACAATTATTAATATAGACAGACAATACCACAATTATGTGGTACATAAACGAGCAAGGGGGCACTCATTCCTACCCCCTATGCAGACAAGGCATGACTTTGTGGAACACAGCACTGACTTACCAGGTACATCTGCAAGCACAATTCCTGCCAGGAACAAAAAATATACTGGCAGACGAACTAAGCAGAAATCTCATGGATCCTCATGAATGGAAGCTAAATCCACAAGTGTTCAACATGATAACAAGGGAATGGGGACACCCAGACATAGATCTATTTGCCTCCCCTCACAATTGCCAATTACAGAAATTGTGCACAAGGACTTATCACTCTCAAGCATGGAAAGTGGATGTTCTGTCTTTCAACTGGAAAAATCTATGCCTTCCCTCCAATGCCTCTTCTCACCAAGGTGCTTCTAAAAGTCAGACAAGAGAGGCCAAAAATGATCCTGATTGCACCAGACTGGCCACGCCAGCACTGGTACCCAATCCTAAAGATTTTGTCCCAAGGCCCGCCTTGATCTCTACCTCAAATCCCTCATCTTCTGACACAGCAAAACAATCAGATTCTGCACAGTCAACTCAGAACCTTGAACGTGGCAGCATGGCAGATAATGTAGCCACTCAGACTGCACCTCTCTCTAAAGCTGTTATGGATCTAATTTTGGAAGCCAGGAGACCCAGCACTAGGAAATCTTATGCGGAAAAATGGAAGAGATTCTGTGCTTGGAACCAGGCACAAGGGCTCGACCCACTGGTCCGTAATATGCCTCAGATTTTACAATACCTGACTGAGATGTTGGACAAAGGCCTATCTTTTTCTTCTATTAAAATCCATGCCTCTGCCATTTCAGCTCATTACAATACGGATCCTCCTTTTTTTTCACATCCTCTACTACGACAGTACCTCAGAGGGGCAAAGAATGTAAGACCCCCCTAGGAGAGTACCAGTACCTACTTGGGACCTCAATTTTGTTTTAGAAAAACTAACACTGCCTCCTTTTGAACCAGCCAGCACAGCTGATCTAAAATTCTTGTCATGGAAAACTGCTCTGCTCCTAGCAATAACTTCAGCAAAAAGAGTTTCAGAGTTACAGGCATTGATGGCTGTGGAACCTTTCCTCATTTTTCACCAGGACAGGGTTTCTCTAAGGATGAACCCAACATTCATGCCAAAAGTGGTCTCCAATGTGGCCTTAAACCAAACTATTCATTTGCCTACTTTCTACCCAAATCCCCAGAATAAAGGGGAAAGACTTCTGCACTCTTTGGATATTCACAGTCAGCTACGATTTTACTTGGACAAAGCAAAAGCTTTCAGAAAAACTGAGCAACTGTTTGTAGCATATGCTGCAGGATCACAAGGAAAACCTATTACAAAGCAGACAATCTCCAAATGGATAGGACACTGCATCCGCTTCTGTTATGCACAACATGGCAAATGTGTGCCTAAGGGCATTAGGCCTCATTCTACCAAAGCAGCAGCCACTTCAGCAGCTTTCCTCAGAGGGGTACCAACCAAAGACATATTAGAAGCTGCAACCTGGGGCTCAGTGCACACTTTACCAAGCACTACCACCTACCTCTCTACTCCAAATCCAGAGCAGGCTTTGACACTGCAGTTCTGCAGGGCTTGTTAGCCTCACCAAATCCAATCTAGACACAGCCACCCTGCCTAAGCTTTGGGATTCTACCCAAGTGTAATGACTGCAACAGTTAAACACGATGAACATAGTAAAGTTGTGTATCTGCCATAAATGTAGATGTGCAAGTGTATTCACTGTTGCAGTCCTGGTTACCCACCCACCATCCTCCTCTTTGCTGGGACTATTCTGTACTTCTCAACTCTATACAACCTATATGGTGTATTTGCTTTTAGAAGAAGAAAATGTTTTTAGTGATATATGCATGGTTGTTTGGGATATTTTTATCTTTACAGCCTTCATATCTGGGGACACCTGACATCTGGGGCAAGAAAAACTGAAGAAAATGGCATTGTTTGCAACTTTTATACCCCTGGCGCACTGACGTCAGGGAAGAGGCGACAGCAACCGACGCCAGACCAAGACTTTGGAACTCGGTCCGACTACGGGTCGCCTGCCAGCAGAATAACCCAAGTGTAATGACTGCAACAGTGAATACACTCGAACATCTACATATATGGTATGTACACAACTGTACTTTTCCCATGTCAGGGCTGAAGTGCTGCTGCTTCAGTGCTCCATTTGTGGTAGTTAGAACAGAATGTAGCAAGTTGCTTGTTACAGTTATTGCAAGTAGATTGCTGTAGTTATTTAGAAAGAACATTTTTGAGCTGTTGAGCTAGGAGTTTTTTTGCTCCTCAGCCATGGAAAACTTACCTTTTTATGCAGAATTGAGGAAGGAGTGCCAGATTGGGGAGTTGCAGTGGACACCCCAAAGCCCAACTACAGCCCTGTTAATCATGATCTTTGTTCAGGAGATAAGTGGTTAAAAGATTGGGAAAAAGCTCTAAAATGCACTACAAAGCCTCATATCCCCCTGCTTAATTAATTTCTTTTAATTATTTGACACAAGACAAGACAACCTGCTCCATGCAAAAACAGTTACACCCGTGTTTGCTGTTTTATCACAGCAATAAGACTACTAAACTTTATTGTGTAGCGGTAATAAAGGCTAACGCAGCTTCCCTCCAAAGAGCTTTAATACACACAGATAAACTCACGACAAAAACATTTAACACTCAAAATCAGCATTTGTTAAGCGCTTTCATCTGTCATAAGGCAGACTTCATCAGAACAAATAACTTTAGCTACTACTCCATATTTTAAATGAGATTTGGCGCCAAAAACATCATTACATGTTGAAAGCAGGAACATTTAAAGGTACAAACACTTAAAAAATGTCAAAATTCATATGCTTCAAAATCTTTAAAAGAAAATGAGATAATTGTGATAGTATATGTCAAAATGCAATGTACATAAGTCCACATATAGAGAACGATCTCTCAACTGTCCCTAAATATATAATTATGTTGTGTGATATGCAATAAATACAATGTTAAAATGTAACTTGATGAATAAAACATATCATTCACATTGAATATACCACTCTAAATTGCTCTTATAGAGTTTTATATATATGTACAAATTTATTTTATCTGTGTGTATATATTGTGCGTTTTTAAATTATCACTAGTCATGTATTTTATAGCATATTAGTACACATGATGTACATTTATATATTTATATTTATTATTTTTTTGATATCTATTTGATATTTGTATAATATTATATATATATTTGTTTTTATTGATAGTAGTTAACATATATAGGAAGTAGACAGGATGTGAGCAACTGCTATTATTTAGAATATAGTATATATATAGGTAGAGAAGTTTTTAAGTGTTTCATTCATCAAGTTACATTTTAACATTGTATTTATTGCATATCACACAACATAATTATATATTTAGGGACAGTTGAGAGATCGTTCTCTATATGTGGACTTATGTACATTGCATTTTGACATATACTATCACAATTATCTCATTTTCTTTTAAAGATTTTGAAGCATATGAATTTTGACATTTTTTAAGTGTTTGTACCTTTAAATGTTCCTGCTTTCAACATGTAATGATGTTTTTTGGCGCCAAATCTCATTTAAAATATGGAGTAGTAGCTAAAGTTATTTGTTCTGATGAAGTCTGCCTTATGACAGATGAAAGCGCTTAACAAATGCTGATTTTGAGTGTTAAATGTTTTTGTCGTGAGTTTATCTGTGTGTATTAAAGCTCTTTGGAGGGAAGCTGCGTTAGCCTTTATTACCGCTACACAGTCAAGTCGGGTTACATTTTCGTGAGTGGATTTTGTTTACTGCTTATCTTGTTGCCGTACCCGTCATGGCTGGAAATGGTGAGGAATCGCAGGAAGTCCCTAACAGTGAAGAGCTGAGATTACTTAGAGTGGAAGTGTCGGGGTTGTACACGGAGGTCAGGAAACTAACGGAGATGTTTAATACGCTTATGGAAGCCGCTAAACAAACTGCCGGCAATGAGAATTTACCTGCAACATCTTCCGGTAAACATTGCTGTTCAAAAAAAGAAATTGTTTTGACCATAGATACCAGTTTGGACATGGATATTCCTAACGGTCAACAATGTGCCGTTCTGAGTGCTTCCGACACTCGGAAAGGGTCGTTGGAAATGCTGCCTACGGAGGACAAATTTGTTATGTCCCCTGACAAGGATTTCACGTTCGACTTCAGTTTGTTACACAACCGTGCAGATTCGGAGAGCCGAGGTGCTAAACCAAAGACATACCCTATATTCAAAACTTATTCGACGGCTGGAAAAAAGGATACTTGTATCAAACAAGGTACTGTAAAAAATAAATCGGCTAGTCCAAAAAAGGATGTATGTTTTGATAAAGGCATGCAATTTAATCGGAAAAAAGACAGTAGGACTAATCATGACAATAATGATGTGTTCAATCAATTTTTAAATGATGAATGCAATTTTGACAAAGTATATCAAGTACCCTCATCATTTTCAAAAAACACAAATAAGAACTGTATTAAGGATATGATTTTTAACTTTGGTAAAAAATTATCTTCTATTAAAAATATTAAGGTGGATAATGCATATTTGTCTAAATGTATTGACATACAAGTAGTACCAAAGGGTCTCAGATTTTTTAAACTTCCTATGGGGCTAACATACAGTGATAGTGTGAAATTTGAATTTAACAATCTGTTTGATGATTTTGGATTTCAGTATATGAAATTAATAATGAAATACAACGATGAAAAATTGTCAACTCTTATAAATGAAGTGGAAATTATTAATGAAAGCATTTTACAGCATTATGATTTCCAGGCATGGAAAGATTTGTATGAGAAGCAATTTTTTTCAGCAGACAAACTAGCATGTAATATCCATAGTAGAAAGAATGGCAAATTGGACCGGGATGTGGAAGCCTACAAGCTTCAGAAAGCATATATTTGGCCGCAGGAAAGGAAGTTAGTATACATGGATAGGAGATTTAGTGAGAGAGAGGGGAGAGAAGAATATACAGAAAATTTTCAGGGGGGCAGATATCATCCAAATTTCAGGAAAAACTTTCATGGACACAATCAAGTGAACAGGAAGTTTTAAAAGAGAATTTACCCCGAGAGACCCTTACAACTACTGAATTACCTAGCGAACATATTGACAATTTAGATGTGAGATCGTCCTATGCTGTCCAATATGAGCATATTATGAGCACATATAATGGTTTCAAAGTGTATAATTATGCTGATTATTCTATACAAACAGAGTTTTATAGTCTCTTAGCGAAAGGTATGAAATTTATACCTAATTTTAGGCTATCTTTGGTGGATACTATCAAACAAATTAAATTATTTTGTAGAAAATTAAATCTTGCGATTCAATTTGATCAAGTGGAGGACAATACAGTCACACTTAACAGAGAACTCAAGAAAAAAAGTGCATATATGCCCATCAGTAACCCTGTTATCAATAATTACGAAAAGATAGTATGTAAGGAGGTATATTGGTATAACAAAAACTATATAAGAAATAAAGACCAAACACGTAAGCTAGAGGATAATTTAACTGCTAAAGAAAGGAAATGTCTTGACGAATTAATTCAAAATAAGGACATTAGAATAATGAAGCCCGATAAAGGAGGTGGAGTGGTTATTTATTCTAATTCAGTATATAAGACAGTCATATATAACATTCTTTATGAATCAGGGAATTATGAAAACATATCAATGAATGAAGTATATACAGGATATAGAAAAGTTGATTTAGCTATAGAAGAATATTTTCTAAATAATAGAATTACACAGGATATTCATGATTACATTCGGGTTGAATTTCCTATTCTAGCCCACATTGTGGGTATACCAAAAATACATAAATCCATATTGAACCCTCCTTTTAGACCCATTATATCTGGGTCTAAATCTAAAACTTTTAATATAGGGCAAGTAATAGATAGATGGACTAAACATGTCTATAAGAATATCCCACATCTTATTATAGATTCCTGGGATTTTTTAGGCAAATTGACAGAAGATTTATGGAATATGGAATATAAATTTGTCACGATAGATGTATGTGACTTATTCTCTAGTATCCCCAAGGTAGAAGGGTTGGATTTTTTTTGTAATAGTCTTAGGAGTCATTCTACCTTAAGTTGGGATAGGATTACTTTAATTCTAGACATGTTGTCCCTAGTCCTGGATCACAATTATATTGCATTTGAAGGAGAAATTTTTAAACAAAGCAAAGGAGTTGCTATGGGTGCCTCATGTGCACCCATATTTGCTAATTTGGTGATGCTGGACTGGGAGACTAACTATGTATTTAAAAGTGAATATTTCTCCAACATTATGTTTTACGCAAGATTTTTAGACGATATATTTATTTTATGGAAGGGATCAAATGAGGATATTATTAAATTTGTGGAATATATTAATGATACCACCAATTTTTTAAAATTTACTGTGAATTTCAGTGACAGTGGTATCGCATATTTAGACACATATGTTTACAAAACTGACAACAATGAATTTGCTTCAAAGGTATATAGAAAGAGTACACATTCTAACGATTATGTGTATTATACTAGCAATCACCCACGCCATATATTCAAGAATATTATAAAGGGACAGTGTATCAGGGGAGTTAGGATGTCCTCCACTAGACAGGAGATGGAGAATGAGATGAAATTAATTAGACAACTCTTCTTAGACAGAGGATATCCTATCCAGCTTATCGAAGATATCATTGTTTATGTTACTAATCAATGGAATTGCAAGTATACTCCCTTATTAGGAAAATATGTATCCAATGTGAAGACAGGATTAACAAGTAGTATTTCAGCAGGTAGAGTGTGTGTTCTCACTTATACACCATATGTCGACAGTATTAAGGAAATATTGACAAGGCATTGGGATATAGTGACAGTATCGGAAGTTTATAAGGAGAAAATAGGACTCTACCCTCAAATTGTATACAAGACTGCCCCCAATCTTAAGAAATTACTTGAACAAGCAGGGAATGATGGAAGTACTATCAACAAGATTACTCACAACCCTACTAGGATATGTGGGAGATGTAAACAATGCATATATATCAATAACCAGTCACATATCAAATTAGAAAATGTGAATAGGACTAAGATTAAAAGCATGAATGGCAATTGTAATACTACACAGGTGGTTTATTTAGCAAAGTGTATAGAATGCACTGCATTCTATATAGGAAAAACCGAAAGACGATTGAGGCAACGAATCTATGAACATTATTATAAGATTAAATGTAAGGATTTGAACAATGCACTTTGTAAACATATTAGTGAGGCAGGGAACAATCATTTATTTAAGTTTTCAATTATTGATAAAGAATATATAAGCCCATTAGGTGGTGATTGGAAAACCAGGTTAGCTTGTAGAGAAAGTAATTGGCAAATGTTAACAGATGCCACAACTAAACCAGGCCTCAATGATTATATTAGTATAAAGCCATTTCTATTAATGCGATAATCTTATCTGTTTGAACTAATTATTACTCATATCATTCACATTGAATATACCACTCTAAATTGCTCTTATAGAGTTTTATATATATGTACAAATTTATTTTATCTGTGTGTATATATTGTGCGTTTTTAAATTATCACTAGTCATGTATTTTATAGCATATTAGTACACATGATGTACATTTATATATTTATATTTATTATTTTTTTGATATCTATTTGATATTTGTATAATATTATATATATATTTGTTTTTATTGATAGTAGTTAACATATATAGGAAGTAGACAGGATGTGAGCAACTGCTATTATTTAGAATATAGTATATATATAGGTAGAGAAGTTTTTTAAGTGTTTTATTCATCAAGTTACATTTTAACATTGTATTTATTGCATATCACACAACATAATTATATATTTAGGGACAGTTGAGAGATCGTTCTCTATATGTGGACTTATGTACATTGCATTTTGACATATACTATCACAATTATCTCATTTTCTTTTAAAGATTTTGAAGCATATGAATTTTGACATTTTTTAAGTGTTTGTACCTTTAAATGTTCCTGCTTTCAACATGTAATGATGTTTTTTGGCGCCAAATCTCATTTAAAATATGGAGTAGTAGCTAAAGTTATTTGTTCTGATGAAGTCTGCCTTATGACAGATGAAAGCGCTTAACAAATGCTGATTTTGAGTGTTAAATGTTTTTGTCGTGAGTTTATCTGTGTGTATTAAAGCTCTTTGGAGGGAAGCTGCGTTAGCCTTTATTACCGCTACACAGTCAAGTCGGGTTACATTTTCGTGAGTGGATTTTGTTTACTACTAAACTTTATTGAAAACGTTAAGGGCTTTCTTCCCAAATCTCGAGACATCTTCAGAAAAGTTACAAACTTCTATTTCACACTGTTTTAATCAACAGCTTATTCATGAAGTTGCTCATCCACCAATCAAAATACACCTACTCCTTAACGAAACATTACCATGTTAGTTAATTTTATAAATAGCAGTGTTTGAAATTCTACAAAATACCTTAAAACCAATTGTGAAATCACAGTAAAAATTACAAGCTTTAACACTACCTACATAAAAAACATAATTACTCATAACCTCATCATTGCAGTAACTTAGACCTTCAATGATTTTAACTTTAAAATGCTCCTAATAGACAATGCTCTGTTTAACCTGAGATGGTTGTATGCATTCAATCTAATTTAAGGTCAGCATAGTCGACTAAGTCAATCCAAGGTCCACCCCTCAGGCTTTTTGTTACCTTGTACAGTCCAAAAAATAAAAAATGGTGGTCAGGAAATTGGTCAGTATGCTTATACAGAGCATTATTCACATTGCTACAAGAAATGTCATGTCATATGCTCATATGTACACTCCTTAAATTTTTGTACCATCTTACCAACATAAAAAAATATTGCATTGTTGACACAGTGCCAAGTATATAATCCCCTCTTATTGCAATTGTAGCAAAATTTTGCTGTAGTTATAATAATATTTGGCTCTCACTGTATCTCTAATCATCAAAATGCCGGCACTGTGAATATGATCCGCATGTGTATATATATATATATATATATATATATATATATATATATATATATATATATATGCATCTCGTTTTATTAGGAGCCCATTTACTCAAGTCATCATTAAGCTCCAGTAATGTTTTCATAGATTTAGCTCTCATAAGCAATTCAAGGTTTTTTTATCTAACGCTATCCTCTTTATTCATACAGAAAACAAACCCCTTCCTTTTAGGAACTCTTGGATGTTATGTACACACTTTTTGGATGATATATTTATTATGTGAAATGATACTTGTAATAACTTGGAATTATTTAGAAATGAGTTCTAGAGAGATAACTGTTCAAAATAATGAAAGTAAAATAAATAAAACAGATAGTAACATGGTTATAAAATTGTTAAATTAATAATCTGCACATGCTTTGCCAAAGCATTAGTTAGAACTCCCTTTCTGCTATCATAAATATGTTGTGACACTCTTTCTTTAAGATGTCTATTAGATGTTCTTCATCTCACATTGCTGCAGTCCTTACACTTGGGTAGTCCGCTGTCCTCGGTCGGCCCGAATATCAAAGTATAAGGCTGACGTCGGTCAAGGCGCATTTGACTGACATCAGGACGTCAGGGTACAAATGCGCATGACCGACGTCATATCCTCAGTCTTTTTTGCCGCATGGTCCGATGCAGAAGCAGCGTTGCAAGTGCCGGTTGGCATTCTGAAATTGTTCGATTTTGGAGTTTCAGACCGAGTCAAAGTTGGCTAAGTACCCCGTTGGGGAATATTTTAGTTTTTTCTTGCCTCAGTGGTTTACCGGATGTCAGAAAAAGTGAATAATTGTATTTCTTGTGGGAAACAGATACCGCATAGAGACTACCATACTTTGTGTATTCCTTGTTTAGGGCCTGAGCACGACGTTGTTGGGTGTCGCTCTTGTGCTAGATTCAATAAGCGCACTATAAAGAGAAGATTAGATTGTGCCAGGTTAGTCTTCGGGAAGCGGTGCAATTATAAAATGCCGTCGGATGCTCCGACGCCCGCTTCTTCGAAGCGCAAGGACAAAGCAGTTAAACCTAGGCTAGAGGAACCGTCAGTACCGGACGCCGGTTCTTTAGAGGTGTCGGTGGAGCCGGTGGTTCCACCGGAGGTTTATTTGGGATCCCAGGTTGAGACTTTGTTATTGCAGGATGTGGCCTCTCAGGAGGCAGGCCAGGCTGATGGGGCTTCTCAGGTTACTATACTCCCCTCCCTGCCTAGGGTGGTTAGGCCCTCTCCTTCTGTTTCCAAGGCTTCTCCCAGGGGCAGGCCAGGTTTAGCTTCAGTTGGTGTTACCCCTAGTTCTTCAGGAACTGTGCCCAAGAAGCATATGCTTAAAATGGCAGAAGATTTGATTACTTTGATTAGGGGTTCTATGCCCCCTCCTGATAAGAGACCTAGGGTGGAGCCTGAGCTAGGGAGTTTTGAGCAGGCTTCAGATGTTTCAGAGTCTTCGGCTGAAGACTTGCAGGAGTACTCTCCTTATTCTGATTCTGATGTGGATGATTCTACTCCTTCTGCTTCTCCTCCTGAGGATTTTTGTTTTCAGAAACTCTTCATTCCATGAGGGAGCATTTTAAGTGGGAAGGTCAGGACTTCTCTGATTCCAGGAAAAGGCTTAGGGAATTTTTGTTTTTACCCCAGCATAGGCCTTTGGCTATACCTCCTGTTTTGGATGTAGTGGAAGATGTTTTTACAGAGGCTTCTCTTAATCCTGATTCTTTGCCTCCTGCTCCTGTTAAACCGGATAGGTATTACAGGGTGCCTGAAGCTCATAAGTATCTTTTTAAGAGTCCTAGGGCAGACTCTGAAACTGTTAGCCAGGGGCCTAAAGGTGTTAAGGCTTCTGTTGTAAAGAATCCGGTTCCTGCAGATAAAGAGGCCAGGGCCTTGGATAGATGGGGAAAGAAAGTTTATACTTCTTCCACTCTTGCTATGAGGGCTTTGAATTGCCAGTTTCACATGTTGAAATACCAAAACTATCTCCTTTCACAATTGAAGTCTAAGGTTGATGCTCTGGCAGAAGGTATTGATTGTAAAGAGTTGCAAGATTTAGTACATGTTTCTGAACAGGTGGGTAAGCATTCTTTGCAATGTGGTTTTGATGCTGTACAGGCCTCATCTAGGGTGGCTGCCACTGGGTCAGTTCTTCGCAGGCACGCCTGGCTGAGGGATCAAAATTTATCTGACCATGTTAAAACAAGGATTTTAGATGCTCCTTTACAATCTGACGTGTTGTTTGGTTCTCCTGTTGAGGCAGTTTTAAAGAAAATGGAAGACAAGGCTAAGTCTATGCAGACTGTTAAAGATTTTTGCAGGTCCAGCCTCCAAAGTTTAGTAGAAATTGGCCTACCAAGGGGTGGGCGTACCCTTCTTATGATTCCCTGTCTAGGGGTAGATCTAGACGTGGTAGGGGCAGAGCTCAGGGCTCTTTCAGGCCTAGAACAGGGAGTTCTCCTGCACAGTCTTCGGGTGAGGGCAGGGGTCAGTTCTTTCGTAAACAGACCCAATGACCTACCTTTTCAGCTGCCAGAGCCTTCTCGTCTGGCAGCACCTTTGGGAGGAAGGTTGGCACTTTTCAAAGAAAATTGGAGTTTAATTACCCAAGACAGATGGGTAGTGGATATCATACACCACGGTTACAGGTTTTATTTCCATACCTTGCCTCCTTTCAAGGGCATGCCAGACGTTCCTCCTCAACAAAGAATAGAGGCTCACAAGCAAGTTTCTCTGTTACTCCAAATAGGGGCCATACAGCCGGTCCCTATGCCAGAAGTGGGCCTAGGATTTTATTCTCGCCTGTTCCTAGTACCAAATAAGGGGAACACGTGGAGACCAATTTTGGATTTATCTATCCTCAACACTTATCTGGACATTCCCAAGTTCAAAATGTTGACGTTACAGCAGCTTTTACCTCTGCTGGGCAAAGATCATTGGATGGTAACTTTGGATCTCAAGGAGGCTTACCTTCATGTTCCTATCAGACCAAGTTGCAGGAAGTATCTGCGTTTTCGAGCTGGGACTTCTCACTATCAGTTCTCTGCATTGCCCTTTGGCTTATCTACTGCCCAGAGTGTTCACGAAAGTTCTGGCTCCAGTGATAGCTTTCTTCAGGCTAAAAGGAATACAGATCTATCCTTATTTGGACGACTGCCTGATTCTGGCTCAAGGAAGGGAAGAGCTTCTTCATCATTTGGAATATGTGATAGCAGTGCTAAGATGCCTGGGGTATTCTGTGAGCGAAATAAAGTCCAGTCTAGTACCCTCTCAGGACATGTGCTTTCTGGGTGTGAGACTGAATACAGCATCCCAGATGGCCTTTTAACCCCGGACAAACAAAAGAGTCTTTCCCTTTACTTCCATCAACTATCTCATCAGTCCGGGCTGACTGCAAGGACAGTCCTTCAAGCCTTAGGGTTCATGGCATCTTGTATTCTGGTGCTTCCCAATGCCAAACTGCATATGAGGAAGCTGCAATGGTATCTCAAAAATGTATGGACACAGCACTGCCAGGATCTGGACACTGTCATTCAGATAATACCTTGCATTCAAAAGGAATTTTTGTGGTGGGCTCAGGAATGTCACCTAAACAAGGGACTCTCTGTAACCCGGCTGGAGGCGAGTCAGATTTTAACGACAGATGCCTCAGACAAAGCTTGGGGAGCTCATCTAAATGGAAAGTGGATACAAGACAAGTGGCCTGCCAGACTACAACATCTACATATCAACCTGAAGGAGATGTTAGCAGTCCAGTTTGCATTAATAGCTTTCAAGGATTTACTTCTTCCAGGGCAGGTGTTGATTCTAACAGACAGCACAACTGTCATGTGGTACATCAACAAGCAAGGGGGAACGCATTCTTATCCTCTATGCAGGCAAGCAATGATTTTGTGGGAGACTGCTCTCAGTTTACAGCTCAATCTTCAGGCAAGGTTTCTGCCAGGAGCACAGAACTCCTTAGCAGATGTGTTGAGCAGACGAATTATGGATCCCCACGAGTGGAAATTGGATCCTCATGTATTTCAGAAATTGACAGTGTCATGGGGAACTCCAGACATAGATCTGTTCGCTTCTCCACTAAACCATCAGCTGCCAAAGTTTTGCACAAAAAGATTTCATCCCACAGCTTGGAAAGTGGATGCTCTTTCTTTCAATTGGAACAATCTTCATGTGTATGCCTTTCCACCTCTGCCTCTCCTCCCAAAGGTACTTCTAAAGGTCAGACAGGACAAGCCAAGGATGATTTTAATAGCTCCAGATTGGCCTCGACAGCACTGGTACCCATTACTGAGAAGTCTGGTACGGAAGCCTCCATGGCCTTTGCCTTGATTCCACACCTGTTGTCACAGGAGGACAGCCATTTGCTCAATGTCAAGCTTCACTCTCTGCACCTAACAGCCTGGCATATTCTGTTTTGAACCATAGTGGGCCTCCTCTTCCTCAGCAAGTTTTGAATGTTATTTTGGAAGCTAGAAGGCCTAGTACAAGGAAAGTGTACGCAGATAAATGGAAGAGATTTTTATTTTGGAGTGCAGCAAAAGATTTTGATGTTTCTGAGCCTAATTTGAGTGTGGCTCTTCAATATCTTACTGAGTTACTGGACAAAGGTTTGTCTTTCTCTTCTATTAAGGTTCATGCTGCAGCAATTTCGGCTCACTATGATTGTGACCCACCATTGTTTTCTCATCCTTTGTTCAAGCAATTTCTTAAGAGGGGCAAAGAATATAAGACCCCCACGAAGAGCTCCTACTCCTGCTTGGGATCTCAATTTTGTGTTGGAGAAACTCACTCTACAACCTTTTGAGCCTGCAGCTACTTCTGAGTTGAAATATTTATCATGGAAGACTGCTTTTTTGTTGGCCATTACCTGTGCAAGAAGGGTTTCTGAATTGCAGGCCCTTATGGCGGTTGAGCCTTTCTTAATTTTCCATAAGGATAGGGTATCTTTACGTACTAATCCTTCCTTTATGCCTAAAGTGGTTTCTAGTGTGGCTTTAAACCAAACTATTAATTTGCCTACTTTTTATGCAAATCCCCAAAATAAAGGGGAAAAGATTTTGCACACTTTAGATGTACACAGGCAGTTGCGATATTATTTGGACAGAACTAAAGGGTTCAGGCAGTCTCAGCAGTTATTTGTTTCTTTTGCTTTGAGTTCTCAGGGCAAGCCTGTGTCAAAACAAACTATTTCTAAGTGGATTGGGTTTTGCATTGCTTTCTGTTATTCCCATCATGGCAAGGAGATTCCAGCTGGGATTAGGCCTCATTCCACTAGAGCTACTGCCACTTGACAGCTTTTGAGGGGGTGGCAACCAAGGATATTTTGGAGGCAGCTACTTGGAGTTCAGTGCATACTTTCTCTAGGCATTATCACCTGCCACTTTACTCTAAATCCAGGGCTGGTTTTGCCACTGCTTTGCAGGGCATTTTGGCAGCTCCTGCTTCCTTATAGTTTGGCCATCCTCCCATATCTCTGCTTTGGGATTCTACCCAAGTGTAAGGACTGCAGCAATGTGAGATGAAGAACATAGTACAGTTTTGTACCTACCATAAATGTAGATGTTCGAAGATCCACATTGCTGCAGTCCAATTTACCCTCCCTCCTTCCCCTCTGTAGTTAGAGGTGGTTGTGTGGGTTGAGTTGTAAATATTGTGTATATAGTGTATATTTTGTACATATAATTAGGGCAAGGGTGCTTGGTTGTTTGTTTGCTGTCTTTTGGTTTTGACCTTTATTTTTAGGGTCTTCTGACATCTGGGGCAAGAAAAGACTGAGGATATGACGTCAGTCATGCGCATTTGTACCCTGACGTCCTGATGTCAGTCAAATGCGCCTTGACCGACGTCAGCCTTATACTTTGATATTCGGGCCGACCGAGGACAGCGGACTACCCAAGTGTAAGGACTGCAGCAATGTGGATCTTCGAACATCTACATTTATGGTAGGTACAAAACTGTACTTTTTGCCACTATAAAAAGATGTACATGAAGTGCAGGTAGCAATATAAACCAGGTTTGAGGAGTCACATTCAGCAGTAAAATCTGTATCAAAAACCTTCCCTGTTACAGTATGTTGAAAAGAAGAGGTAGTATTAATGTAGTTACAGAAATCACACTCCTTACAAGGGAAGGTTCCAGCTGGACATTGCAGTGTTACAGGTCATGCACATATTAGATGCTTCTTGGAAAAACAAGGGAGTTCCAACTAATGCTTTGGTAAAGCATGTGGCTGAATATGGGGATGCAAATAGCTTTAAATTTAGTGCTCTACAGATGATTAATTTAACAATTCATAGAGGTGATATTTTGAACTTAACTGAATATTATGAATATAAATGGATTCTAAGCCTTAATGCTTTGAATGTTCCAGGTTTAAATGAATCATGTTCTGTAAAACCTGTTTGCAGGTTACATGGTTTATATCACTAATTGTCTGATTAACTGAATAATTAACTAATTTATTAGCTTATTTTATAGTATTTAAATGCTTTGTGGTTGGGACGTTTTTGATGTACCTGACAAAGCGTTTTTGAATGTGAAAGCTTGTTTTTCTAATAAATATTTTATAGCCGTGTTACTATATGTTTTATTTATTTTTATTTTGAATTATTTATTTATTAACTCAACAACTTCCTTTTTAAAATTTATATAGAAATTTGGTTATGATAAAATTAACTATTTGGATGTGGAGGTTGGAAGAAGTGGAAATGGGATGGGGTTGACGTCTAACATACATACAAAACCTACATACCTTGCTACATTGCTCTAATTGCCATCACTGTCATCAGAAAGAAGTTATACTGAAAGACCAGTATGTACAATTGGCTAGGATGATATCACATTTTGAATTATTTCTGAGTGAATGTAACAAAGGGATGGAGATGTTTACAATAAAAGGTTATCCCACTGGGTTGGTTATAAATATTTGCAATGAGGTAATTAAAAAGAGAGAAGAAAGGGGTTTACAAACCATTGTTAACAACTGCAGAAAAATTAGTTCCTAGCAAGGTTAATGCTAAGAATTATGAATTAACTAATACTTTGATGTTGACTTTTAATACTTTACTAGACAGGTTTTTGATAAAAAGTGACTTTATTCAGACTAATTTGAGATGAATGTGTCTTGAGGTTTTGGTGCTCTGATCACAAAAGGAAACTGTTTCCTTTTGCAGTTTTTTGTTGCAATAGTTTAAGTTTTAAATATATTGAATTTTGGAATGCTGAGATGAACAACTTCAGTTTTGATGCCTTTGTATTCAGCCAATTCAACATGCTTGTGTGCTAATATATATATATATATATATATATATATATATATATATATATATATATATATATGTGTGTGTATGTGTGTTATATATATATACATATATATATATATATCTGTGTTTGTGTATATATATATATATATATATATATATATATATGTGTGTGTGTGTGTGTGTGTATATATATATATATATATATATATATATGTATATTTATGGGTTTAGTTTTATTTCCTGAAATGCCGAAATACCGACGACCACAAGACCTAGACCAAAATCACAAAACATTGAATCACAAATCAGGTAAGCATTCTCAGGGCAATTGAATACTTGCCCAAAACAACAGTAAATATCAGCGCACCACCTAAAACCCACCTAGGTGGGGGTTCTGGCCCCCCCCAAGTGTGTGTGTAGCCTCCTTCACTGAGAGCTCGTGTGCTTGTAACACTGTTTTTATCTCTGTATCTTTTCTGCTTCTACTTCTTTACACCTGAGAGGAGGTGCAAAAGAATGAAGCCAAGATGACTTTGAGAAAAAAATGTTTCAGATATTAAATACCCTGTCAAACTCTTTAGTCAAGAAATCTGGACAAAGCCTAAAATAATGGGGGCGCAATGACTCAAAAATAGTGACAATTTTTAAATATTTTTCTTATAAATTTAGAAAGTTGTTAGAATAACATTTTGCATTAGTGTGCATTTTTCTGAAGGATATGGAGTCTGAAATTCGCATGTCTGTCATTAAATAGTGATCTCAATCCTCACTGATTTGCAAGAAGAGAAATTTTAGGAGGAACAGACCCAACAATATGAGGCAAAAATGTGGACAGGTGATAGGTATGTCAAATAGTAAACCTCTGTGCATGTACATTGTTAGTGCTGAACGGCTTTCGAATGTGGCTTTTGACTTAAAAACACTCTCACAATCATAATGGAGGTCTGTAGAAACAGAAGGAAGAGCCTGAAGAAGAAAGGAAGGAACTTCTGCCCTCCCAGATACTGTATTAGGTAGAGTAATGGTTCTGACTTTCTCAATGTGTTTGTTTTTATTGTTAAGCCAGTCCTTACAAACTTGAATTTTTTTTCCACTTGTTTAGGCTGAAAAGTTATTTCTGTTAATGGATATTAATGTCTAAAACAGAGGCAGGTAGTGGAGAAAAGTGCATTTAATACTTTTCAGAATGCACAACATTACAAGTATAAATATAAAAGCTAGATCTTAAAAAAATCTTACTAATTTGTTGTTCAATGTCTTTCAGACTGAAACCCAGTATTCAAGTCACTCCAGCAGCAATACGTTATCCAGCAATGCATCTAGTGTACACAGTGAGGAAAAATGGTATGACAGTGGAGACCGTGTAGAGACTGATTTAAATAGCTACTGCTACCTTCAGGGAACGTCTGCCGACAGTGGTATTGATACTACATCATATGGTGCTACCCACAGCAGTGCACCTTCATTGGCAGCAACGGCTTCACCACGATCGGTTGTCATGAAGGAAAAAACATCACCATGGCAGGCGTCGTTAGAAGGTGGGTCCCTCCCTAGCAGGAGTGGAGAGAAGTCATCACACTCTGCCGAAAGAAGGGCAGAAATCACATTAAATCTCAGTATGGAACCTCTAAATAAAGGCCGTCCGTCATCTAGTCCACTAACACGAGACAGCAGTGTTTACAGCCTGAATGAACCCGGGTCCCAAACCAGGTATTGTCACTTTTAGTGATACTGTTTTCTTTTTTTCAAGTATTCTGGTATCAGTATAAATGTCCTTTGCTAATGGGAGCATAACTTGAAATGATAAGATAGCGATCACATATTCTGCAGTGCAGTATTCCTTTCATGTTTCAGAACTACATGAAAATTTTTTTAAATGGAAGGTCTAGGTTCCACTTTTCTCCCTAAATTACACTGTGATATGGACATTAAATCAGCCATACTTGAATTCCTGTTTCTTTTTCTTTTATTTAGTTTTTATTTTTTATTTAACATTTGTTGACCGGGAAATTCTGACTAGGACAGAGCCTATTTTTAGCGGAGGTCTGGGAAGAAACTCTCCAAACACGTCTTTGGAATGTGGGAGGAAACCAGGGTACAAGAAGGAAACGCATGCAAACACAGGGAGGACTTGCAGAGTCTGCACAAAAGACACCCCAGCTGAGAATCAAACCAGAGAACCTCTTGCTGTGAGGTGACACTGTTAACCGCTGCACCACTGCTCTACCCAAATCCTTCCATTTAATCAGTGTACCTTTCTAGAAGATGAAAGGTAAGTGACATTCTGTGACAGTGGAATAGTCTGTGGATCACGTGCCTACATGTGACCTCTTCTGTGGATCATATACATACACATGACTTATTGTAGGGTTACTAACAGTTCACAATTTAAAAGTGATAAGATCTAATCTTAGAGGCCAACTGCAGTGGTTAACTTCTAACCAAATCCCTTGCTTAGCGTAGTTAAAAATTACTGTCACCTTCACTGAAGGGAGTGTGATTCCCTGATGTCATGCACAAGGCTAGGAGCATGCAGCTTGACAGTGCAGTTCCCAGTTCTTTTTTGCTTCTTGTACAGTTCTGATCACATTTCTAATGTGTATCACTAGAAGGTTCATGTATGTGTTGCCTAAATCAAAAAAAAAAAGTCTTAAGTTTTCCTATGGACAGGGTATTAAAACTCAGGATCCACATAGCACTAAGAGAACTGCTTCGGTGTGGTGTGCACCATTATGTACTGTTACAAGTACCAGAGGTAGTTCAGCTGTCCAGCAAATATGTGCACAGTTTAAAGCCTTCATAGGAGTTGTTGAGAGCAGCCAGCGCACAGAGCAGCAAATATTTAACAATGTCAGGCAGACTAGGTGATGAATTAGGAAGCCTTCTGTTGCATGGACCATGCTTCAGTGTCAGACAGCAGAAGGTGAGGAACTGGAAAACCTTGTATTGCTCAGGTTTTCCTTCAGTGTTATATCGACAAGGTAAGGTGAGGAAATGGGGAGCCTTGTGTTGCATAGGCCATTTTTCAGTGTTAGACAAGAGAAAGAGAGGAATGGGTAAGCCACATGTTGCACATGTCTTCCTTTAGTGTTAGACCAACAAGGTAAGGTGAGGAATGGGGAAGCCACGTGCTGAATAGGCCATCTTTCCCATTCAGTATTGGCTGTGGCTTCTCTCCCTGTCATGAACCTCAAGCTGTCCCTTAAACAGAAAGGGATCACACTCATGCCTGTTGTGGTCTGATATCAAGACATGCAGAAGAGAAAAGCATCCTGTACAACCACCTTGAGATGCGTGTCCTGGTGGAGTTTGAGCCTGATGAGTTTGTACTGTCGCATTGCATGTTGCACTGGCAGCATCGAGAAACTCAGCAGGTGAAGTCATAATTCTCCCCAAGAGACAGCAGTGACAGTGCTCAGAGGAGCCACGGGGCTTACAGGGAGGAAGGGTAAGCCATCCTGCAGGAACAGCAAGCTGTCCTACTGTGTACAACCTGAATCTCATTAGGAAATGAGAGAAGCTAATTGGGGAATTGTCAGGCAGGAAGGATTGGGCCATAAGGCTGTTGCCTACTTCAGGAGTACCTGTGTCCTGTACCCTTAGAACAGTTGGGCCAATTCTATGCCAGTAATGATGCCATTTTCCAAGGAATTATGAGAGATCAAAAGAAAGTTGCAGTGATTTTCACTGAAGAGTTATGGTATTAAATTTGGCAGACATAGTAAATAAGCAGATCTAAGTCTTTTATTTGTTTAGTCATGGTTTTGCTGTTGTCCATCTACTGCACCTCAGTGATGAGCATTGCTAGTGTAAGGAATTGCTACAGCAGTGTGTAAAATCATTGCGAGTGTAGGTAATAAGTATGGCAGTGTGTGAAATCGTGAGTGCAGGGGATGGGTATGGCAGTTTGTGAAGTCATTGCAAGTGCAGTGGATGGGTACGGCAGTGTGTGAAGTCATTGTCAGTGCAGGGGATGGATATGGCAGTGTGTGAAATCATTCATTGCAGGGAATAAGTAAGACAGTGTGTGAGATCATTGGCAGTGTGTGAAATCCTTGTCAGTGCAGGAGATTGGTATGGCAGTGTATGAAATCATTGTCAGTGAAGGGGATGGATATGGCAGTGTGTGAAATCATTGCTAGTGCTGTGGATGGGTACGGCAGTGTGTGAAATCATTGTCAGAGCAGGGAATAGGTATGGCAGTGTGTGAAATCAATGTCACTGCAGGGGGTAGGTACAGCAGTGTACATGATCATTGTCAGTGCAGGGAATAGGTATGGCAATCTGTGAAATCATTGTTGGTGCAGGGAATGGGTATGGCAGTGTGTGAAATCACTGTCAGGGAAGGGAATTGGTACAGCAGTGTATGAAATCATTGTCAGTGTAGGAGATGGGTATGGCAGTGTGTGAAATCATTGTCAGTGCAGGGGATGGGTACAGCAGTGTGTGAAATCATTCGGAGCAGGGGGTGGATACAGCAGTGTGTGAAATCATTGTCCATTCAGGTGAAGGGTATGGCATTTTGTGAAATCATTGTCAGTCCAGGGGATGGTTACAGTAGTATGTGAAGTCATTGTGAGTACAAGTGATGCGGTACGGCAATGTATGAAATCTTTGTCAGTGCAGAGGATGGGTACTGCAGTGCATGAAATTATTGCCAGTGCAGAGGATGGGTACTGCAGTGTGTGAAATCATTGTCAATGTAGGGGATGAGTATGGCACTGCGTGAACTGATTGTTGGTGTAGGGGATGAGTATGGCACTGCGTAAAATGATTCAGTACAGGGGGTTGGTATGGCAGTGAGTGAAATCATTGTCAGTGCAGGGGATGGTTACGACAGTGTGTGAAATCATTATCAGTGCAGGGAGTGGGTACAGCAGTGTATGAAATCATTGTCCATTCAGACAAAGGGTACAGCAATGTGTGAAATCATTGTCAGTGCAGAGGATGGGTACTGCAGTATGTGAAGTCTTTGTCATTGCAGGGAATGGGTACGGCAGTGCATGAAATCATTGTCATTGCAGGGAATGGCTATGACAGTGTGCAAAATCATTGTACAGGGAGTAGGTCCAGCAGTATGGGAAATCATTGTCAGTACAGAGAATAGGTGTGGCACTGTGTGAAACCATTCTCAGTGCACGGGATGGGTACAGCAGTGTGTGAAATCATTGCCCATGCAGGCAAGGGGTACGGCAGTGTGAAGTCATTTTCAGGGCAGGGGATGGGTATGACAGTCTGTGAAATCATTCAGTGCAGGGGATGAGTACAGCAGTATGTGAAATCATTGTCCATCCAGGTGAAGGGTACGGCAGTATGTGAGGTTATTGCCAGTGCAGGGGATGGTTACAGTAGTATGTGAAGTCATTGTGAGTACAGACAATGGGTACGGCAATGTGTGAAATCATTGTCAGTGAAGAGGATGAGTACGTCATTGCGTGAAATCATTGTCAGTGCAGGCAGTGGGTACAGCAGTGTGTGAAATCATTGTCCATGCAGACGAAAGGTACATCAGTGTGAGAAATCAGTGTCAGTGCCGAGGATGGGTACTGCAGTGTGTAAAATCATTGTCAATGTAGGGGATGGGTATGGCACTGCATGAAATGATTGTCAGTGCAGGGGATGGGTATGGCAGTGAGTGAAATCATTGTCATTGCAGGGATGATTACGACAGTGTGTGAAATTATTGTCAGTGCACGGGGTGGATACAGCAGTGTGTGAAATCATTGTCCATGCAGACGAAGGGTACAGCAGTGTGTGAAATCATTGTCAGTGCTGAGGATGAGTACTGCAGTATGTGAAGTCATTTTCAGCACAGGGGATGGGTATGTTAGTGTATGAAATTGTCAGTGTAGGGAATAGGTATGTCAGTGTGTGAAATCATTGTCATTGCAGGGGATCGGTATGGCAGTGCGTGAAGTCATTGTCAGTGCAGGGGGGTGGGTACAGCAGTGTGTGAAATCATTATCCATGCAGACGAAGGGTACATCAGTGTGTGAAATCATTGTCAGTGCAGGGGATGGGTATGTCAGTGTGTTAAATCATTGTCATTGCAGTGAATGGGTATGGCAGTCTGTGAAATCATTGTCAGTTCAGCAGATGAGTACGGCATTATGTGAAGTCATTGTCCATGCGGGCAAATGGTATGGCAATGTGTGAAATCATTGTCAAGGCAGGGGATGGGGACAGCAGTCTGTTAAATTGTCAGTGCAGGGGATGCATACAGCAGTGTGTGAAATCATTGTCAGTGCAGGGGATAGGTATGGTAGTGTCTGAAATAATTGTCAGTGCAGGGGATGGGTATGGCAGTTTGTGAAATCAATGTCAGTGCAGGGGATGAGTATGGCAAGTGAAAGGAATGGGTATGGCAATGTATGAAATAATTGTCAGTACAGGAGATGGGTACAGCAGTGTGTGAAAATCATTATCAGTGCAGAGGATGGGTATGGCAGTTTGTGAAGTCATTGTCAGTGCAGGGGATGGGTACGGTAGTGAGTAAAATCCTTTTCAGTGCAGGGGATGGGGTACAGCAGTGTGTGGAATTGTCATTGTGGGTGATGGGTACTGCAGTGCATGAAATCATTGTCAGTGCAGTGGATGAGTACTGTAGTGCATGAAATAATTGTAAGTGCAGGGGATGGGTACGGTAGTGAGTGAAATCATTGTCAATGCAGGGGATGGGTATAACAGTGCACAAAATGATTATTAGTGCAGGGTATAATTACGGTAGTGAGTGAAGTAATTTTCAGTGCAGGGCATGGGTACAGCAGTGTGTGGAATTGCCAGTGCAGGGGATGGGTATAGCAGTGGGTGAAATCATCAGTGCAGCAGATGGGTACAGTAATGCATGAAATTGTTGTTAACACAGGGGATGAGTGCAGTAGTGAGTGAAATCATAGTGCAGGGGATGGGTATGGCAGTGTGTAAAAATGTCCCTGCAGGGAATAGATAAGGCTGTGTGTGAAATCATGAGTACAGGGGATGGGTATGGTAATGTGTGAAATCATTGTCAGTGAGGGGGATGGGTTCGGCAGTTTGTGAAATCATTGTCAGGGCAGGAGATGATGGGAATGGCAGTATGTGAAATCATTATGAGTACAGAGGATGGGTACGGCATTGTGTGAAATCATTGTCAGTTCATGGAATGGATACAGCAGTTTGTGAAGCTATTGTCATTGCAGGGGCTGGTTATGGCAGTGTGTGAAATTGTGCAGCGGCGTGTACGGCAGTGTCTAAAATCATTATCCTTGGAGGGGGTAGGTATGGCAGCATGTGAAATCAGTGTTAGTGCAGGGGATGGGTACGGTACTATGTGAAATCATTGTTAGTACAGGAATAGGTATGGCAGTGTGTGAAATCATTGTCAGTGAAGGAAATGGGTATGGCATTGTGTGAAATTATTGTCACTGCAGAGGATGGGTACAGCAGTTTGTGAAATCATTGCCAGTGCAGGGGATGGGTACAGCAGTGCATGAAATCATTGTCATTGCAGTGGATGGGTACCGTAGTGATTGAAATCCTTTTCAGTGCTGGGGATGGGTACAGCAGTATTTAGGATCATCAGTGCGGGGGATGGGTTACAGCATTGTGTGAAATCAGTGTCAGTGCAGGGTATTGGTACTGCTGTGTATGAAATCATTGTCAGTACAGGGAATAGGTATGGCAGTGTGTGAAATCATTGTCAGTGCAAGAGATGGGTACTGCAGTGTGTGAAATCATTGTCAGTGCAGGGAATGTGTACAGCACTCCATTAAATTATTGTCAGTGGAGGAGATGGGTATTGCATTGCGTGAAACAGTGCAGGGGATGGGTATTGTAGTGAGTGAAATAATTTTATGCGCAGGGGGTGGGTATGGCAGTGTGTGAAATCATTGTGTAGGGAATAGATCTGGCAGTGTGTGAAGTCATTGTCAGTGCAGGGGATGGGTACGTCACTGTTTGAAATCATTGTTATTACAGGGAATAGGTAGAACAGTGGGTGAAGTCATTGTCAGTGCAGGGGATGGGTATGGCAGTATGTGAAATAATTGTCGGTGCAGGGGGTAGATACCACAATGTGTGAAATCATTGTCAGTACAGAGGATGGGTATGGCAGTGTGTGAAATCATTGTCAGTGCGGGGGATGGGTACAGCAGTGTGTGAAATAATTGTAAGTGCAGAGGATGGGATCTGCAGTGTGTGAAATCATTGTCAGTGCAGGCGATGAGTACAGCAGTGCATGAAGTCATTGTCATTGCAGGGGAGGGATACAGCAGTGCGTGAAATGATTGTCAGTGCAGGGGATGGGTATGGCAGTGTGTGGAATCATTGTCGGTGCAGGGGATGGGTATGGCAGTATGTGAAATAATTGTCAGTGCAGGGGGTAGATACCACAATGTGTGAAATCATTGTCAGTACAGAGGATGGGTGTAGCAGTGTGTGAAATCATTGTCAGTGCAGGGGATGGGTACAACAGTGCATGAAATGAGTGTCAGTGCAGGGGATGGGTACGTCAATGAGTGAAATTGTCAGTGCAGGGGATGGGTACATCAATGAGTGAAATCATTGTCAGTGCAGGGGATGGGTGTGTCAGTGCGTGAAATCATTGTCAGTGCAGGGGATGGTTATGACAGTGTGTGAAATCATTGTCAGTACTGGGAGTGGGTACAGCAGTGTGTGAAGTCATTGCCCATGCAGTTGAAGGGTATAGCAGTGTGTGAAATCATTGTCAGTGTAGGCAATGGGGACTGCAGTGTGTGTAAACATTGTCAGTGCAGAGGATGGAGACTGCAGTGTGTGAAATTATTGTTCTTGCAGGGAATAGGTGTGGCAGTGTGTGAAATCATTGTCAGTGCAAGGGATGGGCACAGTAGTGTGTGAAATCACTGTTAGTGCAGGGATGGGTACAGCAATGTGCGGAATCATTATTCATGCAGGCAAAGGGTACAGCAGTGTGCAAAATCATTGTCAGTGCAGGGGATGGGTACACCACTATGTGAAAACATTGTCAGTGGAGGAGATGAGACAGCAGTATGTGAAATCATTGTCAGTGCAGGGGATGGGTTCATAATTGTGTAAAGTCATTGCCCATGCAGGCAAAGGGTACAACAGTGTGTGAAATCATTGTCAGTGCGGGGGATGGGTACAGCAGTGTGTGAAATAATTGTAAGTGCAGAGGACGGGTTCTGCAGTGTGTGAAATCATTGTCAGTGCAGGGGATGAGTACATCAGTGCATGAAGTCATTGTCATTGCAGGGGAGGGATACAGCAGTGCGTGAAATGATTGTCAGTGCAGGGGATGGGTATGGCAGTGTGTGGAATCATTGTCGGTGCAGGGGATGGGTACTGCAGTGTGTGAAATCATTGTTAATGCAGGGGATGGGTATGGCAAGGTGTGAAATCATTGTCAATGCAGGGGATGGTGCGGCAATGTATGAAATCATTATTGGTGCAGGGAATGGGTGTGGCAAAAGTGTAGTGTCATCACATTTGGTAGATAACCTTTTCTGTCTTCTAGACAGCAGACTTTTGGAATACAAAAATGCAGTCGGGGATGGTAGGTACTGGGGCTTAAAACTTCATCTCTTTTGACCATCATGTGACAAGAGTTATCAGGACATCCTTTTATTCATTCCAGCTATTGCTAGTGGAATGTCATCAAGGCCTAAAGAGGTAATCACTCCCTTATACTCGGAATTGATCAGACCAGTTATTGAATACAATACCCCTTTTGGATGTATCTTACTAAACATGTCAAACAATTAGAAAGACCCAAAAGGTTCTTAACCAAAAAGATCACAAGCCTAAAGTCACTGAGCTATTCAGAGAGTCTGGAAGCTCTATCCCTTTATTCAGTGTTCTAGACTTTCCAGGGAAGACATCTGTATTGCTTACAGTGCCATTTTAGAGACCCAATTGTCTTGCACCTCATTCTTCTCTGCAGGTCCAGTAGCTCCATCAGTACTAGAACATGATGCTGCAACAGGTTTATAACCCAGCAACTTCTGGAATAAGTTTCCCATGCATGGTAAGCAGTATGACGCAATGTCTTCCTTTATGCTTAAACTAGATGATCGGATGGTTAACCTCAGGTTTACTCCAGGAATGCCCAGTATGACCCAACTGGATAAAGGAAATGTCAGAGGGAGGGTACTGGCAAGGCAAGAATGGTCATGAGACTCAATGGCTTTGGACTACCTGCAAATTTAGGTCAGAGTACAAGTTAGGTCCAGAGTACAAGTTAGAGCCTTGTGATACTTGTGCAACTTTTAAGGCTGTGATTTTAACAGAATGTAAGAAGCAGCTCTGTCTTTTTTTCTTGAAGCTTCATGTTGTCGAGAAGCCTCAGCAAACCCTCAGTCCTTGACCCTTGACATCTGTTGCCTTTCTTGATAGGCAGATGTGATCCCACTTTTCTTTCTAATTCTCCAATGAAGCCAGGCCCTTCTATGTTTACTTAGGCTAAGTTTGCCAGTCTGTCAGCCATCAAAGTTAAACATACTATGCTATCTAAACTTGGGCATGTCTTTTTTACAGGAATCAGTGTGTGCACTACTGTAATAGAGGAGTCCTGTTTGCTACTCCTGTTCCTTCATCTGCTGTGCTGAGGACTGTTTGCTACTCCTGTTCCTTCATCTGCTGTGCTGAGGACTGTTTCAAATTTTTTTTCTTTTTGTTTTTTGTTCTTTCCTTCCAATCCAGTGGTTTTCCGTTTTGTTGGTTATGATGAACTAGCCTCTGTTGTGCAACTTCAGTAAATACAAACATCATCTGTGCTACCCCTCATTCAGGCTTTTGAGTGGCATGAAGGTGGATCTAACGTCAGAGGTCTATTTTCTGTGGGGCCAGATGAAGGTCGATCTGTTGTCAGCAGTCAGTGTTCTCTGGGGTCATATGTAACTTTTGATCTGCTCATCATGCTTGTGAATGCACGTCTTGTCTGCTCACAGTTCATTTCATTGGATTCTGGTTTTCCAACATCAGCTTCTTAGATGTTTAGTGGGCTTTTAGTAGGGCCTCTGGTGTTTGGCCCATTCATGCTGCCTCGGATCACTTACATGTTAGCAGGGACCCATCCTGTGTATGCTTATCCAACTGACCTGGCATTGGCCCCTGTGTGAGTGACATTCTTTTGGGGTGGCCCTTATTTTGATTCCTCCAGCCTTCCCTCAAGTGACCTACCTGGTGTTGGACAAATTAGTATGTGGCCAGTGCAGATTTGCCCACGATTGTTTGGTAGTTGGCTGTGCCACCACTGGGGGGAGGGGGTGGCAGTTCAGCACAGGTGTTGCTTTCTACATCATTGCAGGAGTCTGAAGTGGGTTTTTCCATGTGCCTTTCATGGGAGGGGCAGTGGGACAGGGACACTTGACTGTCACATAGCCAGCTTCCTGATTGTCTTACTTTTCTGCTGTGGAAGTCTCTCTAGAGATGCGAAGATGTAGAACTAGGAAAAGTATACCACATTGATCCTCCAGTTAAAGATGAGGATGGTGAGGTTGTTTATAGCAGGTCTTTTAAAAGTGCACATGTGCTAGTAACTTCCATCACTGGCTCACTGCCGTTTGCCCTTAATGGCAAGTGCCATAACTCTCAGTAGCCCAATCTTACAAAACTACCTAGCGTTCCCACCTCCAAACTATAATGAATTGCTTATCCCTATCAGAGCCTTACCTGTAACCCTAAAACTACCAGCCAGCCTCCAACATAAACGATAGCATTCCCCTCCCATTTCCTAACTCTGAGGTCCCTGATCACTTCTTAAACTTAAAACTTCACTTCTCCCTCTCATAATCTAAAGTCCTCGATCATATTGTAAACCTAAAGCTCCCCTCACACTCCCTAAACTGTAAACTCCCTTCTTGCTTTTTAAACCTAAAACTCACTGAAGCTCCCTAGACCTGAGTCACCCTCCCAGTCACTACCTGAAACTGTTACCTACATTTGCACTCCTTCCCCATGGCTGCTGGAGTTACCTAGCTCAAACTGGGCTGCTGCATTCAAGCGAGGTGTTTCATCTCCAGTCTGTGCAGGTCTGCCGCACCTTGCCCAGACATGTAATGAAGTTTATAAGCAAGCAGCTGCCCATGTGAGTTACAGGATGCCCAGGTCTCTGGCTTCAATGCCTGAGACTCTGCCATTTGTAGTAGACCCTGTCCATATCCCCACCACCTCCTCTGGAAGACCAGAAATTCAGTGTGAGTTTCTAAATGATGAGAGAGAGAGAGAGAGAGAGAGCAATTGGCCCTTCCATTAACTTTGTTGTCCACCAGAGAGATTGCAAAACACATCAAACATCCTTCTGGGGTGAGAGAGAGCGAGATTGCCTATGGTAGAAGGGAGCAGGACCTGATCAGTACCAGTACTCCAGATTCCAGTGGTGACATTGGATCAGATACTGTGTATCACAACAGACTGAGGGAGGTCATGCTTATGCTAAGTAGGGCTACCATTCCAACCATCCCTTGCCAACCATACTCTTCATTTTCAGAATACACTGCCCATCAACATCCTTCCTAGATGTAATGCCCCATCAGGAGGTACAGGTGAGGAAGGAGGTGGAGCAGCAGCTTGTCATAAAATAACTTTTTAGGGGGGTGAGATCCTAATAGATGAACAAGGACAATGGTTCTGCATTATACTGTACTTTATCATACTCTACCATTTCACAGCATATTAGTTATATTATACCATGCCACACCATACTGTACCATACCACACTGTATCATACCATATCACACCATGCCATACTGTACCATACCACATTGTATCGTACCATACCAGACTGTATCATACCATGCCATACTGCACCATACCACACTTTATCATACTATGCCATACCATATCATACTATTATCAAACCACACCGTACCATACTATATCATTCTGTTTTATTCTATTACAGATTCTTTCTGGTGCCTAAAAACACCTTTACCCCCAAACAGCCCTTTTGAATAGTCACACGTCTGTCCTTACATTTATATGAATGAGACTGGATATGTTGTGTTGATCTTCAGATGCTTATCTTCACATATGTTTACCAAATGCAAGGCAGTAGTTGTAGTTCATCTCTGCATGGAGCATATCACAGTTTTTTTTTCCATATTTAAACGACTGGCTTCTAGTGTGACACACCAGGGGCAGTGTCATATATCACACAAGAGTCATTTGCTTTGTTTATTTCCCCTGGTTTTCTCAGTCAATCTGGCAAAGTCATAACTCAAAACAAAAAAAAAAAATCTCTTTCCTGGAATTTTTTGTCTCTGCGCACTCAAACTGACTGCAGACTATCACCCCCAGACAATTGTTGATTTTTGTTTCCCCTTCACTAATGTACGAGCTGATTAGGAGGAGCCATCCGGGAACCATCAGTTTTTTTTTCTTCTTTGTTCCTTAACACCCTGCACATGCCCAGTGGAAGTTATCTGAGTGTAGCATAGGATTGTCACTCATTTCCGTGAGTGATGTAAGCCTGCACATGACCCTGCCTCCTTGAAAAAGCACATTGTAACTGATGTGTGTGACCTGGACATGCTGCTTGCAGTCTTCCTGAGAGAGGTGACCAGACACAGCCTCTTCCCTGTTGTTCTGATCTTCTGTGCAACCTGTTGAAATACTGACACTGGCATAAGTCATAAAACCTGTGATGCACGTCATCTGATCTTTCTCTTCGTGCAAGAGCAGGACATCTGAAATGGTTCTGATCTATGCATCTTGTAGGAGGCTACTCCGAAGAACCCAGAAACCTGTTTTGCATTAAGTTTGGTTAAGTGGAAGTTAGTCGGTCTCATCTGAAGTCTAATGCAGACTACGTTTCTGTTTACATGGTGGTCCCTTCATCTAACATTGTAAGTCATGTTCTTTGCTTGTACCCGTCTAGCTGATCCAGTTGTCATCATCTTCTCATTATACCTTCCTTTATTAGGATTTCTCCTTCTGAGGTGTCTGAAGGTCATGTCAGCTCAGGATTTCATGTAATTTTATTATTTTAAGCCAGGTCAGTGTGTGACTGTGAACTAAAGCCAGAGTTGGGGAATGGAGAAAGGAAAATCTCTCTCCTTTTCTTAAAGATTGTTCTTCTTACCCCATTTTCCATTCACACATGAAAGCACATTTCAAGACTCTAGGAAAATGCAACTGCTCTGTCCCATTACCTAATCTCTTCCATCTCTTATTCTGTCTCCATACCTTGCTGTGACTGTCTTTTTGATTGTGATTCTTTCAGATTCCCAACTCTGATTTTCACACTCTATATAATGCATGTATATACTGTTTTTTTACTAACTCTTTATATAGTGTCATTTATATATTGTCTTTAGTCCCTCAAGCCAACTATTGTAATCATTTGGTGTATAATATGTGTATATTTTATATTTTGTCATTCACTCTGTATGTAATGTCATGTAACTATTGTGTTTTCCCCATGCAGAGACTGAAATAGGTCCAATGGTTTCAGTGCTGTACCCCGGTTAACAAATTAAAACTGAAATGAAATTAAATAATGTACACATTTATTCTCATAGTCCCATCATTTTCAAAGTCCCCTTCCTGTCTGCTTTAATATTTTACTTGGACTAGAGAAGTTGGGTGATTCCCCAGTCTCGAGACTTCATGAAAGCGTCAGTGTGACCTCCAAATCTGGACATTTTTCGAAGTCCTTTTCACCTCCCTATCTGATAACCATCTGCCTTCTGCTGATCGTGAACTAGTTTACTGGCTTGCAGTTCCCTGACCACTGTCTGTTCTAAGTCTTAGTCCAGGTGTTGACAGATGAGGGGACAGTATCACCACCGGTCCTTCCTCATAATCTAATTACCTACCTAGTGGCTTGACATTCCTTCCCCACTGCTAGCTCTCCAGCCATTCAGATGGATGCAGAGAAGCTATCATACATACCAATGCCATAGTATTTCTAATTAGACCTAACCCCTCCCTTTAGGATGCATGTTCCACATTACTGGGGAGCCTACTTTACCTTCTCCATTTGAATGTGCACTCACATTGAAGGCTACTGTCTAGGGAGTCTCCATTAGACTGGCTCTTCACGCCCCCCCAAAAAGTTAATATTTCTGAGTGCCTACCTGACACAGTCAGTTACCATCTGTCGGCCTTTGCAGTGAGGCAGTCTATAGTCATGCACTTAAACACATACACAGTAATAATCTGCATAAACTGTCCTCCATCAATAATGACACCTTCATTATCTACCGCAACAAATGCATCTGGGGTAATTTAAAATGCCTTCCCCTAGTTAATGTTGTAATTCAGGTTAACAACACATTCCTTAACATACTAAATTAACTAGCTCCCATCACATCCAAATGAATCAAGTCTAGTCCTGCTTCATGTCTCAAAAGATAAATCAGGCAACTCATGCTAAACAGAGATAAAGCTTAGAAAGCATGGTCTACTGACAAAACAGCACAAAAATGGCAATATCTTAAGACATCTTAAGAACCTTTCTTTTTTTTTAAACAGCTTTATTGAAAACAGATATTTTGAAAAAGATTGAACAAGTTGATTTTTTTTAAAGTACAACATTTTAAAAAAGAAAATTAATACAGTAACTAAAATAACACAGAAAACTATATACAATGATGTTCACTATATATCAAACAAGATCAATTAAGTTAAATTTTTTGTAGAAGAAAAATAAAGATAAAGAATAAAGGATAAAAAAAGAAGATTACTGCATTAATTATTTATCCAGTTCTTTAACTAATAATTCAGGTATATTTTCCCATTTGTAATATAAATTTGTATTTCTCGTAGATTTAGATTTTATAGTTAACATTTCTAACTTAGATATTTCCAAGAGAAGACCTTTAAACTCTTTAGATGAGGGAACAGATGAGGACTTCCAGTTTTTTGTAATTGTTTTCCTGGCAATGGACAGTATAGACCAGAGCAAAGAATATTTCCTTTTATTTATACACTCTGGAACAGGTGTATTGAGTAATACAAGTGATTTTGTAAGCACAAAATTGTCTGTAAAAATTGCCTGTAAAAAATGTTGATTTATTCCCAAAATTTCTTTAATAATGCAGTCATAAACTATATAGTTCCAGTCAGCGTTTGTTTCTGTATTACATATCCAGCAAACAATATCTTGTTTAGTTATCTTACTCATTTTCTGTGGAGTGAAAAAAGATTTATGTAAAAATCTCCTTGTGAAGATTCTCCATTCAATAGAAGAAGTGGTTTTGCTGGCTGACTGAAGGAAATTAATTTTGTCTTTTTCTGAGGGGATAAAATTATTGATTACAGAAAATGAATTGCAATAGTTATCTGAGTATACATTTAGATCTTGTTTAATTGCTCTATAAATATATGATATACTATCTTAACTGGTAAAGTATTATGAGTATATATAATCAAATATTGAATAAGTTTGGGTATTGAATTCTTATCATTTGAGGGGATTAAAACTAGCTTATCTAGAATATATTTTCTAAACTCTTGCAAATCTGACCAAAGTAAAGTGTTAGGATTATATTCGTCTACAAGAGCATTAATATATTTTGCCTCATTTTTATCTAACATTTGATGTCAAAACATTAATTGTTTTTTTTTTGCTTAAATAGCAACATTTTAGAATGATCTGCAGAGAGAATTATCCCTTTTATATAGGCAATAGGGAAGATGAGAAATGACCGGTTCTCAAAGATTCTAAACCTAAATATATAGTTTTTAAAGGCCTTTAGAATTAAAGTTGCATAAGTAGATTTAAACATTTGAGTGGAATAGTTGGAAAAGTAATCTCTCAAATTCCATATAAATTCTTTACTAACTGCGACAGATGATTATTAACTTTATTTTTGGATTTTTGGGATACATTTAATATAATTTCTTTCCATTTTACAAAATACTCTTCATCTATAAGATAAACAATTGTTTTGATTACTGATGAAATTGAGTAAAGTTCTAGATTTGGTAAAGATATACCTCCATTTTCCAAGCTGTACATATGATAGGAGAATGCAATTCTAGGCTTTATCGGATGCCACAGAAAGTTTTTAATCAGTGTGTTAAATTTTTTAATAAAAGAGCCTGTAGGGGGGAATAGAAATAAATTGTATTATGTACAAGATCTTTGGAAGCAAAATCATATTATTTGTAAATAGAATTTTGTTCCATTTACTTATCAGTGTCTCTGTGGTTGTTATACTTTTACTATAATTTAGATGCAACATGCCTTTAATATTAGTTGTTATAATTATGCCTAACTATGTTATTTGTTGAGATTGAGGTATATATTTTTTATATTGATATTGTATATTATAACTTTGGGAACCAGTTAGGAGAATTTGAGTTTTATTGTTATTAAAATTAAGACCAGAACTTTTTTGAAATATATCCATGTTTTTAAACAATTCTTGTAAGGAGGGGTTAGTATCACCAAGAGTGATTAATACATCATCAGCAAACATTTGGACTTTTGATGTTTCATTAAGGTTTAATCTATAACCTTTTATACTATTGTTATCTCTTATTAAGTTAGCCCAAGGTTCCATAATTAATGAGAATAAAAGAGGAGATAAAGGGCAACCTTGTCTGGTTCCTTTTACACTGGGTATATTCTGGGATACATTTGTACCTATTTTTATGTAGGCTTGACTTTCATTATATAATTGAGTTATACGATTAATACAGCTATTAGAAAAGTTTAACTCCTTCAGTAAGATAAAAAGTCCCAATTAACACAGGCACAGTTAATATCTAAACAAACAAGAGTCAAATTATTCTTTAAGATTTTTACTGATTCAATTAAAGTTATTGTTCTTTTGATGTTATCATAGGAAGTTCTATTAATTATGAAACCTGTTTGATCCATGTCTACCAAGGATGGTAAAAAATATTTGAGTCTGTCAACATAAATAGACATGAGCATTTTATAGTCTGTGTTTAATAACGAAATGGGCCTATATGAAGCACATTTTGTAGTGTTTTTATCAGACTTTAGTATGGGAGAAATAAATGTATACTTCCAAGAAGGAGGTATAACGTTATTATTTTGAGCTATATTGAATACTGTGTGTAACAGAGTTAATGCTGTGGCAGGCCAAACCTTGTAAATTCCAGAAATGATACCATCATTACTAGGAGCTTTATTTTGCTTAAGTTTAGTGATTTGATCTTTTATGTCTTTAAAAGATATCTGTTTATCTATTAATTTTATTTTTGTTTCTGATAGTCTGTTCTTTATATTATTATTTATAAAATATTAAACATTTTTGTACTATTAATCCTGTCATTGGGTTGGTTTAGTTTTAAAATAAATTCTGTAAATGCACTTAATATATTTGGTAAATCAGATGCCATTTTTTGTTGTTGGAGAGTAGATTTCTTTAATATGATTAAATTTATTTAATCTTATAGTCTTGTTAGCTAGTATATTCATAGATCTAGGATTTATAGAAAAAATTAGAAGTTTATATTTTTCAAGATTAATCATGACTTTATGGTTTAAAATGTCCATATATTTTATTGTTTAAAGTATTTATTTCATTTATTCTATCTTTCTTGTCTGGGTTTCTTGAAGCATCAAGTCTTAAAGCGTCTAACTTTGTTTGTATATCTTGAAGGTCTTTATCCCATGAAGTTCTTTTCTTTTTATACCAATCAATAATTTTAGAGCATCCCAAATGTATACCTCAGAGGTTCCCTGTGTGTTATTAAGTTCAATAAAATTTTGTACTTCTGTAGTAAAAAAAAATCAGTGAAGTCTTTTAATTTAGTTATGTACGCTGATTTCCTTTTAATTTGAACATTAAATGTGGAGTTTAGTATAAAATCAAATGTTATGGAATTATGGTCTGAAAGGGGACATGAAATCACTTTTGAGTTTAATAAGAAATCAGTTAAGTTATTACAGATTGATACCCTATCTATTCTTGAATATGAATTATGTCTATGTGAGTAGAATGTATAGAACAGTGACTTAGCATCTGTAAAGTTATTAATATCCTTGATCATGTATGAGTCTGAAAATTCATTCAATAATTTGGCTATAGCTGGAATTTTCCTTTTATCATTGGTCCTAGAGTCTTTTATATCAGAAATACAATTAAAATCTCCAGTAAGAATAATACTACCCTTAGAAAACTGAACTATATGTTCTGCATGTTGTTTCATTGTTGTAAGTCCAATGCCAGGAATCCAATATATATTTATTAAAGTCAATAGTTTCTTATTAAATTCTATAACAACTGAAGATAACATCCATTTGTTGTCTTTGTACGTGTTATTTTAGGCATAGGTGATGTATTTTTCCATAGAATGGCCACCCCTCTCTTTATCTTCAGAGCTAATCAAAAGTTTGTAAGATTTGGATTCCAATTTTGTGATATCTTCAGTTAGTAGATGAGTTTCTTGGAGAAATATTAATTGAGAATTATGTAATTTAATATATTTATTCAAAGATCTTCTTTTGCTAGGATTATTTAATTCATTAATGTTTAATTATATACACTTTAAAGATTTCATAAAATGTTATTGTTTCTGAATATCTGTTGATTAATTTTCCTTTTTTTTCCATATTTTATAACTCAATAGAAATTGACTGTTAGGAATGCAATTATAATTTACACATGAAACATATAAAACTTTTATCCAATGAAATATGTTTATATAATTTTCAGTTTTATAAGAATTGGTGAACATCATATTAACTGTTAACAGAAACTTATAACATTTACTAATAGCATAGACACTCTCCAAAACCCCCTGGAGTTAAAAACTCCTAATTTGAGTGACATCTGTCACCCAAATTGACCATCAAGCTAGTAACTACACTCATCTCCTCCCCGCCTAAATATATCTGTTGTTGCATATTTTAACATTATAAGGTAGTATATGTGATTAACAAAAGAACAATTATGAAGTAAAATGCATCCCTTACAAATTGTATGTACTCATTCAAGAAACATGCAGTGAATTGCTATAATGATCAATAAGCAAACTATACCCAAGAGAACTTTTGTTTCTTACTACAAAAAAAGGAAAAAAAAGTCCACCTTTCCCTGTCTCTCTGTTTATTGTGCCAGTAGCTAATAACACTATTTCCTCATTTCCATGTATCTGGAAACAAGAGCATAGAAAATTGTATTATAGTTTCCAACTGTAAGATGAGATTCCAATAAAGTTCTCAGTATTTTCTGGGAAGGAATGAAGCATAATTTTATGATTAGTAGGGGATGGTCCATGACTGAAAAACTGAAAAATGGACATAGATGGAAAGACAACTATTCCATGAGATTAACTTTATATATATATATATATATATATATATATATATATATATATATATATATATATATATATATATATATAGATGTTTGTGTTGTCTTTTTTTTCTTTTCCCTTCCTTTTTTCCCCTTATTCCCTTTCCTTCCTTTAAAACATTTGCTAGTCTGAGACAGCTGCTACCTCCCTCAGAATATCGCAACTCATTAGTTAATAGGCAAACATCTGCATCTCAGACTATACTGTATGGAATAAGTTAGTTTCATACAGAATGTGTTATGTTTCATTCATTATTTGTTAACCTTCTGTCTGTATTAGAATTATTCCCATGTCAGTTTTCTGTGTCTTGAAGAATATTAAATTCTGCATAGGTCTCATGTAAAAATTTTATATTTTAATGACGATGCTATATGCATAATAGGTTCATAGGTTCATAGGTTAGTACTAAGCTAACTGCCCTTGCGAGACATTTTAAGCCTAGCCAGTTATCCCTTGTGAGACTCAAACCCTGCACCTTGTGTTTGCAAGGCAAACACCTTAACCATTAGGCCACCCTCCCAACCCCTAATATATGCTATATGTTTGTTATACCAATCAGAAGAAGCTTTACTTAAATATAGTAGGACTATGAATACAAGTGTAAACACATAAGGGTTTAAATATGTCAGAGTGATCTGTTTTAAAACATTCGCAAATGCTTTAATATAACAGTCATATTATACAGGTTACTTAGCTGCAGTTCTTTCATTTGACCTGTAGATGGCATTAGAGACCGTCTATTCAAGCTATTATCCAGCTTTGCGAAGTTTCTCAGCACAGGGTTCAATCTGTAAATGTCTCCATGGAAACGTCTCCAGGGATTCACATCCAGGTCAAGTGAGGTCATTGTTCCCCTGTATTCTTCACTTATCAGACCAATGATCGAGTACAGTGCCCCATTCAGGATGTATCTCACCCGACACCTGCAGCAATTGGAGAGACCCCAAAAGTTCCTCACCAAAAGGATAAAGGGACTCCAAAATCTGTCATATGCTGCCAGACTGAAGAAACTCCAGCTCTATTCAGTCACATACCGTCTGCTCAGAGGTGACCTGTGCCTGACATACAAGGCCATGTCCATCCCGGAATTAATGGACATGCTCCACCTCAAAAAATCCAAATCTACCAGATTCACTAGAGCAAGTGACTTAAACCTTAGCACGGATATAAATAGGACATGCTGGAGGGATAGATTTGTCACCCAGAGGCTCCCTATGCTGTGGAATAAAATCCCGGTCCATGTGAGGCAGAGCACCTCGCTGGCTCTGTTCAAGAGAAATCTTGACCGGTGGATGGGAGATCGTAGGTTTACCCTGGGAATCATCTCTGTGTCACTGCTGGACAGAGGAACAACAAACTAATGGGCACAGTATTTTTTAACGTAAGGGGTGGCGTAAGCCACAAAACTTTGGGCTAGGCTTATAAATGCCTTAGGGCAGATAGCCTAGTATAAACTATGAACCTATGAAACAACATTTTTTTCCTGATTTCAGTTGTAGGAGCCACAGTGCGAACACATAGTAGGGTTGTTCAGTAGTTCAAATGTACGAGATTCAGGAGGGAAAACATTTGCAGCTTTTCTTTAAGCAGGACTGGGAAACACAAAAACGAACAGAAGAAAAGGCAAAAGGGAGGGAGAGAGCCAATGTATAACATTGCAAAATCAATAAACTTAATATCCCACACCCATCAAACCACTAGACCACCACAAACATATCAGTCCATACTAAACCCTCCATTTCTTCACAACCAACAGCAAAAAAATAAGTTAAAGCCTCTTCACAGTACAGCAACCAGGGAAAACCACCACAGCTGTCAAAGAGAAGCCATTCACTTAACATTACAGCCACAGTCACACTTTTTAAAAATAAATATCTAATGACTTACTCAAAACATATCTACTCACCAAAAGGGACAAAACAAAGACATTTCTTATGTCTGTTACCACAAATAGCATCACATTCCAGCAATAGATGGGAAACATAATCACTAAAGCAACATTATGGCAACAATGTTCACAGAGATACAGAGAAACAAAACGGCAAACAATTAAAAATAAAGAAAATAGTTTCTACTGCATCAAAGACCCTCATTTCCTCATCTGTAAATCTCCGTATCTACCATAGCTCCCAGGATACCATAAAATTCAGTCCCCAAACATACGATGCATTTATTATAAGAGATCACTACTAGTAATAAAGAAAGTTAAATAAATAACTAAATAAATAGCTTTTACTTGCTATAATAATTGAGCCACTTTGAATAAAATAAACTAGACTTAATAATAACAAATTATAAAAATACCATTAAAACAACTATGCACCATAAAAAGAAATTTAAACAGTAAAGACTCATCTGTTTAACCATTTACATTTCCCCAACTTCTGAGTTAATTATTAAGACTTAGGCAGAAGAAAGCCATTGCAAAATAGTTTAACTAATCATTTATTCTTGAGCTTCTTTTTATGTTCAGAAATCTTCCAGGAACTATTATCAGCATTTTTTTTAAGGCTGGCATTTGCCCAGTCCATATCCTGTATTTTATCAAGCAGTTTTTTTTGTTTTGACAAAAGTAATGGCAAGAATCTATGTCATCAAATATTTTTGGACCATCGTGGAGAAATATTTTTAATCTGGCAGGAAGTAATAGGTGTGTTTTTATTTGGGCTTTCTTTAGTTCTTTTAGCATTGACAAAAAAGCTTTCTTTTGGCAATTACAGAAGATGAGTAATCATTATCAAAGCGTATGACATTTTCCTTATATTTAATAGGAGATTTAGCCCATGCAGTCTTTAACACTATTTCCTTGTCGTGAGATGAAACAAACTTCACTATAACAGTTTTAGTAGATTTGGATTTACCTTTTTTTTTGTAGCAACCAAGGACCTATGGGCTCTCTTTATCCCATATGAGAGAGCTTCAGGAAGATGCAATACCTTGGGGAGCCAAGACATTAAGAATTTTTCCATATTACCCTTTCAGCATTATCAGGCAATCCAAAAAGCCTAATATCATTTCTTCTTGATTTATTCTCTAGATCATCAATTTTTGTAAGTAAAACAGTATTTTGTTTTAAGAGAAAGTCTATATTATGCTCATCCTCTTGAATTCTAGTGTCCATATCATTCAGTGTAGTCTCTATACCAGTAATCTGTGTCTTTTGTTGCTTAAGGTCTTCATGTAACATTTCCATTTGTTGGGAACATTTTTCTTTAAAGTTGTCCAGTTTTACATCCATTCTGTCATTTTTTTTGTCAGCTCTTGAATATTAGATAATAGTGACTGAAGTTCCTTCTTAATAGTTGTTTCTTGAAGTGTAGATTTGGAGTAGCTCATTCTGTAGTCTGAAGTCAAAGTATTTTCTCTAGTACTTTTTGACAGGAAAAAATAAAAAAGTTGCAAATGTTTTTATATACTATCCTAAAGGATGATTAGTAGACTCCAAATATGTAATAAAAAACAAAATTAGGATAGATAAATTCTAAACTCCTGTCACAAATATTCTGAAAGGCAGAGCAAAAGTGCTCATCTTGGGCCCCCCCCCCCCCTTTTTCAAAACTAAAAATCAGGTCAGGCAAAAACTACATACTTTTCCTAGCTCAAAGAAAACCACCGTCAGAACCCTAAGCTTTTCTGGAACACAATTAAAAGACTATTATACCCAGGCCAACTACGAATCCTTCACCAAGTGCCATCAGTAACTCAGCCCTTATAGCTACCCAGTTCAATACACATTGCATACGCTGTGTCATTTCTTTACTTAGCAACAAACCACTCTCCAGCATCACTATCCCCAAACAAAACTAATCATCAGCAAAATCCTTTCTCCCTCCCGTCAGTACCTACTTCCTTTATCAAAAAAAAAAAAAAACTCCTAAAACTTAAAAATTCTTCCTCAGCTTGTGACAACTTGCCACCAGAATGTCTCTAAATCTCAGCAGATGCTAATGCGTACCCTTAAAACGATCCATTACAGGAGTTATGCCCCTTTCATTTGAAAAAAAATTCCATGTCATACCTCTACATAAAGGTGGAACATCCACCAACCTATAGCCATTCTACCTCCACTTCAAAGTACTAGAAAAATGTTTTTATTCCCAACTCCCATCCCGTCTTCACAATAATAGTCTTCTCTCCAACAGTCAGCACGGTTTCTGACCTCACCACAGCACCACTTCTGCTGCTCTCAATTTTACCAGAATCATAAACCCTAATGCAAACACCAGCAACCTAGAATCCTGCCTCCTTTTAGACATGTCAAGAGCATTTGATACAGTAATACACCAAAAAGTGTTGCCTGAACTATCCTACCTAGGGCATAAACATTCATCCCTAAGCTGTCTCACCAACAGACTCCAATCTGTAAAATGGAAATGAGATCTCTCTTCCTTTCTGCCTGTCTTTGTTGGCGTACCTCAGGGATCCATTCTGGGCCCTTTGTTATACAAACATATTCACTAATAACTTTCATAAAGCTACCAAAGAAGCTTCCATAGTCCAATGCACAGATGATGCTACTCTGAATTGCTTTGCACCAGGTGACCTGTGACTCTTTTCCTCTAGTGAGGCCTGGCAGTAAGACTACAAACTACTTTTAAATTAAAAAAAAAATAATGCTGTTTTACTCAAATCTCTTGACAGCACAGAAACTGTCCTTCAACATCACATTACCACAACTGAAATAGTTTCCAGCTCAGAGCTTCATGGTGTCCTAATTCACGATAACTTAAAACATAATCTTCACATCAATCAAATCCTCAAGAAAACTTATCCCCACTATTGCTCCTCCAACTGATTTATATCCTTAACAAACCCTTTCTCACTGACTTCCTAGGAATTCTTTAGAAATGTCTTTAAGCCTCTCCCTTCGCTTCTCTCTGCAGCATCTGGCCTGATTAATCTTCACTCCACCTTAAAGAATAAACTAGAGGTTTGCTACAATAAAATAGTCAAATTTGCATCCAGCTTACCAAACTGCTCATACCACTGCCTAGCACTGAAGCACCTACACTGGCTCAAACTACCTAATTACTTTACCTACTCCCAGCTGCTTACTGCCCACGAAATGACACATAAACCCGACACCTGGCCATCACTACAAAACATCTTCAAACACTACTTGCCTCCTAGGAGTCTCTGCTCACAGAACAAAAACCTTCTGAGCAGGACCAAGTCTCATAATGTGACTTATTTTACTCAACCTGTGTTGCTAAGCACTGGAACTCCATCCCATCCACCCTAAAACAAGAAAACATTACCACACATTTCAAGCACAGCCTAAAACAACATCTAACTTCCTCAAGGCTATGCTGCTGCTCCCATCCTGACTAAACCATCATATTTTCTGTTTCTCTTGTTTTGCCAGTCTCTGTCAATCATCCTGACTCTCTCACCTTTCTTGCCCCTTGTATTCTTTTCTCTGTCTCTTGCACCCCAGTACTGTTTCTCCAGTTAATCAATGTCCTTCTTCCCCTCCTTCCCCTTCTCTTCTTAATAAGTATCTACTGATTTCTGATCAACCTGTCCACTATCATAACTTTTTCCTGATTTTTCTGCTTATACCATTCCACCCCCCACACACATTTTTCTGATCCTGCTCTAGTGAGGTCTAACCTCATTTATGTCTGTGTACATACTGAATCTGGATTCATTATCATAATTGCTGTTATATCTCCAGCTAGTACATGTTAACATTTTTTATTTATGTATGATAATATAACTTCTAATGTATGTGATAAATGCTTTTATTATTTATGTCAAGTATTATCTAGAAAGTAAAGATAAAAATGTTTAATTTGTTACTGCTGGTCATTCTCAGTCTCAGGAAGTCAAGTCCGACTGCTTCTCAAGGCTAGATTTTTATGGATTGCAAAATGCAAAACATTTCCAGTGTTGTCTTCTCTTCCTTCTACCATGGGTCTGTCTCCGACAGTCTGTTCCATTCACTGCTCCCCCTTTCTCTCATTCCTGCAAGGGCATTTCTGAGAGTGCTGAAGTTCATGGCATCTACCATTCCCATACTCCTCTTTGGCAAACTTCTTATGAGGAAACTCCAGTGGTACCTGAATGTGGTTTGGCTCCAGCATTGCCACGGTCTGGAGTTTTCAGTTCCCTTACTTATTTATCTAAAATTCAAGTTTTCTGTTGGACTCAGCAGATTTCCCTCAATCCGAGACTGAATTTGCAGACTCCCACCCCTATTTAAGAGCTGTTCACAGATGCTTCCAATCTGGGGTGGGGAGCATCTTCCAACAGTCTGAGGGTTCAGGGTCTGTGCCCACTTCATCAGAGGTCAGACCACATCAGCATTAAAGAAATGGAGGTGCTCATCCTTGATGTTCATCGTGTTTCACTGTTACAGTCATTACACTTGGGTTATCCTGCTGGCAGGCTTCCCGCAGTCGGCCTGAATTCCAAAGTCCTGGTGCCCGAAGCAAAAGCAGTTTGAAAGTACCGGTCGGCCGATTCGTAAGATTTTCAAAATCAAATTTCTGATCCAAAGTCTTCAATAAAGCTAAGTACCCCGTTGGGGAAACTTTTTTCTTGCTCCAGATCGATGTCAGAAAAAGTTAACAATTGTATTTCTTGTGGGAAGCAAATACCTGATAAGGATTTTCATTCTTACTGTATTCCTTGCCTAGGCCCTGACCACGACGTTGCTAGCTGTCAGTTTTGCGCTAGATTTAACCAACACATTATTAAGCGTTGCCTTTCATTACTTTGGCCGAAGGTTTAATTATTTAAATTATTAAATTTAATTATATAATGCCGTCGGAACAGCCGACGACCGGAGTTTATAAAAAGCGCAAGGAAAAGGAAAAGGACAGGTATCCGAGGTCCAAAACCGACGACAAAGCCTCTGCTAGGCCAGTCAAGAAATCAAAACTAGTACCCTCTCAAGAGATAATATTCCTGGGTGCAAGCTTAAATACAGCTGCCCAGATGGCTTATCTCACGCCAGACAAACAAAGGCAACTGACTTCTTACTTCGAAAAGATGGCAACAAAGACCCAGTTATCTGCAAGAAAAATTCTGCAGGCTGTGGGCTTCATGGCATCCTGCATTCTGCTAATTCCATATGCAAGAGTGCATATGAGGAAGCTACAATGGTATCTAAAAAGTGTTTGGACTCAACATTGCCACAGCCTGGAAACATTAATTACACTCATTCCCTGCCTACAACAGGAGTTTTGATGGTGGGCACAGGCCTGTCACCACAACAAGGGACAGCCATACACTGTACCCACAGCCAGGCAGACACTAACAGATGCATCGGATTATGCCTGGGGGGCGCACATGGCAGAAAAATGTATTCGGGGCACATGGCTCACAAGCCAAATGCATCTTCATATCAGTCAAAAAGAGATGCTAGCTGTACAGAATGCCCTGACAGCCTTCAAGGATCTACTCCATCCAGGACAACTGCTGATAAAGACGGACAATACTACAGTCATGTGGTACATAAACAAGCAAGGAGGCACTCATTCCTACCCCCTCTGCAGACAAGCCATGACTTTGTGGAACACAGCATTGACTTATCAAGTGCACCTGCAAGCACAATTCCTGCCAGGAAAGACAAATACTCTGGCAGATGAACTAAGCAGAAACCTCATGGACCCTCACGAGTGGAAACTAGATCCACAAGTCTTCAGCATGATAACAAGGAAATGGGGATGCCCAGACATAGATCTATTTGCCTCCCCTCACAACTGCCAACTACAGAGATTCTGCACAAGGACTTATCACAAACAAGCATGGAAAGTGGATGCTGTGTCATTCAGCTGGAAAACCCTTGCAGTATATGCCTTTCCTCCGCTGCCTCTCCTCCCCAAGGTACTCCTAAAGGTCAGACAAGAGAAGCCAAAAATGATACTGATGGCCCAGACTGGCCACACCAGCACTGGAAACCAATCCTAAAGAGCTTGTCTCAAGGCCCAGCCTGGACTTTACCTCAAATTCCTCATCTACTGACCCAACAAAACAATCAGATCCTGCACAGCCAACTCAGAACACTAAATCTGGCTGCTTGGCAGATAATATAACCACTCAGAACACACCTCTCTCTAAAGCGGTTATGGGTGTTATTTTGGAGGCCAGGAGGTCCAGCACCAGAAAATCTTATGCAGAAAAATGGAAGAAATTCTGTGCTTGGAACCAGGCACAAGGAATTGACATGCTTGTACCAAATATTCCTCAGATTTTACAATACCTAACTGAGATGCTGGGCAAAGGCCTATCCTTCTCATCAATTAAGATCCATGCCTCTGCCATTTCAGCTCATTACAATACGGACCCACCTATTTTTTCACATCCACTGCTATGGCAGTACCTCAGAGGGGTCAAAAACATAAGACCTCCAAGGAGAGCACCAATACCTGCATGGGACCTCAATTTTGTCTTGGAAAAGGTCACACTGCCTCCTTTTGAGCCAGCCAGTACAGCTGAGATAAAATTTGTATCATGGAAAACAGCTCTGCTCCTAGCAATAACTTCAGCAAGAAGAGTTTCAGAGTTACAGGCATTAATGACTGTGGAACCTTTTATTATTTTCCATCCGGACAGGGTTTCTCTAAGGACAAACACAACATTTATGCCTAAGGTAGTGTCCAGTGTGGCTCTTGACCAAACCATTAATTTGCCTACCTTTTATCCAAACCCACAGGGTAAAGGGGAGAGATTTCTGGATTCTTTGGACATACACAGACAGCTATGCGTCTATTTGGACAAAACTAAAGCTTTCAGAAAGACTGAGCAACTTTTAGTGGCATATGCTGCAGGATCGCAAGGAAAGGCTATTTCAAAGCAGACTATTTCAAAATGGATAGGCCACTGCATTAATTTCTGCTATTCACAACATGGCAAATCAGTGCCTAAGGGCATTAGGCCACATTCAACCAGAGCAGCAGGCACTTCAGCAGCCTTCCTCAGAGGAGTACCAACCAAGGATATTTTGGAGGCTTCAGCTTGTACTTCAGTACACACTTTTGCAAAGCACTACCACTTACCTCTTTACTCTAAATCCAGAGCAGGCTTTGCCACTGCAGTTCTGCAGGGCCTCATAGCCACTCCTAATTTTATTTATGCCCAGCCACCCAACCTCAGCTTTGGGATTCGACCAAGTGTAATGACTGCAACAGTGAATACACTCGAACATCTACATTTATGGTAGGTACACAACTGTACTTTCTTCCGGCATTCCATTCTGTTTGATCTCCAGGCTCTCTAAAAGTTTTACAGACAACACCTCAGTCATGTGGTACATCAATAAGTGTGGGAGGTTTGGGGGCACAAGGTTTTATCTTCTTTGCAGGCTAGCCCATCAGGCCTGGGATCTGACAGTCCACTATTAGGTAACCCTTCAGGCTGTCTACATCCCTTCAGAACACAACTTAGTGGCAAACTTTCTGTGCAGGTCCAGGATACAACCTCACAAATGGATGCTTCACAGAGAGGTGTTTCTGGACATCGATCTATTAGTACATCGGTGGGGTATTTCTCAAGTGGATATTTTTGCATCCCCTCTGAACAGGCAGCTTCCTCACTTCTGTTCCAGAGTCCCATGTCCTCTGGCTTGGAAGGTGGATGCCATTTCCTTTTCTTGGAAGGGAATGTTTCTATATGTGTACCATCCTCTTCCTCTTCTTCCCTAGGTCCTCACAAGATCAGGAGGGGCTCTCCAAGAGTCTTGCTGGTGGCTCCCTTTTGGCCCAGACAGCACTAGTTCCCCCTCCTCTTTCACCTGGCCAGGGGCAATCATCACAAGTTACCTCACTGGATGGCTCTTCTCACACAAGACAAATGGACTCTCATTCACCCTCACTTGTCCACTCTTCAATTGATACTTTGAATAATAGGATTCTGATCCCATTTAGAGACCACTTTTCTGAGGGCATGCTTAGGGTACAGCAGGAGATCAGGATACCCACTACCAGAAAATCCTGTTTGGCTATATCACCAGGATGCCTTTTCAATTTGGGTTCCTTTTGTTCTTTCTTACTTGTGCGAACTGTTCCATGCTGGCTTGGCATATTCTTCTGTTAAAACTCACTTGTCAGCAGTTTCTGCTCATGTGTCCTTGAACCCACCCCTGGCCTCTCATTTTAAGGTCAAACAATGACTTAAAGACATACTTTATATCAGGCCCCAAGAAAAGCTATTCTTCCCTCTTGGGACCCTAATTTCGGTACTTGAAAATTTGACTTGGGCACCTTTTGAGACAAACTCCTCCTCTTTGCAACCCTGCATCTGGAAGATTGTTTTATCGGTTGCCCTTATTTCTGCCCAGAATGTTTCTGAACTTTAGGGTGTCTGTGCATTTTAGGGGTGTGTCTGCATACTAATCCTTCATTTATGCCCAAGGTGGTCAGTGAGTTGTCTGTTAAATCAGTCTGACCTTCCTTTTTTCCTTTTCTACAGTTTAGTAGTAAGAAAGTTCTTTACACCTTTGATTTTCATAGACAACTTGGGTATTATTTGGCTAAAGCAAAGGCTATCCACGAATCTGAACAACTTTTTTTCTTTTCATACCATGACATTGGGTTTAGTGGTTTTTAAGCAAACCATCTCCTCCTGGATTTCTAAGCCCATTTCCTTTTGTTTTGTTTTCATTGTAAATGGCTTTCTGCTTCAGTTCGAGCTCATTCTACGAGGGTAGTAGCTTCTTCTGGACCTTTCTTCAAGGGTTTGGATACTAGATCCATCCATGAAGCTGCTCCTTGGTCCTGTGTCTACACTTCTACTAAACATTAGAACTTGGATGTCATTTCTGGAGCCAGGGCAGGTTTTGCCATGGCAGTCCTGCATGGGTTTGTGGAGGACTCCTCTGTGCCTTCCTCCTTCCTACCTTCTCAATAGCTTTTGTACTCTCGCAGAGGTGAAGAATACTACAACAGTGATATGGAAGGCCATAGCACAGTTGTGTAAAATCTTACCATAACAGTAGATGTCCTCCTTTTCACTGTCATGGTATTCCCTCCCGTCCCTCTTATCTCCTTCTAGGAATACTTTGCTAGCTGAGGGGTATTTACCTTCCTGTCCTTTTTATCTTCTGTTTTTCTTTCCTTCTGCATGTGCGTGTTCTCTTTTCTCCTGGGTTTGCTCTAGTTTTCTTGTAGAACTTCAGTTAGTGTATGCACATATTCAGCATATGTACATCAGCTTAATGCCCTATGCCTGGGCAAGGAGCATACTTCTGACGTACACTGCTGGGAGTATGTAATGGCTTTGATATGCTGACCGGATGCTGGGCTATCCTTGGCAAGAGATTCCCATTTGTGACAAATACTGCAACAGTGAAAAGGAGGACATATACTGTAATGCTAAGATTTTATACAACTGTACTTAATGCAGACTGTGTTTTAGGCTTAATTTTTCCATTTCATGATTTCAGTATCTGTTAGTATGCATAATTAACAGTGTTGTACATTAACATGTAATGCCTGCTGTACAGTATTAAAGCCCTACTCCACCCTCATTCTGATCCGTACTGAACTGCAGAAGCCCTATCCCATCCCTGATCCAAAATGAACTGTATACAGAAACCCTTAACCAGACCAAAGCAAATGAACGAAAATAAGGCAATAACAGCACTTAAACTTTAATTTTCAAAACAGTGTGTTTGTTTTTGGACCCACTATACTTTAGTGGTTGGTTTGAGACTTCAGGGATACCACGGAGATTACTTAAACTTTAATTTTCCAGACTCCTCATTCAAACATGGAAGGTGTGGAATCACCATCCTTTTAGTAATGTATACAACCTTCTTAAACCCATGCATAAACATTAATAAATAACCTAGTCTTCCTAGGCTTATAGAATCAAAGAAGATGAAATGATTTTAGAGCATACCTCACCATCTAATTTTCAGCTGTTTGCCCCATTCTTTGTGACTGTGGAATATTGTAACAGTCTGCATTATTTGCTGTATGTGGAACGTGCTGGTGGCTAATTCTTCGGTTGAAACTACTTAAGGGAAAGCTTCATCCTATTTGTGATAAGTATTCCTGCAGGAGTCTTATTTTAGATAGCAACTGATACTTTAAAGAAGTCAAATAACACAGAGAACCACATGTACAGCTTGTTGATTTCTTACTGGTATACCTCTACTGCCTTTTCTTCCTTGATTGTATACTTAGTCCCTTTTCACCTTGGATCTACGTATCTGCATAAACTTCAGTGATCAGATATTGCTAACTAACTGCAAGGAGTTTTCTTGGAAGAATACCTATTGCATATCCTTTGTCAAACAAAGTACTCAGTTATACAGAAGTCTCTGTGGGCTGTAATGAATGCAATATCCATGGATATTATGGCTAAGTGTTTAAAAAGTTAAAATCTGAATAATAGTAGAAATTACATTTTGAATGGAAATGCTAAATGAAGCATCCCAGCTGATGATTTTGATTTGTTTGCATCTTTTTTCAGTACCATGAATTCTCGGCACTCTGCCAGTCCAGTAGTCTTCGGTTCTTCCAGAACATCACCTAAGGATGAGCCTCGCTCTCCTACGTCACTTCTGTTTGCTTCTTCAGGTCCCAGGAGCTTCTATCCTCGACAGGGAGCTACAAGCAAATATTTGATTGGCTGGAAGAAACCAGAAGGCACTTTTAACTCTGTAGGATTTATGGACACCAGAAAGTAAGAAATTTTCTGTTTTTTTTTTCCCTTAATGCTTCTTAATGTCGTATATAATTATTTTGTAATCTTTGTGATAGAAAACTGTATAAAACGTTGTGAGACAGTTTTTGTACTTATAAGCCCTAACACTTCCCATTTTATAGCTGTACGTAAGCCATTTAAAGACATGTTGCAACAGAAGGAAGGGGAGAGAGATCACTCGGCATAGAACTGCAGGGGCATACATCTCAACTCTACAGATTCTTGCAGAATGTATAGATTTTTGCCTCATATTTATGATCCATTTTTCATGAAATTGTGTTTTTCTGGCAAATCACTAAAGTTTGAAGTCAGAAAGTGATAGATATTTGAGTTTCAGACTTCATAACTTTCACAAATTTCATGCTAATGCAAAACCTGTTATTCTGTCAGTGTTCTAAGTTTATACGAGCAATATTTAAAAATTGTCCCCATTTTTGGGCATTTGTCCCCACATTATTTATGGATTTGTCCAGATGTTTTTATTCTAAGAGGTTGAGAGGTATGCCCAGGAGAATCAGCTCAGTGAAGTTAAAATCCTGTGTAAAATGCATAATTGTAAAAGCCAGCCAGAAAAAAACAAGAAATAATCTAGCCTTTCTGTCAAGGCAAGGAGAGGGGCAAGTCTGAGTCTGTGGGCAAAGTCTGATTTTTTTCTGAGAAGTAAATTTAATTTTGAAGCTTAATTTTTTTAAACAGGAAACATGTTTATTAAATTATCACATATGATATAGGCAATCAATTCTTTTAAGTGAAAACAAACCATATTGACATAATTTTATTTGCAAACATAATACATCACAAACCATATTGAAATAAGTGTAGTTGCAAACATTATACATCACTTATACGTTATCCAGTCATTGTCAAACATTACATAGCTCATTCAAATCCTCCCTTCTTTTAAACCTCGTTTCTCCTTTGGATGTACTGTTCCCACAATTCCCATTTTTTTCCTATGTAATTTACTCCTACCCTTTTCTAAAGATCACAGTTCAGTTTTTATTTCTGTTACTACATTCACTACTTGTAGTAAACTTTGTTTAGACTTTGATTTCCATTTTCTAGTAATTGCTTTTTGGCAGCCACCATAATTAGACTCTGCAAGTCCTTACTATGTCTAGGCAGTTAAGATTCTGTATCATAGCTCACAAAAATCATTTCCTTAGTTATACCAATTTGCTCACCCAGTATCGTTGACAGAGTAGTCTGCAGGGAATCTTTAAATAGTCTGCCAACTCATTACACTACTAGAAAATATGTTCCCAATTACCTCTTTCTTCCCCGTCATACCTCCAACATTTGCTGTCTACCTGAGGGATAAATCGTTGGAGTTTACTTGGACTATAAAAATACATACGTAAACACTTCCAAGCAAAGATCCTAAAACTTCTTGACTTTGCTGAATGTTTGGGAGACATACATATATCCCTGATTGTTTCTTTGTGAATTGCTTATTCAGTCTCTCTTCCCAATCCTTTCTAACATCCTTTTGAAGCTTCATGGTTTACTAATTTTAGTTTTCAGAACTTCAGTACAGTCAGGTATGGTATACTGTATTAAATTGCACTTTTGGATCATGACTTATACATATAGGTAAGTATTATGCATCTATTACTTGTACACACATATATATATATATATATATATATATATATATATATATATATATATATATATATATATATATATGTGTGTGTGTGTGTGTGTCTTACACGCACACACATTTAACAGTTGTAATACACATTAATGCACAGAATATTTATCTAAGCCACTGAAGTACTTATTCAACCATAGGGGAGTACATGTGGGTGTGTTCTTTTTTATTTTATATATTTACATTTTGGTTACATTGGTAGAGCATTGATTACAGAATGATCAGTTGCAGGCCCTTTAAAAATAGACTGGCACCCAAAACATGTATTCTTTAGATGAATATTTGGAAAACATTATGATTTGTTTATAGTGGTAAATATGTAGAATATTAGTTATACCATCTGCAAAAGTTTACATGGTTTCAGAACTTGTAAATGATATTGTGAAAACTTTGTGACATCAGTACTGAGTGCTGCTGTCCCTCCTGCACCCCACTGTTTAGGTCTTCTACTTCATTGGTCCCAGAAAAGGTTTACTTCAGCAGTGGAACCTAGTAGCTAGTGGACTAAATATGATAAATTAATATTCTGTTAACAGTCCACCTGGCTGAAGGCATTACTGTGTTCTTGTTTGTGCCTACTGCTGTGAAGGTGTGCAGACCTGTAATAATGTTCAAGGATATAGGGGAAAAGCTGTATATTTTCAGATCAATAACCTTAACCCATTTACGTTGCAATAAAAATAGGCTAGTGTAGACTAGATTATCAAAATTGTGGCCGGGAAAACTGAAATTGTGAAAATAATAATAAAAAGCTGTAGGGAAAAGTGCAACCTTGAAAAATGCAACAAATGCCAGAAGCTCCTCCCAATTATTTGACATGAAAAGAAGAAAAAGTTCAGTAGCTTTTTACATGGAAACCAGCAAAGATGATCATCTTCATAGCCAGCCATAGCTTCACTAAATGGACAGCCATTTGTAGGCCTTGTTCTGGCTTGAACCTCTTCGAAGTATGGCTAGTATTTTACTGTCTGCCTTACCCATCAAATTGTGAGTTTGGCCTTAATTAATGAGGACTCAGTCCCACACTAATTCTCTACATTGGTTAAGAAACTTCAGACCAAGGAGAACTTGGTGTAAGCTCCTACCCATGGATGAGTCGCGGGGCTGTTGCACTGACTGTTGTTAGATGAACAGCTGGAATCCAGAGGATACCAGTCTTCTACTCCATCTGGTTGGTCTATTTAATTGGTCTTCAAGTGAACAGAGAATAGCTACAGTCATTCCCTTGCATAAGGGGGGACCTTCCACAGACCCAGGGAATTACAAACTCGATCGTCTGACCAGCCTCACATATAAAGCCATGGAAAGACTTGTCATTGACTTAATCAGTCAGGACATAGGGAACCTCCAAAAACTGGACCAATCTTAGTTTTGATTCTTCGATGGCAGGTGATACATACTCAACTGTTTTGAAAAGTTTACCAAAGCAATGAATGAAGGCAAAATGGTTCACGCTATATACCTTGACCTGGCCAAAGATTTTCACACACTTCCCTACTCAAGCTTAGTAGAAAAGCTAAATAAACCCATATGTCATTCACTGGATTGCCAGCTGGCTGTCAAATAGGACTCAGATAAACTAGGGGAAGTTACCTCCTTAGAGAGACCAGTCACCAGTGGAGTCCCCCAGGGTTCTGTGCTGGGGCCTCTCCTGTTTGGTATCTATTTTTCAGACGTAAAAGCCAATACCAAATGGCTCTGTATGATGTAAGTTCTCAGATGCAAGCTATGAGCAGCCATTGAATCCCCAATTGACTTTGCTATCCTGCAAGAACGTTTTTCTCAAGTAAATAACTGGTCCCAAAATCATGGACTGAAGCTAAATGCCAAAAAATGCGTTATTGTATCTTTTGAGAAGTCATGTACCCCAGGGAATACCGCATTGACGGTGCACCCTTAAGAGCTGCCAGTTGTTCGGGATTTGGGATCTTTTGTGGACAGTGACCTAACTTTTGACCAACATGTGTCTGTTGTTGTAAGAAAGCCCTTCTATATTGCACAGTTTATAAACAAAGGGAGTCTCGGGAGAAAGAAAAGGAGGGAGATAGAAAAGTGAGAAAAAAAATAAGTGTGTGTGTTTGGGGGCAGGGGGTACATACTTTGGTTCAGGAGATCTTGGTAATTCAGCAGGAGTTTGGGAACATCTTTACTGTTAAGACAGGGTGAGCTCACCTGATAGAGTTCCATGTAAACTCAGGGCCTCAGTGGCCCATCAGATAGGCCCTTTATTAAGTGCTTGAGTGAATTAAGTAGATTGTGAGAGGGAACTACAAATTATAATCCAGGAATTCAGTATTTTACTTCTATTTTAACATGTCTTATCAAAAATATAAGCCAAAAAGTAAACATATTTCTAATATGTAGTAATGGCATATATTCTGATACCTAATATGAAATGGCCTTAAGTCCATGAAGCCAACATGGAAGGAAGATTGGGGTGGTAGGTGGAGAGGGGTCAGCTAAAGGGCTCCATCAATAAGGTCCATATTGGACCCTGCAATTGTTCAGGCTGACACGGATTCATTCATAAAATAGTTTGGAGAAGAGAACTTGCGTTGTTGACGTATAAGCATAAAATGTGACTAGTGACCTTAGTTAAGATATCTGCCATGACTAGAGAGATGCAGCAACAGGGACCCACAGTCTTCCCACCAAAAAAGAAGAAATACATTTGGAATGAGAAGAGCATTTCGAAAGAGAACGGAAGACAGGCCCTCTGGACTACGTCTGTTCATGGAGTCTCTCTAATGCCTACTTCTACCAAGGCCTTTACTGCTGCCACTATGGTGGCTACTAATACTTTCAGTCTCAGGAATGTTCCAGTGAACCCAACCATGACAATTTCTACTGATCTGGATGTTGACTTTCAGTGATGTGACTCATATTGACATGTATTAATTGTATTGATTACAGAAGGGGTAGATGGTCCCTTTAATATTAGAGGATGTCCACACCTGTAAGTTGGAACCCAGACCTTTCCCCTGAAAGCTTCTAAATAAGTGACAGATAACAAAGACTCTGACACCCATATGTGTGAACATGGGATGCTAGTTTTCACCGCAGCAGATGCCACCAGACTGATAATATCCCTCATCCCCCTCCACCACACCTCTCTTGAATGGTTAAGGCTGTCAGGGGACTTTTTGAGTTTCAGTCAAAAAAGACAGTCAGATTTTGACCAATCATCTGTGTCTGGTATCTGTTCTGTAGAAAGGAAAAGAAGGGTCTGTCCCCAGAGATACTCGACTCCAATGACTTGGGCAAGTAGGAAATGAATTAAAAATTTCATCTTCTCTCTTACTCTTGACTATGGCACAGAGAGAGGACAGAGCACCCTGTGGCTTTCTACCAGCGTACCTCTTATCTGCCAATAATGTCTTGCTTATGAGAAAGCGCTTCACATGGCCGGCTAAAAAGGCCTCTGATATGTAGAAGAGATCCCTGGATGTCATGAGACTAGAGCTCTTTTAGGTTCATAGGCTCAGAAGAGATAACTAGGCTAACTGCTTAAGAGCCCTTACAAGCCTAGCCATTATTACCTGAATATTACCTAATTTTCAATTCCTAAGGCCTAGAGGATGGCTTAGGTTTGTGCCTATGCCATGAATATTTTACAGATCCATTGATCCAAACTGCATATGAAGAGGGTCAGGGAAGGGCTCTGCTTTACGTGAATAGGAAGCCTGTTTTAGTGAATGAGTGATTTCTGAAACTTATATCTGTCTCTCCAGCATATTTTGTTTGTGTTATGGATCAGGTTTAGATCCCTAAATCAGGTGAACCTCATGCAGTTAGTGTTGTGAATGTGTAATGTTCCATCAGGGCTGTATTTGTGAATGCCTTGTAGGTTTGGTGTAGCTCACCCCTTAAGAGTCAGTAGGAGTCAGAGTAAAGGAATAGGGCATTTAGTCTAGCTTCAGTGGACATGTTGTTTACGCCCTATATTTTTTTGCAAGGTGCCTCTGAGGCCACTCCAGCTGTTGCAAGTGTCTGGTCAAGTGCATGCCAAAAGGTGCATTGTACTCAATTATTGGTCTGATGAGGGTTGAGTATACTGAGACTATTAACTTCCTTGGATCTGGATGCCATGCCTTTACTTGAAAGCTGTCCCACATAGAAGGACTTCTTCACCACTGTGGACACACGGAGGTCAAAGTTCAGGCTACTGTCTATCTGTGTATCTAGATCTCTCACCTCCAAGTCCACCTTTAGGGGTGTGTTATTAATGTTGTAATTTGCAGGTGTATTTGACTTCCCAAAGGGTATGACCATGCATTTAGTTTTAGGCCATGGCTCTGGCACTAATCAGTTGTCTGAGTCAGACTGATGAAGCCTGGAAAGCCTGTAGCTTTCTTTTCCAGTACAGGAAGCTGTGCTAGTTGTCATTGAAGCTCTTTGGAGCTAGAATCCCAGCCTCCACCCCAGAGAGGTATAACTGTCTTTATAGGGTCCCTGGATACGGCTAAGGTAGCTAAATTGGTTCTTTGGTGCAGTGCTGTTCCCAATGATACACAAAGTAGGTTTATACAGCCCTTTGGGGAAAATGTGTACACAGCAGGAACTCCTGCCTTCTGAGCTGTCAGACACACATGATCAGGTATTCGGGTGAGCTTGTGAAGGAATCCTGCAAGAGTGTGAGGTAGTAAGTGATGAGTCACTGAAAACCAAACTCACCAGGAGGTGCGGGTAGGGAGATTTGCTGCAAAATACGGGACTGATGATGAGTGATGCAGCATCTATGGGTGCTGTCAGTGGGCTGATCCTACAGTGGAAGCCCATACTGGGGTGCCAGTGTTTGCCTAAGGATGTTAAGGTGCAACTTGTTATTGCTCCTTTGTATAAGAAGTTGCTCTTTGGGCCCCTCTTATGCAGTTTTCAAAAGATTGGAGAAAAAAGAGAAAACTATGAAGTAAGTGAAGCACATTTTCACTTTCCATTTCCCAGATACAGCAGAAGTTACCAAAGGCAAGGCAAAGGTGAACAATCAAAAGTAGGAAGCTCCTTCTAAGAAAATATGGCTGCAGAATGGTAGATTGTAATCTGAGCACCCTGGAGTCCAACCCCGGCTAGTAAGCAACTGTGACTACACAACCTAAAAATCCTCACACTAGCCCTTAACACACCAACTCCCCCATACAGAAAGACACACATGCAAAAGGTATGGACAGGTCATCATTCTGGCTTCAGAATTGTCTAGGTATAACATCAAACAAGTGGGGCTTAAAGATTGTCTCCAAAAGTTCTCACTTCCATTTTTTTGTCTTTCCCAGAAGTACGACATCCTCCAGTTCCAAAAGATCAGGAACAATTAGTAAATTTACTTATTTCAGAGATGCTGGCCCAGGGTATTGTAGAGTCCATGCCCAAAGGACAAGAATCCAGGATTTTCTACTCAAGGGTGGTCATGGTGACATGACAAGGTAGACGTGGATGCCCATCCTAGGCCTCTCAAAACTAAACAGGCTCCTGTGGGTTCTTAAATTCATAATATTGACTCAGCCTTTTTGCCCTCCTTGTAGACCAAACTTGGATGGTAACCCCACAGCTCAAAGATGCTTACCTTCACATTCCTATAAACAGGGACCACAGACCTCATCTAAGATTTTTGGTAGGGAGCCAACCCAATCATTTTATCTCCTTGCCATTTGACTTAGCTACTGCACCCAGAGTATTCATAAAATAGGTCTATTAATTAGAACCCATAGTATCTATACCTACCGCACCTGAATGATTACATTGTCCAGTCCCAGATCCAGGAGGAGGTACAGAGGTCCCCACCTTATACCCTGGAGTGTTTTCAGAAATGAGAGCACTGTCTTGTCTGTCTGAACTTAAAGAAGTTAATGTGACCTCATCCAAGACTGTATTCATCTTAGGGGCTCTTTTAGACACCACAATATCTGGGTCTTCCAGTACCTTCTTCTGACATGTGAGACAGATGACCAAAATTACAGTCATGGAATTACTTAGACCTTAGAATTCATGGTTGCCTCCATGCTAGTGGTTTATGCAGGCCAGATTGCACATGAGGAACTTTCAATAGTTCCTAAAGAATATTTGGGAACAATGCAATCAGTCTACAGAGAGTATTATCTCTGTAGAGTCCTGTGTTTGGAAGGCATTTAGAGTGGTGAATTGCACAAGTATTCAGGAACAAGAGGATGCTTTTCAGTCAGCCATCACCAATGTAAATCCTGTTGACAGATGCCTCAGATGTAGACTGCAGTTTGCAAGGTTGTTGGAGCAGGTGGGGAGAGACAGAAAACACATCAATATAAACAAAATGATGGCAATTATATAAGCTGTCAGGGGGGTTTTGGAAGTCAAGGGTCTTTAATGTGATCACAGAGAATATGATAGACACGTAGTATCTTTGTAAGGAGATACACACTCCTGTCCTGTCTTCAGAGCAGCCCTGCAGATCTGGAAGGAAAATCAAGCAGTGCAGATGTCCCTAAGGGCTTCCTATGTATCCATAGGATCATAGGAGATTACTAGGCTGTTGGCCCTGAGGCCCTTATAAGCCTAGCCAAGAGTTTAACCCATGTTTAGACAAATCAGCTCCTGATGCCCCTGTCCAGCAGGGACACGGGTGGAATCCCAGGGGTATATTTTCTGTTTCCCATCCAGTTATCCAGGTTGCGCTTAAAAAGGGTAAAGAGGTACTCTGCTTGATGTGGAGAGGGAGTCTATTCCATAGATGAGGGAGTCTCTGGGACACAAATCTGTTCCGCCAACAAGTCCTGTTGATGTCACAGATAAGGTTAAGGTCACGCTTGTGGGTTACTCGAGTGGAGCTTGACTTGCGGATATGTAGCAATCCCATCAAGGTGGGGTCCATGATCGCATTGTATGCCAGACAGAGGTCACCTCTGAGGAGTCTGTATGAACCTGAGTAGAGGGATAGAGTTTTTAGCCTATCTGTGTGTGGTAGATGTTTGAGGCCATGGATTCTCCTGGTGAGGAACCTCTGTGGTCGCTCCAGCTGCTCCATGTGCATTGTGAGGTACATGCCGAAAGGTGTGTTGTACTCAGTAATGGGCCTTATAAGGGAAGAATACAGGGATGTTATGACCTCCTTGTTCCTGGATGAGATACCCTTACTTATGAGATGGGCCATGTAGAAGGCTTTCCGTGCCACGGAAGCAACATGGTGGTCAAAAGTCAGGTTGCTATCAACATGGGTGCCCAAATCCCTCACGACTGATTGAGTGCTTAGGACGTTGTTATTAATGTAATAATTTGTGGGGACATCACTCTCCCCAAAGGGGATGGTGATGTAGTTTTGGTATTCCGCTTGAGGCCATGTTTCTGGCACCAGTCATTTGTCTGAGTGAGACCCTCTTGGAAGATGTCCGCATCACTAAGGGAATTGATGACAGCACTTAGCTTGCAGTCATCTGCAAACTTGGTCAGCCATAGCCCACTGGTTTTGGCCTGCATTGCAGAAAAATATATCCCAGAGGCCCCAAGCCCGAACCCTGGGGTACACTGCTTGTTATGGTCTACTGCTTGAGGTGGCTTCCCATATTTTGACTGCGTGGTTTCTGTCAGTGAGCCAGTTTGCTACCCATCTGATAACATATGGATTGATGCCTAGTTGAGAGAGTTTATTATGCTCAAGGGAGAATAGTGTCAAAAGCTGTGGCCTGGTCAAGGTAGGCGATGTGCACAGTCTTCCCCTCATCCATGGCTTTGGTGACCGTCTCAAAGAAGTCTACCAAATTTAGCAGACATGACCTCCCCTTGACAAAGCCAAACTGTGTGGGATCAAGTGTTTGGAGTTTGCCAGTGTCCTTGTTAATGAGGTCCACGATAATCCGTTGCATGGCCTTGCAGATCAGGCTAGTTAGGCTGATGGGTCTTTAATTTACCAGATCAGTGGATGCTCCACCTTTGTGTAAAGGGATGACAGTGGCTGTCCTCCACTCAGCTGGGATGAAGCCAGTACTTAGGCTTTGGTTGAATAGGGTGCCTAATAGTGCTGGAAGTTCCAGCCTGAGTTCACATAGGATGCAGCCTGGGATGTTATCGGGTCCCATGGAGGCTGTATTTTTTACCTTTGAGAGAGCAGTGATGACCTGTTCCCTAGATATAAGGGGAAGGGGGTAGGTCCAGTATAGAAAACTCCCTGACAGACAATTTGAGAGCAACAGAAGATCTTCACAAGTTGATTGTTGATAGAAGTACATTCTTGAAAATTACATACAGGTGGGGGTTACCAAAAATAGATATTTTTACATCCCTAGAGATTAGACATTTGTAGAAATTCTGCTCCAGAGCCCCTACAGAGGTAGGCAGGCAGACTTGAACAGTGGATGCCTTCTCACTGCACTGGGTGAATCGTCATCGTCTGTTTGACTTCCCTCAAGTATTGTTTGTTCCTAGGGTGATTCATAAGTAGACAGATGTATTCATATTTTTTGTTTTCCATTTTCAGGCACAGCCTGGGTTAATAGGATCACATAAGAACGTATTAACAGATACAAGGATATACTAAAAAAAAACAAATACATTGTACATATTGACAGATACAAGGATATGCTGCACTTAGTTCAAAAGGCAGTTTGCAGCATCAAAACATGGATGGAAAATGAAATTCTACTTAGCAGAACTTTATGGATAAGATGTAGCCGTAATGACTGAGATGACTTGAGCTATGGTAGAGTAGCAGCAGTCGTTATATAGAGGTATGAAGACATTAGAAGAGATGAGTGAGAAAGTTGAAGAAAGGATACCAGGGGAGCAGACCGAGGAAAGGTGAGAGGCATGCTGAGGAATGAGGAGTAGGAAGGAGAAGAGATGCAGAAAGAAGAGGGAAGGTGATGACAAAATGAAATAAGGAAGGAAGAAGCAGGGATAAAGGGATGTTTGAGAGAGCTTCAGGGTTCATGTAACCTGACCTTAGTGAGTGCAGCTGCACTTTGCTTGGGTGAAGGTGTTCATTGATCTGTTGTCTGAAGTCAGAGTACTTTCGGATGTCTTCAGTTGAGAAAGGAGTGGAGTCCCATAGTTTAGGTGCTAGGATGGAGAATGCATGGTTCAGTGTAATAGAGTTTACTTTTTTGAGTTATTAGGGTGGGTTGAAATTGAGAGATCCCCCTGAAATTATATGTGGGGGTTTTGGTGAAAACTTTGAGTGAGGGGGGGATGATGTCTCAGGAGAATGGACTTTGTGAATTAGTGATCCTAATAGGAGGTTGGCTGTGAAATGTACTAGCTTTAGGAAGAATTAGGCAGTGGTGTTCACTATCAGGTACATTAGTAATGAACCAGTAGATTTTATTGGAGATGGTTTGTAAGGTGGTGGCATTTTTCTTTGAGGCTACAGCTATAATAGGTAGTCCATATTTAAGTTGAGATAAGAGTATGCCTTTGCCTGTGGCAGCTTTGAGGAGCTTGGACAGAAGAGGTGATAGCTTGTTTACTCAGATCAGTAGTGTGTTCATCTTTTTGTGTGTGTTTTAATGTGTATTTGAAAGTTAAGAGATTGGTATAACCAAATGCCAAGGTTTTTGAAGGATGTTGTAGATTCTATAGTGGTTTTGTTAACACACACAGATTTCCGCATTCTTACCAAGACAGCAGTGAATGTTCTTCGTGTTTCACTGTTGCAGTCCTAGCTTGTGAGATTTCCTGCTGTGGAAGCCCTTGTTCAGCCTGACTGCCAGAGAAAAATTTCCCTCCTCCAGGAGCCAGCGGACACCCTGTCCGTTGTCACTATGCTTGGGTATAAGTAGAGTCAACTGACATCATGACCACAGTACTTTCTTGCCATCAGAGCCTGAAGCAGAGTGCCAGTCAGTGCATCGGACAGTTGGCACCAGAGAAAGAAGACTCCGAAAAGCTAAGTACCCCATTACGGAACCTTTTATGTATCATTTGAATAATGTCAGAGAAAATTATCTCCACTGTGGCAAGGAGATTCCACACTAGACTTCCACTTCTTTTATGTGACTTGCTTGGGCCTGGAACATGACCTTCCCAGCTGTCATTTTTGTGCCCAATTTAACAGCAGGACCAAGATTCTAGCTAGAAACCTTAGTGAGTTTTCAGGCTGTTCATGTCCTATGGCATCTGCCAGTCGATCCGAAGTAAATATCCCTATGTGAACAAGGGTTAAGGAAAAACTGTCCAGGCATAGTGCATCAGACAATGCCAGCTCGCCATCAGCCAATCCTCCTAGGCTTGTTATCCATGAAGAAGGTGAGACACTTTCGCAGCCACCTTCTGTGACCAAGGTGGTGGCTCAGGCCTCTATCAAGACCCGTTTGGAGTCCAATATGCCTTCTGGTCCCTCAACATCTTTTCAAGTCAATAAGACACAGTTCATTGGTTGGGTCTGGGACTGCTTTGTAGACCCCAGCTTCTGGTGACTGCTCTAAAACTGACAATGGCTTTTCGCATTGCCAGGATATTGCAGCAGCTTTTCATCTGTAGGAACTGGATACCCGTCCTGTATCAGATGTCAGCGTCAGACCTAACCCTAAGGCCACTCTTAAAAAAGTGTCTCCCTCCCAGTCTAAGCCTAGGCCTACCGGCTTCCATTCCCAGGCTAACCAACAGGATCTTATGAGATTGGCTGAAGACCTAATCTCTCTGGTTAGATCCAGGCAGTCTTCCCCTGAGTCCTCCCCAAGCAAAAGAAAAAGGGACACTCCTCCAGGAGACCTTTCTGACCCTTTTGAGTCATAACAGTGATCAGACCAGGAGGACTTTACCTTTGAAGAAGGTGTTTCCATTGCCTCCTTTGGGGATTCTGACTCACAGGAGAACCTGGCTTCAACCTCACCTCCTGAGAATATTTCCTTTTGGGAAACTCTGCACACCTTGAGGGAACACTTCCAGTGGGAAGTTCAAGACTACCCTCAATTGAAGAAAAGAATTAAGGAATTTCTTAACGTCCATGAACACAAACCCCTCACCATACTCCTTGTTTTAGAGGTGGTGGACAATGTATTTCAGGACTGCTCCTTAAAACCAGAGGCCCTTCCAGAGTATATCATATCCAACCTCCTGGATGGCCCTTTGGACAAGGACTTTCTTTTTGGCCCCAAGGCTGAGGCTGTACTCAAGAAAATGGAGGATAAGGGCAAGTCCATGCAGACTTTTAAGGACTTCCTTCAAGTCCATCCTCTACGTTTTAGCAGAAACTATCCTACTAAGCATTCGTCCATTCCTTCCCAATCTAAGGATAGACAAAGAAAGCCACATAGGGAACGAAAGTAATGACAGCACCAGAGGCCCAGGCAATGGTATTCAGAACCAATTAGGCCAAGGGTTTCAAGACCACAGGTCCCTGGCAGCGAGAAAGTATGACTTGTCTGTGGTACTCTCTGCCTCTCGCACAGGCTAGGAGGGAGGCTGTCACTATTTTACAAAACTGTTTGCCCATGATCTCTCTAAATGCTTTCATTCTTACCATAGATCTAAAAGACACTTACCTGCATGTACCCATATAGGAATCACACAGAAGCTTCTGACGAGTCAGAGCAGGTGCCAAGCACTATCAGTTCTGAGCTATGCCTTCTGGCTTGTCTATTGCTTCTGGGGTCTTCACAAAATGCCTAGCCCTACTTATAACCTTCTGCAGAACAAAAAAGGTCCAATTTTACCCTTATTTGGATGGACTGCCTTATCCAGGCAACAAAACTGAAAAAACTCATATCAGACTTGTTCACCTGGAACCTTTTAACCTCCATGGGGTTCACTGTTAATGCATAGAAATCTCAAACAGACCCCTCATTCAGGATTGTGTTCCTAGGATTATATCTTATGGCACAATACCTGCCGGGTGTACACAACCAACTAGCAGATCACCCGAGCAGAAGCCTGTTAGACCCCCATGAGTGGCGACTGCATCAGGAAGTATTTCTCAGTATAGCTAAAAAATGGGGTATGCCACTAATGGACCTTCTTGCAACCGAAGAAAATGCTCACCTGAAAAACTTTTACTCCAGGAACAAAAATGAAGTCTGCCTGGAAGACAGATGCCTTCTCTTTCACTTGGACAGGTCTCGTCCTCTGTGCCTTCCCCTAATACCTCTGCTCCCCAGGGTATTGCTAAAGATAAGAGAAGAGGCACCAAGGGTAATACTAATAGCCCCATATTGGCCCAGGTAGCACTGGTACCCTCTGAAAATCAGTCTAACCAGCAGGGAACCATGGCAGCTGCCACAGAGAATGGACCTATTGACACCGGACAGGGGCAAGATTGTACACCTGAACCTGCAGACCCTCAAAATTTCAGCATGAAAGATACCTTAACTTCATGGAAGGATAATCTCCTCATCAAGCAGGCTCAGGATATTCTAAGAGAGGCCAGAAGACCTAGCACAAGGAAATCTTACTCTGCCAAATGAAAAGATTCTCCCTTTGGTATGGACAAAAAGCACCCAATCCTCATCTAGCCAAGATTCCTATCATTCTCGTCTATTTGACAAAGGTCTGTCTTACTCCTCAATAAAAATTCATGATTCAGCTATTCAAGCCTACATACCTGCTCAGTCTCCCATCTTTTTTAACCCCCCCCCCCCCATGAAGTCGTTTCTGAGAGGTGTAATTCACATCAGGCCACCCAGAAGCCTCCTGTCCCATCCTGGGACCTCAGTTTTGTGTTGGAAAAACTTACTACCATTCGAATCAGCTGCTTCCTCTGAGTTAAAATTTTTGACCTGGAAGATTGCACTCTTGTTAGCTATCACCAGTGCTAGAAGGGTTTCTGAACTTCAGGGCCTCATGTCTGTGGAACCATTCCTCATCTAACACCCAGACAGTGTCACTCAGGACTTACCCCTCCTTTATGCCCAAGGTGGTTACAGAGACCTTTCTAAATCCAGCTATACATTTGCCTACTTTCTTCCCCAACCCCCAAACCAAGGGGGGAAAGGATATTCCATTTTGTGGATGTACATAGGCAGTTCCATTACTACTTAGAACCAAGACTAGCAGAAAGTCAGACCAACTGTTTGTGGCCTTTACCACTAGCTCTGAGGGGAAACCTGTTTCTAAGCAAACCATCTTTAAATGTATCCCCTACTGTATATCCTTCTGTTACAGCCGTCATGATAAGAAACTCTCTGATGCTGTCAGGGCACATTCCGCCAAGGCTACTGCTACTTGTACTGCTTTTCTTAAAGGGGTGCCCACTAAAGACATTTTGGAGGATGTAACTTGGTCTTCAGTGCATACCTTTACCAAACATTAATCAAGAGCAGGATATGCCACTGCCATCCTGCAGGGCATCCTCAACTCTTCTTAATCTTCCATCCTCCTTTCCTTCCAGCTTTGGGAATCATTCCACAAGTTAGGACTACAACAGTGAAACACAAAGACCATAGTACAGTTGTGTATACTTATAATAAATGTAGAGGTTCCAGTGTATTTACTGTTGCAGTATTCTTTTCCATCCTCCCCCCATTCCAAGACATTCTCCTTCTCGGTTAGGTTAACTCTCTTTCTACCTTTCATTTTTCCTGGATCCCAGATCTTCAACCTCAGGGTCTCTCTGGGGGGGGGGGGGGGGGCTCCTACTGTAGGGGCAAGAAAACTACTTAAGTATGGCAGCAGCTGACTCACCTTATACTCAAGCATAGTGATGTCGACTAAGGCATTTGCTGGTTTCTAGAGGAGGGAAATTTTTCTCTGGTAGTCAGGCTGGCTAAGGGATTCCACTGGGAGAAATTCCACAAGGTAGGAATGCAGCATTGAATACATTTGAACATCTGCATTTATGGTAAAGGGTACACAACTGTACTTTCTCACTTCTCCTACAGATGGTAAGGGCAAAACCCTTACTGTTGCGTGATCATTTTGGCATCCTGAAATAAATCAGGAGGTCCCTGGTACATCCAACTCTAACCATACTCATATTATCCATATTGAAGGCTTGATCTTTCTACCCTTTGGGCACATTTATTCAGAGGATTTGGCAACAGTTATGAGGGAGACACCAAAGATGAGTACTAACAGTTCGTACCTATCCAGTCGGGAGAGGTTTTTCCTCTGGTCCCAGAGGTGGGAATAGTATCCTAAAACAGAACAGTGTTCATTATTTTTGTATTACCAGTACCTGTCTGAATTGTTTTCTTTATGACTACAATATAGTTTATTAAGTGTACTTGTCAGCTCTTTCTGCCTGTCTGCCAGTGGATCTATCTCTAGCCGCCAGGCCCTCTGAGAAAGTTTCTGAAGACAGTACCCCACATTAGAACACCAAGAAAAAAGAGAGGCTCCAGTTCGGGACCCCCCCCCCCCACTTTGGAGCAGCAGCTAATGCACTCCTTAAATTTCTGATCTGGAAGACTGCACTCCAGTTTGATCATTGCATCTGGTAAGAGGTTTTTAGAGCTGTAAGACTTTGTGTACAAAGAGCCCTTTTTACACTTCTGAAAAGACAACATGACCCTTTCTTTTATGCCTAAGGTAGTAATGGGCATTTCAATGAACTAGGCTCTCCAACTTCTTATTTTGTCCCTAATCATGAAAACAAAGGAGAAGGAGCTTTATGTATCGTGGACATGTGTGTGCAGTTGTGATATTAATCACAATGTCTGACAATCTTTTCCTTTCCTTTGCCCCAAAAGAAAGAGGGTTTACCAGTTTCAGGGTAACCTGTTTTGCATGTGTGCCAGCTTCTTATTACCTTTTGTTAGAAACGTCATAACAAAAAGTTACCTGGTAAGGTAAGAGCTCACCCATTTACACTTACACCTACCACAGCAGCCTTCCTCAGTCAGAGTACATGACATTTCAGAAGAAGCCTTAATCCACTGTAGTTTTGAACACTGTAGGCTGGACTTTTAAGTCCAAGGCTTAATTTGGTTTTGCATCAACTATCTTTGAGAGGCAGAATGCAGTCCTGTTTTGCAAATTAGCTAACCTCCTCTCCTTCCTTGGGTGAACTACTTGAGTCTACACTTTTGTCAGGATGGCAACAGTTAAGCATACAAAAACATAGTACAGTTGTGCAGATAACTTATCATAACAATAGATGTTCAAGTGTGTTCACTGCTGCAGTTCTACTTCCCTCCCACCATCCCCATCATATTGTGGGTTTATTGGTGGCTGGAGGGGATATCCAGATTCCTACCCCATCCCCTTTCTGTTTATACTTCTTCATAACTTAATCAGATTTTTTTTCCTCTTTGTCCAGGCTGGCTAGGAGGACTGTGTTTTTATGTTTCCAAATGAAGCTCCCATGGCAAACAGGTTAGAGGCTTTACCAATTTAGGAGTTTACAATACTGTCAGCTCAATTGGGCCAAGAAGGAACTAAAGATGGTGGAGATGGACACTGACTTTATACCCGGATGTACAAACATCCAAAGGAGGGTAACATTGGCATGCCTTTAAGGGAGGAAGAATGCTTAGTTCCAAGAAGTTATTCTGGACCTGAGATTCCACCTCTGGCAGAGATCCCTTTGGTCATGACTGCAACAGTGAATGCACACAAACATCTACTATTATAGCAATTATACAGTGATATCTTATTAGTGTTCAAAAATGTGCATGCTGATTGGTCAGCCAAACCAGCATGCCCATTGTAAATCTAGCATATACCAATAGAAAAAAGTCCAGTCATTGAAGTATCATTGAACAGCTAGACTTTTTTCTGTTAGTATATGGTACAGAGGCATTCATCTCAACTATCTGGATTTTTTCTTTATATTTTTGGTCTGTTCCTCATGGAATTTGTGGTTTTCTGACAAATCACTGCGTAATGAAGTCACTAAATAATGACATACACTTCAGTTTCAGACTTCACGTCCTTCAGACAATGCACAGTAACACAAATCTTACTATTCCTCACATCTTTCTAAGTTTAAAAGAGCAACATTTACAATTGTTCCCCATTTTGAAACCTTTGCCTCCCCTTTATTTATGGCTTTGTCCAAATTTCATGAGCTAAGAGGTTGAGAAATATGTACTGAGGGCAGAGCAAATAAAATAAAAATTAGGAGCATTCTGCAAAATTAAAGAAATGTGCCTTATTTTCTTTGTATTTTTGCAATGTCTCTCTCATACCTCTAAATTGTCCATATTTTATAATTAAAAAAAAACAAAAAAAAAACAATGGAGATCTTTCTTTCTCCATTGCTTGCTGTCCACAGCACTGATGTATTGTGCAAGAGTGGGAAATTAAGTCCAATATGCATGTGCAGTACTTCAACAAACACGGAAGAATGTGGAAACAACTCAGAGGAATACAAAGGTGCTATTATACAAGAACATTATTTAAGAAAAATAAGTAAATTCTTTCTTAAATAATGTCTTTATATAATAGCAATAACTGACTCGTGGGTGTGGGTGTGGGTGTATTGAAGATTTACCCACAGTTGGTATTGTTTAGTCATTCAGGATTCACCCTCATGATCAAACCACACCAACTGTGTGTAAATATTCAATGTACCCAAACTCACTTGTCAGTTTTTTCTTAAGTTTCCTACAGAATTGTGTGTAATTTCCTGTGGCTTGGATCATGGCTGAAAAAGTTCCATGGACAAGCCGCTTAGCTAGTTTAAGATATAAGTAGAACTGGTGGTCAAGGACACCACATACACAAATGCCGTAGATATAGCCAACCTATTGGCAGACAGGTTCAGTGAAAACTTCACTTCTCTGTCCCCCCCATCAGTAAATCAGGCCACCCCCAGCACCTGCCCTCCTGTTATCTCTAGGGAGCAAGTCATCACTACCCTCTAAAAGACAAAAAATACAGCCTCCCTAGGACCCTATAACATCCCAGGCTGCATCCTACATGAACTCGGGCAAGAATTTGCAGCACTGTTATGCACCATATTCAACCAAAGCCTGAATACCCGCTTCATCCCAACCAAGTGGAGGACATCCACGGTCATCTCTTTACACAAAGGTGGATCATCCATCATCATACACTAAATGTTACTATATCAATGGATATAAGGAAATTTCAGATTATTTATAGAATCCCAGAATATATGATGACATTAAAAGAATTTAAGAGGTTACCTTAAGGAACAAATTGATATTTTTTTATCTTTGAATTATGATTGCAGGTTAGTGAAGTCATATTATGGGATTTCTTAAAAATACATATTAAATATAGAATGGAAAGATGGTCTAGCAGTAAAATGAGAGTGGGATAAAGAGTTGTTAGAAATAGAAGATGACATACACAAAGATAAGTTTGAACAGCAATAAAATAGATAATACTATGTCATTGAAAAACTAATGACAAAGTATCGATTTTAACACATAAAGTGGAGATAGTTTTAAAAAAGTTAAAATTGCACAGTTATGCAGTGACTCCAAATATATCTTCACAGATTAGCTAATAGATGTAAGATAGTAAGCAAAAAGGCACAAATCAATAAAATCAGAAATCCTCACACTAATAAGCTTACTTCACACATAGAAGAAGAGCTTAATATTTTTAAAAAATCTCATGAGGATCTTAATAAAGATAAAACTAATCTTGGTGATTACAAAACTGACAAGTATTTAAAGAAAAATGTTACTAATAAACTTAATGATCAACAAATATGTCTGTTGAATAAATCTTTTACCCTAAAAGAAGTTAAAGAAGCTTTAAAAAGGTAAAAATCGCCAAGCTGCTGTGTTATAGAACAGTATAGTCTGCTTCCATTAAATATTACAGAATTACCAAGTGAAGTTTTCAGGGTAATTCAGAGTGACAGAGTAATTCCTCCATCATGGAAATTTTCTGTAATCTCACCTAATACTTAAACAAGGAAAGGATAAATTAGTTTCCTCATATAGACCAATTTCATTATTAAATGTAGATTATAAAATATTTACTTCCATCTTCACCACAAGCAAGGGATATAGTAGATTCATTAATAAAGATCAAACAGGATTTATAATCAGTAGAGTAATGTATTGAAAGAGTAGTAACAATCTTTAATTTAGCAAAAGGAATGGCAAAAAAACGGTCCTAATTAGCTTAGATATTGAGAGAGCTTTTGATTCTGTAGATTGGAACTGCTTATTTAAAACTTTAGAAGTGTTTGCATTTCTAGAACAATTTATTGGAATATTTAAAAACTTGTGTAGAGATTCCAAAGCATATATTAAAACTTGTCTCTTAAATTTCTCAAGGATTCACTTTAAACAAAAGTACAAAGCAAGGGTGTCCCTTCTCTTCTAATATTTGCATTAGTTATTGAACCCTTAGTTAATAGTATAAGAAGCAATGATGAAATTGATGGATTTTCAATTAAGGATTGTCAATCTACAATGCAGCTTTTTGCAAGTGATATATTCCTGACTGTAGGATATTTAAATTATTCATTTGAAGAAATAGATAAGGAAATTGGAAAGTTTCAAAAAATATCACTGCTGAAATGTAATAATAAAACCAAAGCTTTAGTGTTGGATCAATTACTAGATAGTAAGTTTAAAGATAAACAAAATTGAGAAAGACAAGAATTAAAATATTTAGGAATAAAAACTGTTTAAAGATGCGAGTAAGATTATTGGTCATAATTTTGAAAAAAAATAATTGAAGAAATGTCATGTATTAAAAAAATGGAATTAATTTATTTATTTTTTTTTACTTTTGGGGATTGGTTAGTGCTTATTATAGTGATTATTTTACACAAGATTATATAACTATGGGTATGTGTGCGTGTATATATTGCATTTAATAGCTTTAATACCTGAAAAATCTTTTAAAGAAAATGGAAAAAATGTTTACTTCATTCTTATGGTGCTTATTGAAATCAAATTAGACTCCCTGATGTAGAATCTTATTCCATTGCTGCAGATTTTGACTTGATCATACTTTGGTTAGACTCCTCTTATACTAGTCAATGGAAAACCATTCAGGAACAGATTATACTAAATTCTCATAAGTTTATTAAGTATTATAAATTAGAATTATGTAACAAGCATTTCATCTAGTTAATAAAACTTACCTTAGAAAAGGGAAATTATTTCAATCTTTACAGTCTGCATATATGAAATTAGTTCTAAGAACAGTTAAGAAATGTGTTTTTAGAACCCCATTAATGTTAAAATGGAATTTTTTGTCCTTTCCCATTATAAGCACACACTACATTTTTGGAAACTCAGTACAACGTTAAAATGAATTTACTGAAAAGGAATGGGTTAGTATTATAGTCCGATTGCTTTGAAAAAGAAAAAGCTAAGTCACCAGAATGTTTAATGAAAGATTATAATCAGTTAATATTGTCCATTAATAAAAAAAATAAATTAATTTGTAGGTAGTATGAGTTAAGAGGAAGAAAACACCATTCCCCCCGTTATGAGTGCTGTCACTGAAGGTAAATTAACGTACAAAGGAAGCTTGTCTGAGTTATACAAGTTATTTATAAATAATAATTTTGAAACAGAATTTTGGAACTTTTCAGGTAATAATTGATTGAGTGACTTAGTTGATGACAAGAATACAACTGTGTTACTTAAGTCAGATAATCAAACATATTCAAGTTTATAATGGAAAGTTTTTATTTATTTATTTTTTTATTATTTGTTGACTGAGAAAGTCCGACTAGGACAGAGCCTATTTTCAGTGGAAGCCAGGTGAGAAATGTTCCAGGCAAATGCTTTTGAAATGTGAGAAGAAACCAGAGGAGGAAACCCAAGCGGACGCAGGGAGGATATGCAGACTCCACACAGAAAGCACCCCAGCTGAGAATTGAACCAGAGAACCACTTGCTGGGAGGTGTCAATGTTAACTGCTGCACCACTGCATGCGGAAATATATACGTAGAATGTTGGTTACCCCTTTATAAAATTTCTAAATTTAGTAAAATGGCTTTTTCAATTTGCTAGAGATGCAGTAAAGATGTAAAAAGCTTATTGGGCAGATATATTTTATGGATTATGAAATATTAAATGTTTATTGGAAGAGATAATTATTTTTAAGGGGTTGTGGTGTGATAATTGTTCTTTAACTAGATCAACATTACTAATGAATGTTCTACTTCCTTTATCTGTAAAAGCCAAACAACAAAAACTATTTTGGAGTCTCACGGTAGAAGCTAGAGAAATTATTACAAAAAATTGGAAATCAAACTCCTTTCCTACGTTCAAAGAACTTTTAAATTTAGCAACTATGCTATGTAAAACTGAAAAAGAAGTGAATAGAATAAGATCTGTAAGTCATACTGAGACTTTTAGTTGTTGGAATAGCCTTGAAATGTTACTATTGAAATGCCAAGATTCTTAATTTGTTAATTGTATATGATTACTCTGATGATTCAGTGTTTTTCTAGCATTGTGTAACAGCTGTGGTATTGAATTTCTTCCTTTCTATGTATATATTGTGTATATATTAAATCAATAAAAAAATTCTTAAAAAAAGAACTTTTTTATTTTTCAGGTCCTGCAGGCGCGGTGAAAGAAGTGGTTCTTTGTTAACGTTTACAATCTTCAAAACTCAGTATGAAAAAAATGATATTACAAACCTGTATATTCTTAAGAGTCAGTATATATTGCTCCTTATATCTTATGCCAGAAGATCCCAGTGATGTATTTTGACTTCAAGCTGCACTTATGCTGGGCTCTTTTCTTTTGTGACAGTTTCACATGGTGTGTGTGTTTATTTTTAACCAAGTATTTATTTTTGGTTCTACTTACTATGAAGCCATAATGTCTGAGGATGGCCTAGTGCCAGATTATGGGTTATTATTTGGGGAGCAGAGTAGTTGGAATGTAAGGGACTCCTGTATATATACTTTATGGGGAATTATTGAAAAAAGGAAGAGGTGGAAACAATCCCAATGAATAAAGCTAAAATCTGACTTTTTAACAGACATCATGGTTAAATGCTGTGTTTTGCAGAGTTAGCGTAAGGCAAGGTTTTGTACTTGGGTTTGGAGTGCTAACAGGGGATTTATAAACAAGTTGGGGAATTTTGTTAAATGTTATGCTGTTGTTGAATGTCTTCACCCAACCCCAGTTGTACTCCATGTTTTAGCAGATATATCTGCATTTTCTTTTTTGTGCTGATTTACTGTCTGCTTTACATTAGTTCTGTGGAAGTAATTACTTGGTAATGAAGTTTGTCAGAAAGCCAAATTGTGGCTTTTTTTCATTTTTTTCACTGTGCCTTTGCTTTTTGTAATTTGACCACACACGTTACTGTTGTTAATGCATAGGAACACCGAGGAGACAGTGTGTTCCTTTATGCTCATGAGTTATATATACTTGTTTGCTTTGTCAGGAAGCCACTGTTTCATTTTATCCTTGTAAGGAGTAGTGCATTGTCAAAAAATATGCTTCTTTCCTCAACAGTCCCCCAGATTACCAGATAAATTGTCCCTGACTTTATTGATCCAGTCTCAGTCATGTGACAAAATGCATTGTTGTCATAACTCCGAGGGTATTCCAGGGCTCATATGGAAATGGCATGATAAATTCTTGGAGATATATTGTCATCAGATAGCTTTGTTTGGTGTAGTGTTGCCATGTCAGAGCACCTGTCCTATTCTCCCTTCATTTGCTGAACTAGTGTTTTAGCCTGTGTTACTATGCATTATACTAGATCACAACACTCACGGTATTTTCAGGAGTGTCATTGTATGACATTTGTTTAGATGTCCTGTGTTGTCTATAGATTGTATAAAGCAATGCCATAAGTTTTATTTGTATTGGAAACTTCAGTTAAAATATAGTTAACTTGCATTGTTTTTCTTTTATATTTCTTTATAACAGTTTTGTTTTAAACAAGTACTATTTTTCTTAAGGTTTTAGTTTGTACATGGCATCATGGTACATATGCAAGTGTTAGTACTTGGTTTGTACTGAAAAGATAATGAAATGTGAATATCTTGCAGTGGCTCACTACTACTTATCAGGTACCTTTTCTAGTATCATTATGGGCTGCAGATTATTCTCTTATCAGTAGAGTAAAATGACTAATGTTGCCATTTGTCTTCAATCAGATCTTGACATTTTCTGAACAGATTAGTTTTCTTTCATTATTTAGCTTTCCTGTGTGTGTTTTGTAGTTTATTCACTACCAAATGTGAATTACAGATTTAAGTTTTAACTTAGGTGAATTACAGATTTAAGTTTTAACTTAGCTGTTTCACAAATGCAAATGTTTTTAACAGGAGACATCAGAGTGATGGCAGCGATATATCTCAAACACGGCTACGTGCATCAGTGCGCGACTTACGGTCCCCACAGAGGATGGCCAAGTCAACAATTGAAGAAGAGCTGAAAAAGTTGATTGACCTGGATAGCCCCCTACCAGAGGTGGACAAAGATTTTAAGGTAGGCATGGATATAAGGAGAGAACCTGTCAGGATGTCATTAGAAGTGAGCTCAGGCATTTCATTTAGTTTTCCTTGTCATAAGTGGTACCGCAAGATTATTCATGTAAATAATCAAGTGTCTTTTCATTTTTTTTTTTTTTTTTTTTATGTTTGAGATTGCACAATGGTTTAGTAATAGAATCAGTAACTACAACATTGGGATACATTTACTTTCCTGCCTTCTCATCTGAAATGTGGTTGTTGGGTTTGCTTGCATATCTTTTTTGAGGCTGCATCTGCACTGAGCTATGGCTTGGAAGGTCATAAATGTGGATCCCCTAGAAAGTGGTTAACTAGCTGAGGGTCAGTCTTCAAGGCATATGATGCAAACATGTAGATATTCAGAGCCCCTCAAGGCATGTGGGGAAAAAATGTATGGAATATAAACATCAGTCCACAACTGTCCTCACTTGTCCTGTAACTGGACGAATGTTGTCATTATTTTATTTTTCAGTTAACTTCCCATTTCTGTTTATGTGTATATATTGCTCCAAATATTTAACCACTGTTGACACAGGAAACCAAATGTGTTAGGATGCATTTGGATGAATTTGAATTCTCTGAGACCCATCTTAGGAGAAGATAGTCTAAAACGTGGGTTTGGTAGCATTTAATATACCTTCTTTGTGGTGTGGGTTAGAGTTGCTTTGACTTATTCTTTAGTAGATGTATTACTGGTGCTGCATGTCTGCTTTGGCCACAGAAGAAAGGACAAATGGCATATGATCATTTTTCCCTGATATAATGGCCACTCAACACACTACCTTATATCCCCTACATCATGTATAGCTAACACTGCTACTCTTACATCCCTTATCTCTGCACCTGTGGTTAAAAGAACAGGTGTACTGTAGTATCTTTAGGGTTAATAAGAAAGGAGATTTCATACAGTGATACAAATATAGTCAGTAATGGCTGGAGACTACTTGAGGGCCAAAGTGACAGTGAGGCACACAGATGAGTAAGTAAGAAAAGTGAATTTCAGCTGTGTTTTTTTAAGCTTGTGGTTACCATTGCTGCAAAAGTGTTACTAGAAGTGGATTTGCTGTGTGAAATTATCAGTCAGTTTGAGGGTCTCTAGTGATGTCCTTCAAGGATGCATCTGCAGTCCTTACAAATGGGTAGTCCTGTCGTCAGGCAGCCCTTCGGTCGGCCGGATTCCAAAGTCTGGGTCTGGCTTCGGCTGGTGTTGCGCTTCACCCGACGTCATAGCTGCAGTTCTTTAGGTATAAAGGCATCAGCCGACGCCATTTTCCTCCGTCTTTCTTGCCGCGTGGCGCCCGAAGCAGAAGCTGTTCGCAAGTGCCGGTCGGTCAGAACCAGAGATTACTACTACCGAATACTACTTCGAAGACTTCTAAAAAGCTAAGTACCCCGTTGGGGACTCTTTCTTGCCTCAGCCGATGTCAGAAAAAGTGAATAACTGTGTAACTTGTGGGAAACAAATACCTCATAAAGATTTCCACTCTTACTGCTTACCTTGTTTAGGCCCAGACCACGACGTAGCAGCTTGTCTAGCCTGTGCTTCTTTTAACCGACGGACGCTTAGACGCCGGTCGGAGTTTGCAGAACAGTTTTTCGGCTCGCTTATATCATGCCGTCGGATCCTCCGACTTCACAAATAACCAAAAAACGCAGGGAAAAGGACCGACACTCGCGGTCCGCGGTTTCGGCCGAAACCGCGGTTAAGCCAACCACGAGTGTCTCTGTTTCGGCTGAAACTGAGCAAGCGGTTCTTTCCCCAGCCGAAAACATGCCTTCTACCGAGGCCTCTTCTAACCTGGTGGAATCGGCTTCTGAAATCCAACCTGCAGTTGCGGTTTCTCAGGAATTATCAGACACTATTCCCTTGGATATTTCAACCCCTGCACGTGGAGCTGCTAGGCCTCCTGCAGCCATGTCTATTAAGGCCTTTGCCAGGGCTAAAGCAGCTAAAGCTTCAAAAACGGTGCCTGTCAAGCCCCCCTCTCACAGGCCCAGCACCAGTTCCCATATGCTTTCTTTGGCTGAGGATCTCATTTCTTTAATTCGTGGATCCCAGCCTCACTCTCATCCACCTCCAGAGAAGAGGCCTAGAGCAGAGCCCCCAGAGCCAGTATCCACAGATGATTCCTCTGATGACTCAGAACATACAGACCCTCCTGAGGCTCCTTATTCTCCTTACGAAGACTCTGATGCTGAAGAGTCCATTCCTTCAGCCTCTCCACCTGAGGAATTTTCCTTTGGGGAAACCTTGCATGCTATGAGGGAACAATTTCAGTGGCAGGGCCAAGATTTCTCAGACTCCAGAAAAAGGCTTAGAACCTTTCTACATTTGCCACAGCATAGGCCTTTAGCTATACCTCCAGTTCTTTCTGTTGTAGATGATGCATTTAATGATGCTTGCACTGCTCCTGATTCATTACCTCCGGCCCCTGCTAAGCTCGATAGGTTCTACAGGGTCCCGGACACTCATTACCATTTATACAAGGCTCCTTTTGCAGATCCAGAGACTATCTCCCAGGGCCCTAAAGCTGTAGCAACTACATCTACTAAAAAAACCCTCCCCTCTGAAAGGGAATCCAGGTCCTTAGAGCGATGGGGTAAAAAAGTTTACACCTCTGCTACTTTGTCAGCTAGGGCTTTGAACTGCCAATTTCATATGATTCAATATCAAGAGTTTATGCTAGAACAGTTAACTAAAAAGCTGTCCTCTGAAGAATCTTTAGATAAGAAATATGCTCAGGAAATGGTACATAACATACAGCAGGTTAGTAACCATTCTTTAAAATGTGGCTATGATGCACTGGAGGCTTCCTTTAGATCAGCCATGACTGGCACAGTTATCAGGAGACATGCATGGTTGAAAGAGCAGGCATTACCAGACCATGTCAAATCAAAGCTTTTAGATGCTCCCATGGACAAAGTCAATTTATTTGGTTCCCCTGCACAGCAGGTACTAAAAAGATGGAAGAGAAGGCAAAATCTGTACAAACAGTGAAAGATTTTTTACAGGTTCAACCTCCAAGGTTTAGCAGGAACTGGCCGTCCAAGAATTGGTCCTTTCCGGACTCCTCTAAGACACAGAGAGGCAGGAATAGGCGTTCAGGAGGCAGAAACCAATCCAGGGGTGCCTACAGGGGACGCCAGTGGCAAGGTAACAACCAGCGAGGCACAGATGCAGCCACCACCACTACAACAACACAATCACAGTGACTTGGCTGTGGCACCGCCTACCAGGGAACAACTGGAAGCACCCTTAGGCGGAAGGCTAACATTATTTTCAAAGAACTGGCATTGCATCACAAGGGAAAAATGGATTTTGCAAACTATAGACCAAGGTTACAGGTTCCATTTCCATACTCTACCAGGAAAGAGAGGAATGCCAAACCTACCACCTACTCAAAGGGCAGAAGCTCTAAAGCAAATATCTCAATTATTAAGAATGAGAGCTGTGGAAAAGGTACCATCTATGGAACAAGGAAAGGGATTTTACTCCAGACTCTTCCTGGTACCAAGAAAAGAGAGCAAATGGAGGCCTATTCTCGACCTGTCCGCTTTAAACACATTCCTCATTGTTCCAAAATTCAAAATGCTGACCCTACAGCAGCTCCTTCCCATGCTGGGCAAGGAGTCTTGGCTGGTAACTCTAGATCTCAAGGAGGCATACCTGCACGTCCCCATACGACCAAATTGCAGAAGATACCTCAGATTTCTTGCAGGATCAGAGCATTATCAATTCTCAGCATTGCCCTTTGGTTTATCTACTGCGCCCAGAGTGTTCACGAAATGCCTGGCATCAGTAATTGCTCATTGCAGACTTCAGGGAATCCAAATTTACCCCAACCTGGACGACTGCCTGATACAAGCGGACAACAAAAGCAAGCTAACAGAAGACTTACAAAGAGTCATTTACCTGCTGCAAGCCCTGGGATATACAGTCAATATAAAAAAGTCAAGGCTGATTCCATCCCAAAGAATAACCTTTCTGGGTGCAGAGCTGGACACATCAAAACAAATGGCATTCCTAACTGCAGAAAAGAAAGAGCAACTACCTCTCTACTTCTTGGCATTAACAAAGCAGAACCATCTAACTGCAAGGAAAGTACTGCAAGCCCTAGGCTTCATGGCATCCTGCATAATTCTGGTCCCTCATGCCAGGCTGCATATGAGAAAGCTACAGTGGTACCTAAAGAATTTGTGGTCTCAACACAAGCACAGCCTAGAAACCAAAATTCCAATAATCCCATGCCTGAAGCAAGAGTTCCTATGGTGGGCTCAGGCCTGTCAATCAAACACAGGATTGCCCTTCTGCAACAGTCAACCAAGCCAAACCATCACGACAGATGCATCAGACCTCGGTTGGGGGGCACACATGCTGGACAAGTGCATACAAGGCTTATGGACTCAAGACCAGCTGCGCCTGCACATAAATCTAAAGGAAATGCTGGCAGTGCAATTGGCAATCCAGTCATTCAGACCATTTCTCCAAGAAGGTCAGTTGATGATAAGGACAGACAACACCACAGTTATGTGGTACATCAACAAACAGGGAGGCACACATTCATACCCTCTATGCCAGCTGGCACTGGACCTATGGGATGTGGCTCTGAGCTACAACATTCAGTTACAAGCAATTTTTGTACCGGGAAAAGAAAACATTCTAGCAGACATACTAAGCAGAACTACCACGGATGCCCACGAATGGATGCTGCATCCGGACATCTTCAAAGCCATCACAAGAGAATGGGGATTACCACAAATAGACTTATTTGCATCCCCACTCAATCACCAGCTAAAGAGATTCTGCACAAGGACGTACCACCCACTTGCTTGGAAGGTGGACTCCCTATCTTTCAGTTGGAAGAACCTGACAGCATTCGCATTCCCACCACTTCCTTTGATGCACAAGGTGCTTTTGAAGATCAAAGAGGAACGTCCAAGGATCATTCTGATAGCTCCAGACTGGCCAAGGCAACATTGGTACCCATTGCTGAGGAGCATGTCTCAGGAACAAATATGGGCACTACCTCTGATCCCATTGCTGTTAACACAGAACAACTACAACATCCTGCATCCAAACCTGAAAACTCTGCAGCTAACTGCCTGGAACATTACATAAGAACAATTAACCCAAATTTATCCCAAAGGGTTAAAGACATAATCCTTGAGGCTCGTAGACCTTCAACAAGAAAGAATTATGCAGCAAAATGGAAAAGATATCTCATTTGGAGTACTGCAAAGGGAGAAGATGTGGCACTGGTAAACATAGCCAACATCCTAGAGTACTTGGCAGAGCTCTTCCATACAGGCCTGTCCTATTCTTCCATCAAGATACATGCATCAGCCATTTCAGCAGAATACAGCTTGGATCCTCCTGTCTTCTCACATCCTCTGCTCAGGCAGTTTTTGAGAGGAATTAAAAATGTAAAACCTCCCAGGAAACCACCATTGCCAGCATGGGACTTGAACTTTGTGCTAGAAAAATTGACACTTCCCCCTTTCGAACCAGCAGCAACAGCAGAATTACAATACTTATCCTGGAAGACTGCTTTCCTTCTGGCAATCACCTCAGCAAGAAGGGTCTCTGAACTACAGGCATTAATGGCAGTGCAACCCTTCCTGATCTTCCATCAAGATAGAGTGTCCATGAGAACAAATCCTACATTTATGCCTAAGGTGGTATCCAGAGTGTCTTTAAATCAGGCTATCCACCTACCTACATTCTTCCCCAACCCTCAGAACAGGGGAGAAAAACTGTTGCATACTTTGGATGTACATAGACAATTACGCTACTACCTGGACAGGACCAAGTCCAATAGAAAAACTGACCAGCTTTTGGTAGCATATGCAACAGGAAAGGAAGGAAAACCAATTTCAAAACAGACAATCTCCAAATGGATAGGAAATTGCATTAGATTTTGTTACTCCTACCATGGAAAGAAAACTCCAGAGAACATCAGGCCTCACTCCACAAAGGCTACAGCCACTACCACAGCTTTCTTACGAGGAGTGGCTACCAAGGACATTATAGAGGCTGCTACTTGGACCTCCGTGCATACATTTGCCAAGCATTACAATTTACCTTTATACTCTAGATCCCGAGCAGATTTTGCCACTGCTGTTTTGCAAGGGATCCTAACTACACCATAATCTTTCATTTTTTCCTCCTCCCCTAGTTTAGCTATGGTATTCTACCCATTTGTAAGGACTGCAGATGCATCCTTGAAGGACATAGTACAGTTTAGTACCTACCATAAATGTAGATGTCCGATAGGAATGCATCTGCAGTCAGGATTACCCACCCACCTTCCCCTCTGTGGTACTCCTAGGGTATTTGCCATCCTTCAGCTAGCTTGGGGGGGATCTATTATGGTGTATTTGTTTGTATATATGTACATACATGCTTATTTTATGTGTTTGCTCTCTACTATTTGGAAACATTGGCATTTATCCAAATTTAGCCATCCAAGAGGGCACCTGGCATCTGGGGCAAGAAACACTGAGGAAAATGGCGTCGGCTGATGCCTTTATACCCGAAGAACTGCAGCTATGACGTCGGGTGAAGCGCGACACCAGCCGAAGCCAGACCCAGACTTTGGAATCCGGCCGACCGAAGGGCTGCCTGACGACAGGACTACCCATTTGTAAGGACTGCAGATGCATTCCTATCGGACATCTACATTTATGGTAGGTACAAAACTGTACTTTTTGTGTAGATTTCTTGAGGTGTCAGGATATCAGAAGAAGGAGGTTTCTTAGAGCATCGTCAGAAGGGTTGTGTAGCAGGTATGAACAGACTGGCACCCAGTGAGTTTCTTTTCACATTTTAGTTTGAACATTTTTTTTTATTTACCACTCAATACCCCACTCAGGCATTATAGATGAGCTTACTAATTTAGATATAAATCCTTTTAGCACCTGCTGGAGACCAACTGGCTCAGTGATAGGACCCAGCAGGTCAAAATAGGTGAGGCTACCTTCACCAAGAGTCCAGTCACTAGTGGAGTTCCCACAGATCAGTACTGGGTCCGCTTCTTTTTGGTGTCTGTTTCTCTGAAAAGGAAGCAAATGTGGAAGGTTTATGGCTTACTAAGTCTACAGATGATTGCAAGATGGGAGTTATTATCAACTCCTGTGCAGACACTAGCTTTCTTCAAGAAGGCCTAGCTCTGACTAACAAATTGCACTAAACCTATGGTCTTAAACTCAGTACTAAAAAATGCATAACTGTACCCTTTAGGAAGTCAACCATCCTGGCTAATTACCATATTTATAAGAAGCCCCTAACAGTTGACCCAGTGGTCAGGGATCTGGGTGTATCCATGTGGATAGTATCCTTACCTTCGACCACCACAAGGCCGCAGTGATGAGGAAATGCTTTTATGTTGCACAAATTAAAAGTAAGGGCATGGCATCTAGATCCAAAGAGTTTGTTATCCCACTGTACTTTACCCTTATCAGTAGAGTATAATGCTCCCTTCAGTATGTATCTGATCAGGCATATGCAGCAACTACCACAACCACAGCAACCTTAGAGGTTCCGTACAAAAAGAATCCAAGGTGTAACAAACCTGACGTATGCAGAGCCCTTTCCCTCTACTCAGTCTCCTATAGATTGCTGAGGGATGATATATGCCTGGCTTACAAAGCATCTGCAAATCCCACACATGAATCTCCTGCATATTCGTAAGTCAAACAGTAGCAGAAATACAAGGTCTAGGGACTTGAATTTTGTCTGTGACTTAAATAGAACATGCTGGAGACAAAAATGTGTCACAGAGACTGCCCTTCCTATGGAACAGGCTTCCCATCCATGTGAAGCTGAGTTCATGTATTACCCAGTTTAAGCACAATCTAGACCAGTAGATAGGGAATAGGAAATTTACACCTGGCCTTGTACCTATGTCCCTTTTGGAGAGTGGTAGCTTATAAATGCCTGACCCTTAATGTCCTGTTTGGATACAGGACATCATTACACTTTCGGGAAAACCTGGCTAGGCTTAGAAAGGCTGCCTAGGTTGTTAGCCTAGTAACAATCTATGAATCTATTTGAATAATTTTATTTGCATAAATTAGAACACCAAAAATAAAAACACATGCACTCTGCATGGTGCACTCAGTTTTAAGTTCAAAATAGCAAATGAACAGTAACTCATTATACAGTGTTATTAAGCATTGTATCGAGTAGAGAAAACTATAAAATAATTAAGACCAGAAGTGTCACTGTTAGAAGAATGTAGAAGAGGGAAGAGATCAAGAAAAATACTTAGAAATGATAAAAGCAAGTGCAGTATTAGAACAGATCAGGCTCTATCATGCACTATCGCAAATAAACTAAAAATCTCAGTACAGGCGGAGAACTTAGAAGATATGCAAATAAATATAAAGGAAAAGTACAAAATGAGCAATTTATTGATGACCCAAAAAAGTTTTATAGAGAATTGGGAAGCAAGGTAAAAGGAATTGAAAGACCACCAAAAAAAGAAGAAATAGATACATTTTGGAGAAGTATCTATGAAGATCCTGTGGAACATAACAAAGATGCTAAATGAATAGAAGACGTAAAAGAAAGAATAAGAAGTTTAAAGGTACAGGATATGAAATGGGATGAAGTAACAGCCAGGGAGATTGAAACAAAGTTAAGAAAAGCCTCAAATTGGAAAACCCCAGGCACAGATGTAGTGGTTGTCTTTGGCCTGGGAGGCCAAATTTACCTAAAATTTGGCTTTGGTATAATTTATTTGTACTCTTGTTTAGTTTGATTAGAATGTTTTTATCCTGCTGGGTGCTACCCCTCCTAATTTTTGCCATGATTTTCTTCCTTCTGTTAATACAGCCTGTTTATGTTGCAATTCCACCAGGGTGGCTTGTTTTTGGGTTACTTATATACATCCTCCTGGTGGGTATATCTGCCACTATGCAGCTATTAACATTTTTATTTATTTTATATTTGTTGACCCAGATAGTCCAACTGGATACATATCCATTTCAGTGGAGGTCCGGGGAGAAAAACTCCAAAGGTAGTTACAAAAGGAAACATACATAATACAAATTAAGCACAGTTTTCAGACTCTGTAGAGACAAGTAAATTATACAATCTCACAAACTTATGAAACTTATGAAGTAGTCTAAGAAATTGCAACACAAATAAATTGCAGGTGAAATAGTATTGGTACACAAATATAACTAAAGATTTAGTCAGGCTTGGAGCAAGGACATAACCAATGAGAACTGAAATACTGCTTGAGACTTTTCTTGAATTGAGTTAGAGTTGTCTGTAGAGTAATGTCAGCAGGCAGTGAGTTCCAAGTGTCACTGGCTGAGTCGTTGGATTTGACAGTCTGAACTACCAGTCTATTAGATGAGTGAAGTGGTCTGGGGTTGCAGTAGGGGTAGATAATGTTAGTGCAGGTGTTTTTTCAGGTTGGTAAAGTACTTTATGAGCCACTATAAGTTGGTTGTACTGAATTAACCTGGGCAGTTCTAGCCAACCAAGATCATTTAGGTTTATACAGTGATGTGTTCTGTAGGGCAAACCAATGGCAAATCTAGCTATGTGATTATAACAGCTAGATAGTTTAAGATTAGTTTTGTTTAAGTTGGTAAGTAGAGGGGAGCCATAGAAAAGGGTAGAGAGTAGGTGACTGTGGGCAATGGTAATTCTGGCATGTGTGGTTAGGAATGGTTTTATCCAATGTAGTGAGACAAGTTTTTTATTAATGGTCTTGATAGTTTTACTGACGTATATCAAATTTAAGATTATCTACGATAACACCTAGGAGCTTTGTACAGACATCTGGAGAGATTATGGTCCCCATTGTTAGACTTAATGGAGAAGGATAACACTGAGGACCTTCTAGAGGGGGAGAAAAGTAGCAGCTTAGTTTTGTTGGGGTTTAAAATCAGATGATGATCAGAAAGCAATTTTCAACTCTGTTAAAAATATCCTGAGTTAGTGTCTGCAGATCTAGCTGGGAGTTGGCAGAGCATATCAAGGTGGAGTCATCTGCATATTGAATGCAGTTTGCTTTTGGGATGACCATATGTTCGTCATTAATGAATATGGAAAACAGAAAGAGGTCCCAGAATAGATCCCTAGGGGACTCCTAAGGTGTTGGGTAGGATTTTGGATAGTTTATTCTGCCATAGGACGGCTTGTTGTCTGTCACTCAGATAAGATTGGAACAGGTGGAGAGAGTGCATGTCTAAAGCATTTGTTTTCAGGGTGTAGATGAGTAGTTGGTGATTAACCATAATGAAAGGCTTTGAGAGGTCCAAAAAAAAGGGCCGAGGATAATTTGTTTTTGTTCCTGTTATAGTTTATAGCATTGGAGAAGGTGAGAAGGGCTGAGATGGTGCTATGATGTGGGCTAAAACCATGCTGAGAGTTAGCCAGTAGGTTGTTCTGGATTAGATAGTTAAATAGCTGTTTATAGATGCACTTTTCCATAATTTTAGCTAGTGGTGACAAGATAGCTATGGGTCTAAAGTTAGATAGTTCAGTAGAGCTACCACCTTTATGAAGGGGTATGACATGAGATATTTTCCAGATGGACGGGACTGTGGCTTCTGATTTGGTATGATTGATTAGAATGGAGATGGGATATGCTGTAGCATCTGCAGCTTTTGCAGATATTCAGCAGGGAGAAGCTCAGCAGATAGGGTAGTAGGTTTTAGTTTTTTTGAATAGGGTGCTAATAAAAGATGTAGTGATTGGTTGGAAGCTAAAGGAGTGCTGGGTAGTGAAAATGGCATCCTGTATGTTAGAGGAACTCGGAGGATGCTGGCCAGCTAGGGCCTGGATAGTCTCAATGAAGAAACTATTGAAGGTGTTAGTGACATCCTCTGGTAGTTAATCAGTAGAAGGTGAGAGGGAGTTGATGTGGTGGTTTGTCCTGGATGCAGTAGTTTGTTTATACCTGGCCAAAACTTTTGTGGGTTATTTTGACTTCTCAGCTGGAGATGGCAGTAGAAGTTTTTTTTATCCAATAAAATGGATCTTTTTGTCACATTCCTTAACTGCCGGTATTTAAATTTGATCTAGAGGGGCTTTAGTGGTACGCCATATGGCCTGTGCCTTTTTTCTGAGTATGATTTTTGATTTGGTATCTTTAGAGAGCCATGGTGCAATTTTTGTTTTGGTCCTAATGGAGCAAACAGGAGCGTGAGAATTAAGGATGGTAAGGAATTTATTGTTAAAGTAAGCAACAGCTTCATCCAGGGGTAGGTATTTTAGGGCAGGCCAATTGCATGATTTGAGCTCATCTTGAAACTTGGTAGGATTAAAGCTCGTATTATTTCTAACTACTCTATAGGTGGGCTGGTGGGGATGATTGGTTTTGTGTTTAACTATAAAGGTAAGAAAGTGATCACTGAGGTCATCAGGGAGAATCCCTGATATATATATTTGGGGATGGCTATTGGTTAGTATCCAGTCTAGTGTACTTTCTTTGTGGTTAGAGTTGCTTATTCTGGTGGCGATAGGTATGACCTGTGTAAACCCATGTAGGTTTACATGAGTAGTAGGAGATTCTGAGGAGCGGGAGTTCCAGTCTGTGCTAAAATCTCGAAGTACTATGGTTTCTTGGGGATACGTATTATCTAACCAATGGAGGATGTCTTCCAGTCTATGTTAAAATCTCAAAGTACTATGTTTTTTTGGGGATAAGTATTAGCTAACCAGTGGAGGATGTCTTCCAGTCCATTTGTCGAACCGTTCTGACTCAGATCACATTATGGTGGGGATCACTATTGATGACTATTGATTAGTATCCATATAGGTTTACATGGGTAGTAGGAGATTCTGAGGAGCAGGAGTTCCAGTCTATGTTAAAGTCTCCAAGTACTATGGTTTCTTAGGGATAGGTATTAGCTAACCAGCGGAGGATGTCTTCCAGTCTATGTTTGTATAGGGTTTCTGCAAACAGTTCTACATAGGCAATGTGTTTTTAGGGTTTATGGGGGGTTGAAATTTTGCCAGGTTTTCACTTAATAGTAGGAAGTTGTCCTTACAGTAGTTCCTGAACCTTCCAGGGTTAGCTGGGGTTCGAGGTTTTATTTTTACTTCAAAGGAGACCATTTGTGGTCTGTCTAATCTTACCAGAGAAGACGTTACACTAGGGAGCTCATTCCCATATTAGTGAGGACCACATCCAGTAGTTTGCATCCCTGGTTGGTATATTGACAGTCTGGTCCAGAAAGTTTTGTGTTTACAAAGTCTAGTAATCTCTGTGATGTATGTTTGGAGTTGTATATGATTCCTAGTTAATAGTGGGGTAATTAAAGGTGCCCATGAATATGTTACTGGATTGGATTGTGAACGTTTCCAAATAAGTTGTAATACATGGTATGGGTTTCATGGGTCATAGAGGGGGGATCTATAGCTTACAAGGAAGTTGTATGGAATTTTGCCTATGATGATTTGAATGTGGAGAAGCTCGAGTGCATTGTCCTGTTTGACCAGCTTTAAGTTATATTTATTTTTTGATGTAAATTGAGACACCTCCACCTTTAGTCCCCATCTGTGTAGTAGCTGGTTTAAATGTGTGGAAGGCACTACAACCCTGCACTGCCACACTCTGTTAAACAAGGGCCTATATTATATTGTCAAAGGATAACATTGTTGAATGGCATTTCATCCAAAGTGCCGTTCATCTAACCTCTCTCATTTGGGGGGCTGTGCCCCCCCACACACTAATTATATAGATAGATAGAGAGATAGATAAATAGATACCAACTCCAAGATCGTACTACAGTGGGGAAAGGCCAGATTTTTTGATCCCCACCATAATGTGATCTGAGTCATAATGGTTCAACAAATGGCTTGTTCAATAAAATGCCATTCAATGATGTTATCCTTCGATTAAATAATAAGGACCCATTAAACAAAAAATAGCAGTTTCAGAGCACCTTATTCTTCCTCCCTTTTTAGTATTTCTGGGGTTAAATTAATTTTGTTTAACTGTGATAGCTTGACTGAACCCATTTCCAGCAGAGGACCAAAGAGAAAAGCTGCAAATATTTGTAAGTAAAATTACAAATAGACATTGTTACAAGACAAATATTCAAATTTAGTAAGCTTGAATACAGACATTAATTTGCAAGAGATATATAAGCAACTTACTGAGACAAAATTAAGTGTAATATTACATAATGAAAGTTATATGCCAGGATTGCTGATTACAGATAAATAAAGACATTATAAATCAATATTTTTTGTATAAATGTATGTGTATCTAAAAAAAGCAGTAGGAATAGAAACCAGTGTACAAGTGATTTAGTAAAGAAGAGGAGAAATGTAGGTACAGAAATGATGATATATGTAGAGAGGCGGGTACATTTTTTGGAGGGGTTAGCTGAGAAAGAATAAAGGGACAAGGGGATATATTATATTAGGTATATGGAGGAATGAAGAACACTTATATAGAGGTGAGAGGTATTGGTTTGTGACAGATTACTTATGACTAGGTTGAGTGGAAGAGTTTGAAATTTATTTGCTTTTACAATGGATGAGTACATGTGTGAGAGCAGACTAAATCAACACGTTTATGGAAATTTCTTTTTCTGCAGTTCATTAATGTTGACTTACAGTCAAACCAACTTGCTGCTTGATGGCAGTAGTGGGATTAGATGACTTCAGGGTTGTTTCAGAACATTTTAAATTTCTTTGTTCTGCTGTTCAACATTAGGTAATTAGTAATAAGTTAGCCAATGAAACCAAAAAGTGCAGCATAATAACATTCTGCAGTCAAGCCATTTCACCTCATACATTATAAGTGATGCTCCTCTTAGCCAGCTGTGTTGTGACGCTAGCTAGCTGTACACTTTACGTGAACAAATCTGTCTGACTTGATCAACATATTTCCATTCATAGTCAGAAAGCCCTTCTGTCTTACCAAGTTAATTTCCAAGGAAATATCTTCAAAAGCCACAAAAATCTTCCTCCCCTGTACTCTTCCCTTATGAATCCCATTGTCGAATACAGCACCCCCTTTTATTATGTACCTATCTAAGTATATTGCACAATTGGAAAGGCCCCAGTGAGTTTTAAACAAGAAAGTAAAGGCCTTCAATCCCTCAGCTATCCAAGTAGAATAGCAAAGCTCTCCTTATATTCAGTAGCCTACCGGATGCTCTGAGGTGACCTGTATCTCCATTTTCAAGCCATGAAAGACCCAGTCCTACTTGACTTCCTGTTTCTTCACAAAAGCAGTGGCTCTGCTAACACATGTACCCAAGACCTAAATTTATACCAAGAAATAAACAAGACTTGCTGGAAGGTTTGGTTCATAACTTCTCATTTTCCCAGCCTGTGGGATAAGTTACCTCTACAACTCAAGGCTAGTATTGATGATTCGATGAGTAACACAGATTTGCACCAGGGTGCTTGATTTAGGAGGTGGGCACTATTAAGTTCTCATAAATGGTAGCAAAACCTTTGTGTGACTACTTAAAGGTGTACATGGCTAGCCTCTTAGGGTCCCAGTGATCATATGCCTGATATTATTCCTATGTTCCTACTAGGCATATTACAAGTCAGTCAGGTGGACTAATTCCTGAATTGCACCTTTGTTTTAGGAAGGGCTATCCAGATTCCCAGTGAGTGCTACCTGAGACATAAGCACACTGTCTTTTAACAAACTAAAGTATGTGCTGGTTAGCATGGTGTTGTCTTGGTGTGATGTCGCCAGACAGCTGTCTGTTCCAACACTGTTACTATATATGTAAGTATGCACTTATTTATTCACTGAGGTTTGAAAAGCTGTTACTTTGATTGCTTTGTATTTTTGGCTGCAGCTTTTCCGCCTGTGTATTTCTATTACTCAATTACTTCCATTATATTTTATGTCTTCATGCACCTTATTTTAATGGTCTGTCTGTTACAAGGCTGTAGATGCTCATCGTGTTTCACTGTTGCAGTCATTACAGTTGGGTTATCCTGCTGGCAGGCTACCCGCAGTCGGCCCGAGTTCCAAAGTCTAGGTCTGGCGTCGGCTGCTGTCGCCTCCTCCCTGATGTCAGTGTGCCAGGGGTATAAAAGATGCAGCCAACGCCATTTTCTCCAGTCTTTCTTGCCGCGCAGTGCCCAAAGCAAAAGCAGTTCGCAAGTGCCGGTCGGCCGACTCCTGAAATTTTCAAATTCGAATTTCAGATCCAAAGTCTTCATTAAAGCTAAGTACCCCGTTGGGTAAACTTTTTTCTTGCTCCAGACCGATGTCAGAAAAAGTTAATAATTGTATTTCTTGTGGGAAGCAAATACCTCATAAGGATTTTCATTCTTACTGTATTCCTTGCCTAGGCCCTGACCACGATGTTGCTAGTTGTCGGTTTTGTGCTAGGTTTAACCAACGCACTATTAAGCGTCAGTACGATTTTGCATTTCATTACTTTGGCAGAAGATTCAATTATATAATGCTGTCAGAACAGCCGATGACCGGAGTTTATAAAAAGTGCAAAGAAAAAGAAAAGCATCTGAGGTCCAAAACCGACGACGAGGCTTCTGTTAGGCCTGTTGCCGGTTCTCAGTGAGGCGCTTTCGCAGCCCCTGACGCCCACTACCTCAGAGCCACAGGCCGCTTCCGACTCCCACGTGGAGCCGACTAGGCCGCTGGAAAGTCAGGATATTGGACACTCGGAAATTATTCCCTCAGATGGGTCCAGAGCTGCTGAGCAGGCTTCTGAGGGTGTTTTCAAGCCTACACAGTTATATGTAAAACCATCTTCAGCTTCAAAGGCAAAGACTAAAGCAGTTCTAAAGATAAAGAAATAAGTACAGCATTCTCCTGGACATGCCTCCATGCCTAAAAAACAGATGCTTAAAATGGCCTAAGACCTAATTACTTTGATCAGGGGTTCCCATCCCCCTCCAATTAAGAGGCCTAGGCAAGAGATAAAATATAAATCTTCAGATCAGGTTTCCATTTCCTCTGATTCTTCTTCTGAACAGGGATACTCTCTTCCTCCCTATGAGGATTCTGATGCTGAAGAATCTATCCCTTCAGCCTCTCCTCCAGAGGATTATTCTTTTGGGGAGACCCTGCATACTATGAGGGAGCATTTCCACTGGGAGAGCCAAGATTACTCAGAATCCAAGAAAAGGCTCAGAGACTTCCTTTTATTACCTCAGCACAGGCCCCTTGCTATTCCTCCTGTTTTAGACATTGTAGATGATGTATTTTCAGAGTCCGGTCTGTCTCCTAACTCTTTACCTCCAGCTCCTGTTAAGCCAGACAGATACTACAGGGTTCCTGATTCACATAAATTTCTTTACAAAAACGCTGCTGCTGACCCAGAAACTATTTCTCAGGGTCCCAAGGGGGTCAAGGCTTCCACTGCAAAAAACCCTATCCCCTCTGATAAGGATTCAAGGGCCCTGGACAGATGGGGGGAAAAGATTTATACTTCTGCTACCTTGGCTGTAAGAGCTTTAAATTGTCAGTTTCATATGCTTAAATATCAGCAATATCTAATGTCACAGCTTAAACAGAAAATGTTGACAAATTCAGAATGTGGCAGGATTTATTGCATGCAGCTGAACAAGGGGGAAAGTATACTTTGCAATGTGGTTTTGATTCTCTAGAAGCCTCTTGCAGGGCTGCAGTTACAGGTTCTGTCATTAGGAGGCATGCTTGGTTAAAAGAACAGAATCTGCCCGATCATGTTAAAGCAAAACTCTTAGATGCTCCATTACAACATGATACCTTGTTTGGTGTTAAAGCAGAAGTGTTAAAGAAAATGGAGGACAAAGCTAAATCTATGCAAACAATGAAGGATTTTTTACAGGTACAGCCTCCCAGATCTAGCAGGAACTGGCCTACAAAGAATTGGTCCTTTCCAGTGTCAGACAGGTCGCAAAGAAGCAGATACAGATGCCCCAGAGGCAGATCACAACCCCAAGGCTCATACAGGTCTAAACAATGGGGTGATTCTACCTCCAAAACCGGAGAGGAAAAATCACAGCCATACAGAAAACAGTCTCAATGACTTTCCCTTGCCAGTACCAAGCACTTATCTTCTGGCAGCTCCTGTGGGTGGGAAACTAGCACTTTTTCCACAAAACTGGCATATGATCACCCAGGACAAATGGGTCTTAAATATCATATCTCAAGGGTGCAGGTTCCACTTTCTTACCTTGCCGAGGCCAAACGGTATGCCAGACCTGCCACACAATCAATGGCCAGAGGCACAAAAACAAGTTTCATCCCTCATGGACATGAGAGCCATTCAGCAAGTACCACAGCAAGAGCAGGGACAAGGATTTTACTCAAGGCTATTCTTGGTACCCAGAAAGGACAAAGCCTGGAGACCAGTACTGGACCTGTCTATTCTAAACACATTCCTGGATATTCCAAAATTCAAAATGTTAACTCTGCAACAGCTTCTGCCCATGCTGGGCAGTAAGGCATGGCTTGTGACTTTAGACCTAAAAGAGGCATACATGCATGTCCCATTCAGGCAATCATGCAGAAGATACCTCAGATTTATAGCTGGCTCAATGCACTACCAATTCTGTGCACTGCCCTTTGGCTTATCTGCTGTGCCCAGGGTCTTCACAAAATGCCTGGCACCAGTAATTGCATTTTGCAGACAAAGAGGAATATAAATATATCCTTACTTGGACGACTGCCTTATTCAAGCAGAGAACAAGGACATTCTACTACAGCATCTGGTGTTTGTAAAAAGATGACTAGCTGGTCAAGGGTACACCGTAAACGAAAAGAAATCAAAACTCGTACCCTCTCAAGAGATAATATTCCTGGGTGCAAGCTTAAATACAACTGCCCAGATGGCTTATCTCACGCCAGACAAACACAGACAACTGACTACTTATTTCAGAATGTTGGCAACAAAGACCCAGTTATCTGCAAGAAAAATTCTGCAGGCTTTGGGCTTCATGGCATCCTGCATACTGCTAATTCCATATGCAAGACTGCATATGAGGAAACGTCAGTGGTATCTAAAAGTGTTTGGACTCAACATTGCCACAGCCTGGAAACAATAATCACCCTCATTCCCTGCCTGCAACAGGAGTTTCGATGGTGGGCAAAAGCCTGTCACCTCAACATGGGACAGCCATTCACCTTACCCACAGCCAGGCAGATGTTGACTACAGATGCATCAGATTATGCCTGGGGGGCCCATATGGCAGGAAGATGTATTCAGGGTACATGGTCCGCAAGTCAAATGCATCTGCATATCAATCAAAAAGAGATGCTAGCTGTTCAGAATGCCCTGACAGCCTTCAAGGATCTACTTCATCCAGGACAACTTCTGATAAAGACGGACAATACTACAGTCATGTGGTACATAAACAAGCAGGGGGGCACACATTCCTACCCCCTCTGCAGACTAGCCATGAACTTGTGGGACACAGCACTGACTTACCAAGTACATCTGCAAGCACAGTTCCTGCCAGGAAGGATAAATACTCTGGCAGACGAACTAAGCAGAAACCTAATGGATCCCCACAAGTGGAAATTGGATCCACAAGTTTTCAGTATGATAACAAGGAACTGGAGATGCACAGACATAGACCTGCTTGCCTCTCCTCACAACTGCCAACTACAGAGATTCTGCACAAGGACTTATCACAAGCAAGCATGGAAAGTGGATGCTCTGTCTTTCAGCTGGAAAAACCTAACAGTATATGCCTTTCTGCCTCTGCCTCTCCTCCCCAAGGTACTCCTCAAGGCCAGACAAGAAAAGCCAAAAATGATACTGATTGCCCCAGACTGGCCCTGCCAGCACTGGTACCCAGTCCTAAAGAGTTTGTCTCAATGCCCAGCTTGGACATTACCTCAAATTCCTCACTTATTGATCCAACAAGACAGTCATACTGCACAGCCAACTCAGGACCTTAAATCTGGCAACGTGGCGGATAATGTAGCCATTCAAGACACACCTCTCTCTAAAGCAGTGATGGATGTTATTTTGGAGGCTAGGAGGCCTAGCACCAGAAAATCTTATGCAGAAAAATGGAAGAGATTCTGTGCTTGGAACCAGTCACAAGGTATTGACATGACTGTTCCAAATATTCCTCAGATTTTGCAATACTTAACTGAGATGCTGGATAAAGGCCTTTCTTTTTCATCAATTAAAATTCATGCCTCTGCCATTTCAGCTCATTACAATACAGAACCACCTATTTTTTCTCATCCATTACTAAGGCAGTACCTCAGAGGGGCCAAAAACATAAGACCTCCAAGGAGAGCACCAATACCTGCATGGGACCTCAACTATGTCTTGGAAAAACTCACACTGCCGCCATTTGAGCCAGCCTCTGCAGCTGACATAAAATTCTTATCCTGGAAAACAGCTCTGCTTCTAGCAATAACCTCCGCTAGACGAATCTCAGAGTTACAGGCACTCATGGCTGTGGAACCTTTTATCATTTTCCATCCTGACAGGGTCCCTCTAAGGACAAACCCTACATTTATGCCTAAGGTAGTGTCCAGTGTGGCCCTTAACCAAACAATTCATTTGCCTACCTTTTACCCAAACCCACAGAATAAGGGTGAGAGACTCCTACATTCTTTGGACATTCACAGGCAGCTACGCTTCTACTTGGACAGAACCAAAGCTTTCAGAAAGACTGAACAACTTCTAGTGGCATATGCTGCAGGATCACAAGGAAAGCCTATCTCCAAACAGACTATTTCAAAGTGGATAGGCCACTGCATTCGTTTCTGCTATTCACAGCATGGCAAACCAGTGCCTAAGGGCATTAGGCCGCATTCGACCAGAGCAGCAGCCTTCCTCAGAGGAGTGCCCACCAAAGACATCTTAGAGGCTGCAACTTGGAGTTCAGTGCATACTTTTACAAAGCACAGTCACTTACCTCTCTACTCTAAATCCAGGACAGGCTTTGCCACTGCAGTTCTGCAGGGCCTGATACCCTCTCCTAATCCTATTTAGCTCCAGCCTCCCAACCTTAGCTTTGGGATTCAACCCAATTGTAATGACTGCAACAGTGAAACACGATGAACATAGTACAGTTGTGTACCTACCATAAATGTAGGTGCTCGAGTGTATTCACTGTTGCAGTCCAGGTTACCATCTCACTAGCCCCCTTTTCCTTGCTGGGACTTATCTGTACTTCTCTATTCTATACAACCTATGTGGTGTATTTGCTTGTAGATGAAGGGAAAGTTGTTTTTTGTGTATGCATGCTTATTGGCATAATTTAGCCTACAATTTTAGGGGCACCTGACATCTGGGGCAAGAAAAACTGAAGAAAATGGCGTAGGCTGCATCTTTTATACCCCTGGCGCACTGACATCAGGGAGGAGGCGACAGCAGCCGACGCTGGACCTAGACTTTGGAACTCGGGCCGACTGTGGGTAGCCTGCCAGCAGGATAATCCAATTGTAATGACTGCAACAGTGAATACACTTGAACATCTACATTTATGGTAGGTACACAACTGTACTGTAAATGGCATTGTACTAGGTTTGTACAGCTCATCATTGTAGCAGCCTGTTAAAAGTAACATTACAAGAGTGATTTGCAGTATTACCAATTAAATTTATGATGTAAAGCTTTTGATCACATGGAACAATGCAGAGATTCAACCTCCTAAATTACATGCCAGTCAGTTTTGTGAATCCCCGAATGTTACAGCCCTAAAATAGTAAATATAACAAAGTAACTGACAACATCTCCATCAAAACAGACTCCACCACCCTTGCAGCATCTCTGACAACCACACTTTAAATCTGCAAGACAAATATTACCCCAAAGTGCGCATGTGTATATCTATATATATGAATATACACAACCACATATATATGAGCTCCTATCATTTGATCAACAGTTCATTTGACTAACTCCCACATAGTGGAACTCATTTGAATGAAAACTTCTGACTGAATCACAATTGGTAGTAAAGTGTAAACATGTATAGGTGTTATGTGATGGGTGTCTTTTTTGATCATAGGCGTTATTGAGGAAGTGGGTCTAGCAGAATATTTGTAGATTGGATTGGCAATGGTCCACCATCATGTTGTACCCCCAAATATTTGAATGCTTGTATTTGTGCTCCATCACAGATACACTGTGTTTTTATTTTTCTCAACAATTGTGCAAACATAGTTAGTATATATGAGTACGGGGAATGGGGGTAAAGCCATATATGTTGTTTAGAATATTTTCTGTCAACTGTGATTCAGTGAAACAAGTTTTCAGTCATTTGTGGTCACTGTTTTGGGATTCACCCCATTGTCACAAATACTGTATATACACACACACACACACACACACACACACACACACACAATAAAGTTCACAAATGAAATGGCCATATCTTGAAACTCAAGACAAATTTATATACCCCAAAAACCTGGCCAAGAAAGCTGTCAGAAGAAAATCTAACTTGCTTCACATCGTTCAAGTTTCACTGATAAGTAGCTTGAAAAAAACTTTTGAAATATCATTCCTGGCCTCTCAGGATGTGCTCCATGTGGCACCATTCTGTATAAAGACTCCATTCTCTGATAATCTTATACCAGTAGACTTCCTTAATAAATTGCCTGCCTCCCATCCCTTTCCTCTGCACAGGCAGTATAGATCTGCAATCAAACCCAAACGCCCCATTTCACATCTGTCTTCTGCTTGAAAAAAGTAACAACCAAACAGATTGAGAAATACATTGACAGAATCCCCATGCATGCCCCATATGTTTAATGGGCTTCTGCCTTGGTTTACTGCTCTATGCAAAGATCATACACTTCCCTTCCTTCACCATCTAAACTGCATTTGCCTGTCCTGTAACACAGTGTGTACACTTGTGGAAACAGTTAGTAATAAACTTGTACGTAAGAAATCCATACCTTTAAGTCTGAAAGACTTTAGGCCAATTTCAGTTCTGTCTACCTTAAGCAAAATCTTTGAAAAACTACTGATGTTCTTCGTGTTTCCCTGTTGCAGTTATCACGTGTGGGTTATCCCTGCTGTGGTAGCCCTCGGCTGGTCCAAATACCAGAGTCGATGTTTTTCTGCGCTGGCTGCTGTCACCTGTAGTTTGTCAGGTCATCAGTACTATAGGGCAAGGCAGCCGACTTTATTACATCAGTCTTTCCTGCCGTGGAGCCCGTAGCAGAAGCAGTTTGCATGAGTGCCGTTTGGTCGCTACCAGAAGTCGAATTTCAGCAGAAAAGTCTAAAGTTAGGTACCCCATTGGGGACCCTTTTTTTTCTTGCTGTAACCGATGTCTGAAAAAGTTAACAATTGTCTCGCCTGTGGAAAGCAGAACACACACCGAGACTTTCATTCTTACTGCGTTACTTGTTTAGGCCCAGACCATGACGTCCCTCGTTGCCAGTTCTGTGCCCTCTTTAATACGAGAACCATTCGCTGTTGAGCTCTTGTTGTAGACAATTATTTTCGTATTCCACCTTCGAATTCCGATATGGTGTCTGTCAGCCAACAGTCTGGCGACATTCCAAAAAAACATAAAGATAGAGACATGCCACACAAGGCTAAGCCTTCCGATAACGCTACCGCTAAGCAAGTTGTCCATTCTCCGGAATTCAGTGAGGTGCTTTCGCAGCCCCTGATGCCCGTCTCGCTATGCAGGCCTCTGTTGAGATCCTTTCGGAGTCCAGTATGCCGCAGAAATCCACTTCGTCTTCCGAGCCTTTGACCGTTCACTCTACTGATTCCAGACAAACACCGACGTCTTCTCTTCCGACTACCATTTCTGAGAGACCGAAGGATTCTCTCAGGCCTAGAAGCCAGGCCACTCCTAGAAAATCTGCTTCTAGCCACCATCTTGCTACTGCTCCCCCACCCCAAGCTTAAATGCTTAAAATGGCGGAGGATTTCATCTCCCTTATCCAAGGTACTCAGGCCCCCCCACTCCTAAAAGGAAAAGGCACCCTCCTACAGAAATTATGACAGACCAAGAGTCTGAGGAATCTGATTATTCTGCTTTTGAAGAGGAACAACATCCCTTTACTGTTTATGAAGATTTAGATGCAGAGGAATCCATCCCCTCTGCCTCCCCTCCAGAAGACCTCTCCTTCAGGGAAATCCTTCACTCCCTCAGGGAACATTTTCAGTGGGAATCCCAGGACTACCCACAGTCAAAGAAGCGACTTAGAGAGTTTCTGGACCTGCCCCAGCACAGACCCCTGGCCATCCCACCTATTCTGGAAGTGGTGGATGATGTTTTCCATGAATCCAGCTTAGCCCCTGATGCCCTGCTTCCTGCTCCAGTTAAACCTGACAGGTACTACAGAGTACCAGATTCTCACAAATACCTATTCAGGAACCCTGCTGCAGACCCTGAGGTCATTACACAGGGACCCAAAGGAGCTAAGACTAGTTCTGCCAAGAATCCTCTTCCTTCTGACACAGACTCCAGAGCTCTGGATAGATGGGCTAAGAAAGTATACACCTCTACAACCTTATGTAATAGAGCACTCAGTTGTCAGTTCCATATATTAAAATATCAACAACACACTTTGGAACAATTAAAACAGAGGATTGCTACCTCTCCTGACCGTGCCAACTCAAAAGAGCTGGCAGAATTACTACACTCTGCTTGTCAAGTGGCCAAGCACTCATTACAAGGTGGATATAATGCCCTAAAAGCCTCTAGCAGGCTAACAGTGACAGGATCTGTTATTAGAAGACATGCATGGCTGAAGGAACAACCTCTCCCTGATCATGTCAAGTCTAAACTTATTGACGCACCCCTAGATAAGGAACACCTGTTTGGGGAAAAAGCAGAAGAGGTGCTTACAAAGATGGAAGACAAAGCAAAATCTATGCTAACAATAAAATATTTCTTTCATGTTCAACCACCCAGATTCAGCAGGCACTTCCCCTCTAAGCACTGGGCCTTTTCTGCACCCAGCAAACAGGGACAAGGTAAGCCCCGCAGAGACAGGACATCCAGGCCCCTATCCCAGGGCCAGCAAAGAAGCACTCACAATGACTCTCCCTCCCCCCTCTGCCCTCCTTTCACTCATCAAAAACTAGGACGGCGGCTCACCCTCTTCAAGGACAATTGGGTCTCTATAACCAAGGACCAATGGGTATTAAAAATCATTTCTCAGGGATACAGATTCTCCTTCAGCAAACTCCCTGTTCCAAGAGGGTACCCAGACCTCCTCCCAAACCAGTGGGCAGAGGCATTAAAACAGGTAAAAACACTAATATCCCAGGGGGCAGTAGAACCTGTCCCTCCGGCTCAAACAGGAAAAGGTTTTTACTCCAGACTATTCCTTGTTCCCAGAAAAGAGGGCACTTGGCGCCCCGTCCTGCATCTATCCAAACTGAACAACTCCTTGGTGGTCCCCAGATTCAAAATGCTAACCTTGCAGCAGCTCCTGCCTATGCTCACACAAAATGCCTGGCTGTTGTCACTAGACATAAAAGATGCCTATCTCCCCATCCCCATCAGGGAATCGTGCAGAATATTCCTGTGCTTTAGAGCAGGCAGTCATCACTTTCAGTTCTCTGCACTGCCCTTTGTCTTATCTACTGCTCCCAGAGTATTCACCAAATGCTTGGCCCCGACTGTAGCATACTGCAGACAGAGAAATGTACAGATTTACCCTTACCTGCATGACTGCCTCATTCAGGCGAACAGCAAAGAAAAGTTGCTCCAGGACCTTCTCTTTGTCAAGAAACTCCTAACTTCCCTAAGATTCACCATCAATGAGAAAAAATCAAAGCAAAACCCCACCAGGAAAATTGTTTTCCTGGGAGCTGTGCTAGACACAGCCACCCCAATGGCCTTCATAGCCCCAGAAAAGCAGAGCTTCCTGCCTCTCTATTTCACCCATCTGGCTTCCAGAAGTCACCTCACTGTGAGGAAGTTCCTGCAAGCCCTGGGATACATGGCATCTTGCATCCTTCTCATCCCTCTCATCAAGCTTCACATGAGAAAACTTCAGTGGTACTTAAAGAACCTTTAGTGTCAGCACTCTCAGTCCCTAGAGACCGTTCTCCCACTGATCCCTTGCATAAGGGATGAATTTCTCTGGTGGGCAGAGGCCTGTGCCATGAACATGGGTCTTCCCTTCATCCTCTGCCTTTCTGGCCAGACCATCACCACCAACGCCTCAGACATAGCTTGGGACACTCACCTAGCAGGCAGGTCTACCTAAAGCTTTTGGAATGCCCAGCAACTTCACTTGCACATCAACCAGAAAGAAATGATGGCAATGCAAAACGCTCTGACTTCCTTCCAACCCCATCTCAGGCCAGGGGTCCTCCTTATAAAAACAGCACCTCAGTAATGTTGTACATCAACAAGCAGGGGAGCACCCAGTCTTACACCTATGCAGGCTATCCATGCGTTTCTGGCTTGCAGCCACCTCCATGGGGCTACACCTAATTGCCCAATACTTACCAGGGATCAACAACACACTGGCAGACCACCTAAGCAGAAACTTACTGGACCCCCATGAATGACAGCTCCACAGAGAAATCTTTCTGCAAATCACCCAGGAGTGGGGGACCCCAGAGCTGGACCCTCCTTGCCTTGCACCTCAACCACCAGCTGCACAAGTTTTGTACCGGGAGTATCACCTCCTAGCATGGAAGGTGGATGCCTTGACCTTCCCCTGGAGCTCCCTCTTTGTGTATGCATACCCTCCTCTGCCCCTTATTCCCAAGGTTCTGATCAAAATAAGAGAGGAGCGACCAAAGGCCATCCTCATTGCTCTAGATTGACCCAGACAGCATTGGTACCCCTTACTGTGCAGTCTGACATTACAGCCCCTGAAGCTGCTTCCTCTAAGGTCAGACATCTTGTCCCAGGAGAGGGGGAAGGTACTGCACCCAGACCTACAGATTCTCAAACTTTCAGCATGGCTTATACTTTAAAAACTAACAAGAAGTCCCTGTTAAGCAAACAGGTCCTGGACTTCATCACAGAGGCCAGAAGGCCCAGCACAAGAAAATATTATGCAGAAAAATGGAAAAGATTCTGCTCCTGGAAACAATCTAAAGGGGGGGCAGTACCTCCCAACCCTCCATCCCTCTCATGGATTACTTAGCAGAGTTGCTCAATAGTGGCCTCTCCTTCTCTATTAAAATCCATGCCTTAGCCATCTCTGCCCATTATGATTCAGACCCATGCCCCTTCTCTCATCCATTTATTAAGCAATTCCTCAGAGGGGCTTCTAATATCAGGCCTCCTGGAAAACCTTCTACTCCACCCTGGGACCTGAATTGTGTGTTAGAGAAACTAACCTTACCTCCTTTTGAACCTGCTGCATCAGCAGAATTTAAATACCTCTACTGGAAGACTGCCTTCCTACTAGCTATCACCTCAGCCAGAAGGGTCTCGGAACTTCAAGCTCTCATGGCTGTCGAGCCCTTCATAATTTTACATGCAGACAGAGTCTTCCTGAGGACTTAACCCCTCCTTTATGCCCAAGGGTGGTATCTGATGTGACCCGTAACCAGGCCATACACCTTCCCACCTTCTTTCCCAACCCTCAAAACAAGGGGGAAAGAATTCTACAACTCAGATACTATCTGGACCACACTAAGCCATTTAGAAAAACTGACCAGCTTCTTGTAAGCTTTGCCGCAGGTGCAGAGGGGAAGTCCATCTCCAAACAAACCATTTTCAAATGGATTTCACACTGTATCCTTTTTTGCTACAGACTACATGGGAAACCTATCCCTAAGTCTATCTGTACCCACTCCACTAGGGCAACTTCCACTTCCACTGGCTTCCTCAGAGGAGTACTTACCAGGGACATCTTGGAAGCGGCCACCTGGTCCTCTGTCCATACCTTTACAAAGCATTACCGCCTACCTCTCTTTTCCTAAGTCTGGAGCAGGGTTTGCCTCTGCAATTCTGCAGGGCCTCCTGCCCTATACCTAGGACTCTACCTATCCTTCCATCCTTTCCCTCAGCTTTGGGAATCCTCCCACAGGTGATGACTGCAACAGTGAAACATGAAGAACATAGTACAGTTGTATACACTTACCATAAATGTAGATGTTCGAGTGTATTCACTGCTGCAGTCTTAACTCCCCCTCCATCCCCCATTTAACATCTTCTCCTAGGGGGACACATGCTTAGGACCACTTCTCTCTTTTCCCTTGTGCTTCTGATAGGTTAGGGAAAGAAAAACTGATGTAATGACGTTGGCTGCCCTACTTTATAGTACTGACGACCTGACGTCAGACTACAGGCAAGTCTTTCACAGTGGTTTTGAAATATGGGAGGGAGGGTATAGACCTGATGGATACAGGTAAGGAGTTCTAGGCCTTAGCAACCTTGTATGAGTTCATACAGTGTCCAGCAGATTTGCTAAGTTTGTAGATGGAAAGGGGTCACTGGATCGGAATAACTGACTGGGAACATAGTTGTGTTGTATATTTTTTAGTGCTGGACAGGGAGGTGGATATTTTATAATTTAAGGGAGATGGCTAGAAAAGTGCTTGGTGTGACATCTGGACAGAGGAAGGAGGAGAAGGAGACCTGGTGATGGAATGAGGAAGTACAGGAAAGTGTACAGAGAAAGAGGATGGTAAAGAGTAAGTGGGATTGTCAGTGAGATGAAGAAAGTAGACAGGAGTATGAGATGAGTTGCATGGCAGAGAGAGAGGTGGCGAAGGCTAAGGATAAGGCATATGAAGAGTTGTATGAAAGGTTGGACACTAAGGAGGGAGAAAAGGACCTGCACCGACTGGCTAGACAGAGGGACCGAGCTGGGAAAGATATGCAACAGGTAAGGGTGATAAAGGATAATGAGGGAAACATACTCACAAGTGAGGAGAGTGTGTTGAGCAGATGGAAAGAGTACTTTGAGGGGCTGATGAATGAAGAGAATGAGAGGGAGAGAAGGTTGGATGATGTGCGGATAGTGAATCAGGAAGTGCAACAGATTAGCAAGGAGGAAGTAAGGACAGCTATGAAGAGGATGAAGAACGGAAAGGCTGTTGGTCCAGATGACATACTTGTGGAAGCATGGAGGTGTTTAGGTGAAATGGCAGTGGAGTTTTTAACTAGATTGTTTACTGAAATCTTGGAAAGTGAGAGGATGCCTGAGGAATGCAGAAAAAGTGTTTTGGTACCAATCTTTATGAATAAGGGCGATGTGCAGAGCTGTAGTAACTACTGAGAGATTAAACTGATCAGTCACAGCATGAAGTTATGGGAAAGAGTAGTGGAAGCTAGGTTAAGAAGGGACGTGATGATTAGTGATCAGCAGTATGGTTTCATGCTAGGAAAGAGCACTACAGATGTGATGTTTGCTCTGAGACTGTTGATGGAGAAGTACAGAGAAGGTCAGAAGGAGTTGCATTTTGTCTTTGTGGACTTAGAGAAAGCATATGACAGGGTGCCTAGAGAGGAGTTGTGGTATTGTATGAGGAAGTTGGGAGTGGCAGAGAAGTATGTAAGAGTGGTACAGGATATGTACAAGGGTAGTGTGACATTGGTGAGGTCTGTGGTGGGAGTGATGGATGCGTTTAAGGTGGAGGTGGGATTACATCAAGAATCAGCTCTGAGCCCTTTCTTATTTGCAGTGGTGATGGACAGGTTGACAGACGAGATCAGACAGGAGTCCCCGTGGACTATGATGTTGGCAGATGACATTGTGATCTGTAGTGAGAGTAGGGAACAGGTTGAGGAGACCCTGTTGAGGTGGAGATATGCTCTAGAGAGGAATGAAGGTCAGCAGGACTAAGAATATATGTATGTGAATGAGAGGGAGAACAGAGGAATGGTGAGGATGCAGGGAGTAGAGTTGGTGAAGGTGGATGAGTTTAAATACTTGGGATCAACAGTTCAGAGTAATGGCGAGTGTGGAAGAGAAATGAAGAAGAGAGTACAGGCAGGGTGGAGTGCGTGGAGAAGAGTGTCATGAGTGATTTCTGACAGACGAGTATCAGTAAGAGTGAAAGGGAAGGTCTACAGAGGGTAGTGAGACCAGCTATTTTATATGGGTTGGAGACAGTGGCATTGACAAAAATGCAAGAGTCAGAGCTGGACGTGGCAGAGTTAAAGATGTTAAGATTTGCACTTAGTGTGTCGAGGATGGACAGGATTACGAATAAATATATTACAAGTTCAGCCCAGGTTGAATGATTTGGAGACAAAGCCAGATTGCGTTGGTTTGGACATGTGCTGAGGAGGGATGCTGGGTATACTGGGAAAAGGATGCTAAGGATGGAGATGCCATTTAAGAGGAAAAGAGGAAGGCCTAAGATAAGGTGTATGGATGTGGTGAGAGAGGACATGCAGGTGATTGGTGTGACAGAGCAAGATGCAGAGATAGGAAGAAATGGAAAGAGATGATCCGCTGTGGGGACCCCTAATGGGAACAGCCGAAAGAAAATTACGTTTTTTATATGTTAAATGATGTGGCAGTTTTAACCAGTTTAGCCTTTTCAGTGCTATACAGTGGTGGGTTCTGAAAGGGGTATATGTTGCAAATTTAGCAGCTTTGTTATAGCTTTGTTCAGGTTTTAATTTTGGTGAAGCCTGAAGAATAGTGAGGATGGGAACACCATAAAGAAGTGTGGGGAGGAGATAAGTAGTGGCAAGGATAGTTCTAGTAGCATCTGTGAGAAAGTTTTTGGTTCTGCAAAGCATCCCTAGTTTTTGATGAGTTTTTCTTATACAAGTTTGTGTATGCAGGTCGAATGTAAGATTGCTATCCGCTATCACCCCAATAGTTTGCTATGAGAAGTGACTTCAGTGGTTGTATTATGAAGAGGGGACTTCAAATTTTATTTTTTCACAAGTGAGGGATTTGGGGAAAAAGTAGTAGTTTGGCCTTATTTGAGTTGAGCATGAGTTGTGAGTTATGAAACCGTGTTTCAGTGGCTGCTCTAGCTTCCTGAGTAGGTTTTTGGCAGTATACCATGTTATCAGATGTGCAAATGAGAGTGGAATTATCTGTGAATTGTATTAGCATGGCCTGTTCTGTGGAAGTATAGAGGGTGTTGGTGATCATGTTAGAGTAGGGGACCAAGGATAGAGCCTTGTGGTACACTGGTAGTGACTGAGAGGTAAGGAAGAGAGCATGGGGTGCCATTTTACTGACTGATACTTATTGGACAGGTAGCTTTTGAACCACAGAAGGGTGGGCTGAGAGAGACCTAGTGAGGGCATTTGAAGTAGACGTTTGCTGTGGAAAACTGTGTCAAAGGCTTTAGCCAAATCTAGAAATAAGGAAGAGACTAGTTTACCATTATCTGTAGCTTTATTGACAGTATGTATAGCTAGAAGGTTAGAAGGGCAGTGCTAGTAAGATGAGAAGGACAGATGCCATGTTGTGTAGGGGATAGGAGTTCTTCCTGTAGGAGATAGTCTAGCATTTTTTTAAATACATTTTTCAAATATTTTTGCAAGGGAAGCATAAAATTGCCATAGGTCTAAAGTTATTAATGTCTTTTGAATTTCCTCTTTTGTGCAGTGGGATAATGTGTGACCTTTTCCAGAGAGAGGGAATGTGGGATCCTAGATTGACCTATTTATAAGGATTGAGACAGGATAGGCAATACTATTGACTGGTACTCACTAGGAAAGTCATCAGCTAAAGAAGAGCATGGTTTAAATTTGTTTGAGTATTTTTATACAGGATGTGGGCACAAATTTTAAGGTGAAAGTGAATGGTGGTGGTAATATGTAACTGTTTGGCAGGGTTTGGATTAGATGTTGAGAAATCCTTGGTTATAGATGCTGTACTATGAAATAAGAGTTGAACTGTATTGCAGTTTTGAGTGGTGAGTTATCAGGAGCATGGTTTGGGTTGAATTTTTGGCCAGAATGTAAGATTTCTTTAATGGATGTCCAAAAATTGAAAGGTCATGTTTTATAATATTATTCTGAAAGTTGTTAGTATAGTTTTTTTGTCTTCATTTATTTGTTTTTAGTACGATTGTGAATCATTCTGAAGCTTTCAAGATATTGAGGTGTTTTATATTTTTGCCATTTTTTCCATCCCTTTTTCTCTGTCCTGCATTAGCATTCTACTCTTTTTGGCTAGCCAAATTGCATTATTTGTTTTCAATCTCTTCCTTCTAGACGGTGCAAGGATATTTAGAAAAGTTGTATTGAATTCAATTACAGCATTATCTAAGGGGAGGATTTTTAGGAAGTTAGTAGATGATAGTGTAGTAATGAACATTTCTAGTTTAAACTTGGAAAGGTTAAATGTTGTTTTATAAATATGCTGTTTTAACTGGACGTATTAAATGTCTAGCTGTATAAATTGGGAGATGATCACTGAGAGAGAGTCTGATGTTGTACCTGTGATGGAGTATTTGCTAGGGTCTGATACTAGGATCCAGTCTAACAGAGAATTTGACGTCTTGCTATAATGTGTGGGGCTGTTAATTAGTTGTGTGAAACCATATACGTTCATGCTAGATTCTGGGGGGGGGGGGGTTCTAGAGTTTATGTCCAACCAATTGACATCACCTAGTAATATTTTTTCTTGTGGAAATGTTATGGATATCCAAAGTAGGATATCTTCCAGTTTAGCTGTATTGTCACCAGGAGGAATGTAAAGAACATGAATACTTATTTGTTTGCAATTGTTTATTTTGAAGAAAACAATAAGAAGCTCTGCTGAACTGAATTTTGGTGTTGGTTTGCTGTAAGGGGAAATGTGGTAGGTATTGGAGAAATATTAAAGTAATACCGCCACCTTTCCTGTGTATACCGTCATTACAGATGATGTTATAGCCAGGAGGTATAACTTCAGTCTCATTTATGCTGGGTTTAAGCCAAGTTTCAGTTACAGGGAGAACATCAGGCTTTTGTTGTGTAATCCAGGCATGTAGTTCAGCAGTTTTATTTCTTATACTTCTAACATTTGTTGCAGCAAAAATTAGATTACCAGGGTTGGGGATTGGCTGTTTTTGGGTTACAGAAGTGTGTTGGAGAGAATTATCTTTGTGTTTATTGTGATAGGTGGGGCCAGGATTATGGCATGTATCTCCTCCTAGAAGGATTTTAGTATATTGGGGAATTATGCATACTTATTATTTGAAGAGGATTCTTGCATTTAATTTTGTTTTGGTTTGAGCTGAAGTGCAGTTAATCAGCCTGTGTTTGGAGTGGGGGGGGGGGGCAATATTAAATAGGTTTGGTGCAATGTGTGGAGAATGTAAAGAGGAAATAATTATAGGTGGCTGGGACAGAATTGGAGAGATGTTAAGAGATATTGCATCATGGTAGGATGAAAGATGGTACAGTAGGAGAAGAATAGAGGATAAGCTGAAGAAGTAGTATAATTAAGTACAAGAATCTGTATTCTGTAGGTGTCAAGTAGTGGGGAAGTAATAGTGACGGAAACAAGAAGTTGCAGGGGCAGTAGAAGATTCAGTGATGGTGGATTCTGAAAGTTGGAAGAGAACAGGTAAGGAGAAGGTATCTTCTATAAAAGACAAAGAGGTAGGATGTCCTGTTATCTTCTTTGGGATGTAAGGAATAAAGGAGTAGTAAAGGCTAGAGTATAATGATGTAGTCAAAGAGGAAATGAGAGTTTATTTGGGAAAAGAAAAGGTTACAGTGTGGAATAGATAGGTACTGTTAGGGAGGTGATTATAAATAGATAATAAAGTAAAGCAGTATGGGAGGGAGAAAGATAGTTGGGATTGGGGCTAACAATTAAAAAGAGATAGGGAAGTAGGAAACAAGAAACAGAAATGTATGTATAGTAGTAGTAAAGTCATTTGGTGAGGGTTTTGGAATAATAGTCACAAGTGAAATGTGCATGTAGGAAGCATAATGAGTAAGAGGGGGTGGGTAAATACTGGGGGTATGGGAGCGAAGTTGAGTGGGCTTCCCACCCTCAGGTCATTTTTTAACTGCAAGCAATCAGTTTATAGCCAGAAAAAAAAAGCAATTAAGAAAGAGATTCAAGTAAAAAAAGTTGTCTGTCGTTTTCTGAGACTAAATAACTGGCATATGTAGTACTGTCTCAGGAAATGACAAACAACCTGTTTTATTTGCATCTCTTTAATTGCCTTGTTCTGGCCATAAACTGATTGCTCTCAGTTATGAACTGACCTGAGGGTGGGAAGTCTTCTCAATTTCGCTCCCCTCGGACCTCTTACTAAGTTGGTCCTTGGAGTACGTGGACCGTTTCACAGAGACTTTAAATCATAGAGCAGGCATGTATTTAACTGATTAAAGTTAATATGCAGCAAGGTTCTTCATGATAAATATTGAACACTAACAAAATTCTCAGTAAGCTTGCAGGTGTAGGGCCTTGTGGAAGAGCTCCTGAAATATCGAGGTCAGATGTAGTGACCACAGGTTATTAAACACTGACAAAATTCTCAGTAAACTTGTAGGTGTAGGGCCTTGTGGCAGAGCTCCTGTAATGTCAAGGTCAGATGTAGTGACCGCAGCCTGTACACACTGACTTCATCAATTGTGAGAGAAACCTTTGGCATCATCTTTTATGAAACTCCCTTATTTCAGTTGGACTCTGTCAGGACACATGTTCTTTGTTCAGAAACTTCCTGGACTGGGGACAATTTAGACCAGATTGTATTCTCATTCTCTAACTAAATCTAATACCTGCTTTCTGGTATCAGAAGATCTCCTCCTACTTCTGCTCTGCTACTAGAGCAGCCAAAGCTAAAGGGTTTCTTATGGCACGTCTAAAATATGGCTCACAAGCACAGCCATTTCTTCCAAGAAAAATCCGACTTCCTTCCAAACCACAGCTAAAATAACTACAGATTAATTTCTCTGGCATCCTAAAGAAAACATCACTGTAAGTAATATCCAGTTCAATGATGGTCCACCATACTCCTGGCCTATCACACCTGTAAACTTAAACCCACGAACCCTCCCTTTCAGTTAACAAATTACCTAAAAGGTGCAGTAAATATAACATAAGATGGAAAAATGTTGATTATTTTCTGCTTTCTTAGTAGCTGCACTCATCTCTCCTCTTTTGTAGCTACTGAACTCATTGGTGTGGATACTGGGTTTTACGTCTTACTTGGAGGGAGTGGGGTGCTCTTCACTGGGAGGTAAAAGCATACCATATAGTACATAATGCAGTCTCATTTCATGAACAATCATTGGATTATTGTTGAGTAATTAGTGAGTGAATGTTTAATCTCATTTGTAATTTTGTTGCCTTTTTTTTTTTTATATGGCATAGTCAGCTGCTGGCCGTGACCAGCTTTTCCTCATTGGTGGACCTTGCTTCACCCTTGTTTTGTCTTGCAAATGCCTGTGACTACACTGAAATTACAGCCTTGATTTATACCAATAGATTATAAATGGCTACACCCAGTGTATTCCGGGAACATTATTCATTTCAATTAATGCTACTTGGGCTGTGTCATAGCTGGACAATGTGAGATGAGACAATGGCTTGAGGAAATGACTAAAGTACCAAATATTCGTGTTTTACATTTTAGGTATGTTGTACTTTGTAAAGTGAATAACCCTGATGCAGTCTTTTCAGTTCAAGGTTACGAGACTTACCTTTATGGTAATTTTTGTAGTTTATAAAGTTTTTTTTGGAGTAGTCATTTTCCTTTTATCTCTGCTTAACTACTATACTGTGAAAACTGTCTGCCTTAAATCATTGTAAAGTAACTGCAGATCTCAGGTCAGTCATGTTACAGTCTGATTCATTTAACTGTGGATTAAAAGAAAACCGATCCATTCAGTCTGAAAGAGAGAGTGTTTAGTGTAGCAGTAAAACTGAAACCAGTTGCAATGGATAGCAGTAGTAATCTGACCCTTCTGCACAAAGACAGGACCTGTACATAGTTATTGAGTGTTGCATGTGAACTAGCCACAGCAGCTAACTAATGGTTTTGTTTGAATCTTGAAAGAGCCTTTGGATTACTTCCATGTTCTTTTTTTTTTCTGCTTTTGTTCAGAAGGTGAAAGAAACCAATGGTCATTTCAGTACTGCATCATTACAAATCACATGGCCATTCTTGTTTTCTGTGTTTTTAAGACGCTTAACATTCTCATTTTCTTTCCCTTTTAGTCATCTTTTCCTGGTACCCCAACTTCAAGGAGACCCATTCACAGGACACTTTCAGATGAGAGCATCTACAGTGGACAAAGGGATCCTTCGTTCTCAAACTCGCGTTCTTCGTTACTTGATCAAGTCTCACCAAATGATGTTCTGTTTAGTAGTGCTTCCCTTCGTAGACGTGGCCCCATCCGGAGGCCGTCTTACACCTTAGGAGTGAGATCTCTACATGGCAAGTAGAAAAACTCTTGTCTTTTTATATTATACTTTTATGCTAAAAAGTAGCAGTGTCAGATTCTATTTTTATAACTGTAGTATGTTAAAAGACCTCCTCATTGGTGGATGGGATGGGTATGTGGACTAACTTAGAGCTAGCTTAATAAGTGTTCTGATTTCATGGATGCGTATGTGATCTGTGTATAATTCTTTATCAGTCAGGAAGACTTCCAAAAAGATGTAATGTCAAACTGTATGTTACATTACATAAACCAGCTAGCTGAAAGTGGAGGCTTATAGTTTTCTAATCTGCCCTGCGTTACAGTTAGCTCATGGCAGTTTCCCTGCTTACTTATTTACTTACTAGGAGAGTGCTAGTGAAATACAGAAAAATGCAAGTACAAAACTAAAGAATTGCAAAATAAAAGAATGGAAAATGCATCGAATATTATAAAATTTGCATAAAATGAAAGCATCTGTGCCTTAGATGTTGCCTTAAGGACCCCAAATGTTTTATTTTCCCCAGCCTAGTATGATAGCTAATTCTCTTCATCAATTCTTTCTCTGTGAAAAAACAAGTACTTTCTTGTATTAAGTGTGAATTGATTTCCCCACTTTTTTGCCATATCTTTCTCTTCTGTGTTCGTTCCATCATATTTCCTCTTACCTGTATTTATTCGTATGTCCAGTGTATTTTTCTCTGTTCTACTGGGGAAAAGGGCTTGAGCTCCCCTAGACTCTCTTCATATGTCACTTTTCTCTGATTGTCTCATTATCCTAGCTACCTTCCTTTGTACTCTGTTCATGAGTGTGACATGCCTTTCTCTTAATGCCTCCAGAAGTGTACAAACTATGACACTTTCAATCTACCTTGTGCTTGACATGGAGGAATTCCTTCCTGCTTTTCACCCAGATATGTATTCCAGTATTTGATTTGCTTTTGTTGTTGTGTATTCACACTGTGTCAGGTGACAAAGGTTTTAAATTCAAAGAATCCGTGGGTCCATTTCCTGTTCTTTTTAACCTTCTTTCTCCGTTTGCATATTCTGGCTTTGGTTCTCCTGCTGCATGTGCAGAGGCATATATTTTGTTGAATTGAAGTGAAGCTGCCACTTTTTAGACCACGTTTTTAGGTTCCTCCATTTTCAGTTTCCTCAATCTCTCAAGAGATTGGTCTTTTTTTTTTTTTTTTCAAAAATCTGATCATATCATCTCGCCTATATGAATTTCAGGTTTCTGAAAACTCGATCAAAACACACACACACACGCACATCATTGTAAAAGGAATGAGTAGCATAGTATGAGTCACATTTTTAACCGTGTACAGGTTTTATTACAGGATCACTTATTTCAGAATATCAAAATACCTAACATAGTTTCGGAACACATATTTAGACTTGCACTGTTATGTTGTGTTATGGTATGGCATACTAGAGTTTTTGTCTGTGCAGTTTTCAGTAGGGCAAAATTAACAGAGCAGGACACGTGCATGGGAAGGCCTTTTACATATAATATAACTTAGGGAGCAAGTAGTAATCAACTAATTGCACACTCATTCTATGGTGATTTAGTCATAATGTTGGTGCTAGTAGCATTGCATAACAACAGGTGATGCCATTTTATTTTAGTATTAAGTGACTTTTAGCACTTTAGTAACTCACTAGCTTTTTTTTTTAGCTTTCATGATTTATTTTATACAGAAAATTATGTATAAGTTAGAATATCTGCATTTACATACTGAAGCAGTAGATGAACTAATTTTTTTTTTAACCCTTTTCAAGTCGTGTCAGCGTTTTTTTTTTACAGTGTTTTGTCACAAGGCATAAAATATATGAAATGTCCTTTACTGGAACTTGCAGTATTATTTTTCCTCAGAACTTTTAACAAAGACAGCACCGTGGCTAAAACACATTTCTCGAGATGCTCGAAACTCAAGATACCTGGTCTCCTCACTATTTCTTGACCTTTCAAAGGCATTCGATGCTGTCTCCCACCCACTTCTTCTGACCACTCTCTCCAATGTTGGCATATCTCCTCTTCCCTAGGCTGGTTTTCCAACTACCTTACAGATGGACAACAAGCAACCAGATGGCACCAATCCCTCTCTCCTTTCCTCAACATCAATACTGGAATTCCACAAGGGTCCATACTAGGTCCACTGCTCTTCAGCATTTTCATTAATGATTTCCATACCAGCCACTGGGGATGCACAAGCCAGTGCATTTCTTTGTGCCGGTCCCAAGCCCGGATAAATGGGGAGGGTTGCGTCAGGAAGGGTATCCGGCGTAAAACTTCGCCAAATGATTTTCATGCAGACACCAATAAATATTTTTATACCAGATCGGTCGAGGCCCAGGTTAACAACGAACGCCGCCAGTACTGTTAGCCTACAGGGTGCTGGCAGAAATTGGGCTACTGTTAGCAGAAGGAGGAGAAGAGGCGGAAGACATGGCCGAAGGCAGGAAAAGAGGAGAAAGGCTAGGACTGTGGTAGTGAGGGTCGGAACTTTGAATGTTGGCATTATGACTGGTATAGGGAGAGAGCTAGCTGATATGATGGACAGAAGGAAGGTTGGTATATTGTGTGTGCAAGAGAACAGATGGAAGGGGAGTAAGGCTAGGTGTATCGGAGTTGGGTTCAAATTGTTTTATCATGGTGTGGATGGGAGGAGAAATGGCATAGGAGTTATTCTGAAGGAACAGTATGCTAAGAGTGTTTTGGAGGTGAAAAGAGTGTCAGATAGAGTGATGTTTATGAAGCTGGAAATTGATGGTGTAATGATGAATGTTGTTAGTGCATATGCTCCACAAGTTGGGTGTGCAATGGATGAGAAAGAAAAATTTTGGAGTGAATTGGATGAAGTGGTGATGACTGCACCCAAGGGTGAGAGAGTGGTGACTGGAGCAGATTTCAATGGGCATGTTGGTGAAGGGAACAGAGGGGATGAGGAAGTGATGGGTCGGTATGGTGTTAAACAAAGGAATGCAGAAGGTCAGATGGTAGTGGATTTTGCGAAAAGGATGGATATGGCTGTGGTGAATATGTATTTTAACAAGAGGGAGGAGCATAGGGTGACATACAAGAGAGGAGGAAGATGCACACAGGTGGATTATATCTTATGTAGGAGGGCCAGTTTGAAGGAGATTGGAGACGGTAAAGTGGTGACCGGAGAAAGTGTTGTTAGGCAGCATAGGATAGCGGTCTGTAGGATGACATTGGTGATCAAGAAGAGGAGGAGGAGTGTGAGGGCAGCACCAAGGATCAAATGGTGGAAATTGAAAAAGGGTAATTGTGCGGTGGAGTTCAGGGATGAGTTAAGGCAGGCACTGGGTGGCAGTGAAGAGTTACCAAATAGCTGGGTAACTACAGCAGAGCTAGTAAGGGAGATGGCTAGAAAGGTGCTTGGTATCACATCTGGACAGAGGAAGGACGACAAGGAGACATGGTGGTGGAATGAGGAAGTACAGGAGAGTATACAGAGAAAGAGGTTGGCAAAGAAGAAGTGGGATTGTCAGAGAGATGAAGAAAGTAGACAGGAGTATAAGGAGATGAGGTGCATGGCAAAGAGAGAGGTGGCGAAGGCTAAGGATAAGGCATATGAAGAGTTGTATGAAAGGCTGGACACTAAGGAGGGAGAAAAGGACATGTACCAATTGGCTAGACAGAGGGACCGAGCTAGTAAAGATGTGCAGCAGGTAAGGGTGATAAAGGATAATGAGGCAAACTTACTCACAAGTGAGGAGAGTGTGTTGAGCAGATGGAAAGAGTACTTTGAGGGGTTGATGAATGAAGAGAATGAAAGGGAGAGAAGGTTGGATGATGTAGGGATAGTGAATCATGAAGTACAATGGATTAGCAAGGAGGAAGTAAGGATAGCTATGAAGAGAATGAAGAATGGAAAGGCTGTTGGCCCAGATGACATATCTGTGGAAGCATGGAGGTGTTTAGGTGAAATGGCAGTGGAGTTTTTAACCAGATTGTTTAATGAAATCTTGGAAAGTGAGAGGATGCCTGAGGAATGGAGGAAAAAGTGTTTTGGTACCGATTTTTAAGAATAAGGGTGATGTGCAGAGCTGTAGTAACTACAGAGAAATTAAATTGATCAGTCACAGCATGAAGTTATGGGAAAGAGTAGTGGAAGCAAGGTTAAGAAGGGACGTCATGATTAGTGATCAGCAGTATGGTTTCATGCCGGGAAAGAGCACTACAGATGCGATCTTTGCTCTGAGAGTGTTGATGGAGAAGTGCAGAGAATGTCAGAAGGAGTTGCATTGTGTTTTTGTAGACTTAGAGAAAGCATATGACAGGGTGCCTAGAGAAGAGTTGTGGCATTGTATGAGGAAGTCAGGAGTGTCAGAAAAGTATGTAAGAGTGGTACAGGATATGTATGAGGGTAGTGTGACAGCGGTGAGGTCTGCGGTGGGAGTGACTGATGCGTTTAAGGTGGAGGTGGGGTTAGATCAAGGATCAGCTCTGAGCCCTTTCTTATTTGCAATGGTGATGGACAGGTTGACAGACGAGATCAGACAGGAGTCCCCATGGACTATGATGTTTGCAGATGACATTGTGATCTGTAGTGAGAGTAGGGAAAAGGTGGAGGAGACCCTGGAGAGATGGAGATATGCTGTAGAGAGAAGAGGAATGAAGGTCAGCAGGACTAAGACAGAATATATGTGTGTGAATGAGAGGGAGGATAGCAGAATGGTGAGGATGCAAGGAGTAGAGGTGGCAAAGGTGGATGAGTTTAAATACTTGGGGTCAATAGTTCAGAGCAACGGTGAGTGTGGAAGAGAGGTGAAGATAGTACAGGCAGGATGGAGTGGGTGGAGAAGAGTGTCAGGAGTGATTTGTGACAGAAGAGTATCTGTAAGAGTGAAAGGGAAGGTCTACAAGAGGGTAGTGAGACCAGCTATGTTATATGGGTTGGAGACAGTGGCATTGACAAAAAGGCAGGAGTTTGAGCTGGATGTGGCAGAATTAAAGATGTTAAGATTTGCACTGGGTGTGACGAGGGTGGACAGGATTAGGAATAAGTATATTAGAGGGTCAGCCCAGGTTGGCAGGTTTGGAGACAAAGCCAGAGAGGCACGATTACGTTGGTTTGGACATGTGCTGATGAGGGATGCTGAGTATATTGGGAAAAAGATGCTAAGGATGAAACTACTAGGTAACAGGAAAAGAGGAAGACCTAAGATAAGGTTTTTGGATGTGGTGAGAGAGGACATGCAGGTAGTTGGTGTGACAGAGCAAGATGCAGAGGACAGGAAGAAATGGAAACAGGTGATCTGCTGTGGCGACCCCTAACGGGAACAACCAAAAGATGATGATGATGATGATTTCCATACCAGCATACCCCATGCTAATGTCATCCAATATGCAAATGACTCCACCATCATCTGCATAGCCAAGTCTAGTTCAGGACTATTTACACTCACCCAAAATGTCTTCACCTCCACTGAAACCTGGATGTATGATAACCATTTAGCCATAAATGCTAATAAAAACAAACTCATGTTATTCATCCCCAGAAAAACAACCCTAACCAAATATGAATTTGCCATCAGCTCACTCAACAGCACTTGCCTCAAAGTAGTCCCATATACCAAACTTGTAGGGGTCATCATAGATGAACACCTAACTTTCAACCAACATATTAACACAAACATCAGAAACTAGCCATCCTGTACAGGCACAAACACTTCGTCACCTGTGCAGCAAGACTATCTCTTGCCTCTTCCTGTCTACTTCCATCCTTGCTGTATGATGCACCTCTCCTTACTAATATACAATCCTCTCTTAAATCCAGACTGGACTTGTGCTACAATAAAATTGCAAAATTTTTAACTAGCACCCAACACCCCTCCCACCACTGCGTATCATTCCAACTTCTAAACTGGCTAGAACTTCCCCAGCATCTAACATACACCTGCAACTAACCATACCTCAAAAACTCATCTATAAGCCTTCTAGTTGCCCAGCTCTCTCCTCTCTGTTCACCATGTATCACCCAAACAGAGCTCTGCAATCAGTCAGTCAGATGCTTCCTAATGTAGCAAAGCCTAACATTTCTGCCAGTCAAATGCATTACCCATATGCTATAGCAAAACTATGGAATGATCTCCCTCCTTCAATTAGGTCTACTGGCAACCCTGAGTGCTTTAAGACTTCACTGAAATAACACCTGTTGTCCCATTGGCTATGTATATGTACCAGCACTAACTATTAAAAAAAAAAAACAATATTCCTAGCCTTCCTACTTTTCCTCTCCATCTCACTTATGGCTCAGACTCCTCATATGTGCAGTCAGTGTTTCCAGCTTACTAAGTCCAGCATGTTGCCTAACATAGGTTCATAGGTAAGTACTAGGCTATCTGCCCATGGGCATTTATAAGCCTTGCCACAGAGTGATGGCTTTCGCCTCCCCATTAGATTAGTAACCTGGGCCTCTGTCAACAGGGCTCCGAGGGTAGAACTTACGATTACCCATCCATTCATCAAGATTTCTCTTGAAGAGGTTCAGAGAGGAGCTCTGTCGATTATGGATTGGGATTCTATTCCAGAGTGAGGGGAGTCGCTGGGACAGGAATCTATCCCTCCAGCATGTCCTGTTTATTGTTGTACATAGGTTCAAGTCGCTAGAACGAGTGGTTCTGAGGGATCTCGGTTTTTTGAGTTGAAGCATGTCCATTAGTTCAGGGTTTGATATGGCCCTATAGGTCAGGCATAGGTCACCTCTGAGCAGACGGTAAGCAACTGAGAAGAGCTGGAGCTTTTTTTAGTCGTGCTTCGTAGGGTAATTGTTTAAGGCCCTTAATCCTCTTAGTGAGGTACTTCTGTGGTCTTTCTAGTTGTTGCAGGTGTCTAGTGAGGTACATCCCAAATGGGGCATTGTACTCTATTATGGGCCTGATGAGTGAGGAGTAAAGGGGCACAATCACCTCCTCGTTTCTGGATGAGAAACCCTTTGTGATCAGGTGTGCCACATAGAAGGATTTCCTGACCGTTTTGGCTATGTGGTTATCAAAGGAGAGCATGCTGTCTGCTTGGGTACCCAGGTCCCTAATTACTTCTTCTGTACTTAGTGGATTCCCATCTATGTGGTAGTTTGTAGGTACTTTGTTTTTCCCAAATGGGATTACTATGCATTTTTTGGCATTTAGCTTGAGGCCGTGACTTTGACACCAGGTTTGCAGGATGTCTGTGTCAGCTGGAGAGTCAATTATTGCACTCAATTTACAGTCATCTGCGAACTTGGTTAGCCACAGTCCCTCCGCTTTTGCCTGTACGTCGGAGAAATATGTACTGAACAGGAGGGGTCCCAGGACTGAGCCCTGTGTAACTCCGCTTGTGACTGGTTTAGAGTCAGACATGGCACCTGCCAGTCTTACCGTGTGGGTTCTGTCTGAAAGCCAATTGGCAACCCATCTCGTGACATGGGGGTTGATATTTAAGCTGGTGAGTTTGTCTATGATTCCTGAGTGTGGGATGGTGTCGAACACCTTAGCGAGGTCCAGATATGCTGTGTGGACCACCTTCCCTTTATCTATGGCCTTGGTGACTGTTTTGAAGAAGTCGACCAAGTTCAGGAGGCAAGATCTGCCTTTGACAAAGCCGAACTGAGTGGAGTCCAGTGTCTGGAGGTTCCCAATGTCCCTGTTCATGAGCTCCATGATAATGTGTTCCATGGCTTTGCAGACCAAGCTAGTCAAGCTTATAGGGCGATAGTTCCCAGGGTCAGTTGTGGCACCACCTTTGTGGAGTGGTACGACTGTTGCTGTACGCCATTCTTTGGGTACATAGCCTGCAGAGAGGCTGAGTTTGAATAGTGATTTGAGATGGGGGGTTATTTCATTTTGAAGCTCGTGTAAGACACAACCTGGGATAGCATCTGGTCCCATTGATGCTTTGTTTTTGGCCTTTGCAAGGGCTGTCTTTACTTGTGTGTCTGAAATATCTGGAGCACCACATTCTTCTGGGATGGGTGCTAGCCCCATTGGTGGGGGGGGTGAAGTTTGCACTGAACTTGTCAGCCAGGATGTTGGCAATGTCGGTTGTTTCAGTGTATTTATAGCCATTATGCACTAGCTCGAAGCATGTTTGAGAGTTTTCCCCAGACTCTTGACATAGTTAAAGAAGGCCTTGTGGTTATCCTTAGAGTCATTGGCTATTTTTCTTTCGAAGTTGGCCTTGGATGATTTAATGAGGGAGCGCAGTTTTTTACTGATGTTAATCAGAGATGCATTCTTATTTTGGGATTTTGTTCTATCTTGCAGGAGTTTCCTCCTTCTGTTGTAAAGTTTATTTATGGCCGGGGTCCACCAGACTGGCTTCCTCTTTTTTGAGGAGTTGATCTTGGCTTTACTTGGGATGGTCCATGCATTCTTGAAGGTGTTCATAGAATGCACTTGTAAAGGATTCTGCTGATGGGTCATAATTTTCCATTTGATTGGGAGCTTTGAAACTTCCCACCTCGGTCTTGAGGAGTGTGAAGTTGGCTTTAGAGAAGTTTTTTACCCTGATTTCCTTGACTGGGGGGGGGGGGGGTCGGGATATGGATGTCCAGTGTGATTAGTTTGTGATTTGATCTTACCAATGACGAGTTTACCTCAGGTGTGGAACATAGGTTCCCCATGTTGGTGATGACCAGGTCCAGTATGTTGTCACCTCTTGTGGGAGTGGTGGCCAGCTGTTCAAGGGCGTTTGAGTTTATAAACTCAAGGAAGCATTGGGCTAGGGCGTTTGAGCTTGAGTAGTTTTCCCAGTCAATGTTTGGATAGTTGAAGTCACCCAGTAGCATGATGTTGGGTAGAATCTTCATACTTTCTAATGTTCTCAGGAATGCTGAGTAAGGGTCCTGAGACAAGGTGGGAGATCTGTAGTAAGCTATAAATTGAACAGTCAATTTACCCACTGTCAATTGCACTTGGATGGTCTCAGATTCCGCGTGCTGTGCTACTAACCTGGAGGTGTGGGTGTTCTTGACGAATATGGACACACCCCCTCCCTTTGTGTTCCGGTCCTGGTTTTGGGACCTAAAGGTATGGTAGGAGTTATAGCCTGCTAGTGCTGGGGTGCTCTCTGGAGCCTTGAACCAGGTTTCTGTCACTGCACATACGTCGATTTCTTCCATTCTAAGGAGAGCCTTGAGTGTGTGCATTTTGAGGTTTAGACTTCTGGCATTGAGCAGCATTACCCTCAGTTTTATTTTTTTATTGTTGTTTATGGAGGTGGGTTTGTTATTTGAGCCTTGCCTAAAAAAGGCAGTATTGGGGCGGCAAGAGTCTTGGCCAATATTCGAAAGCCCATGGGCGACAGGTGCAAGCCGTGTCTGGCGAGCATGTTTGTCCCTGGCTGACAAGTACTGGATCCCCTTTGAATGACACCAGTAGTTTAACCAATTGTTGAAACTGATCATTTTATCTTCGTATGCTGGCATAATTTTGGGTGAGGGCAGGATGCTACTCAGAGTCAGAGTCATACCAGCCTGGGCTACATGGTCAGAGAGCTCCTCCATGTCTCTTTTCATGTAGTCCAGGGAGGTACGTCTCAGGTAATTTACACCAACATGTACAATGACAGAGTCATATTTGTACTTGTGGAGTGACCTGAGTGCATGTGTTATGTGGCAGATTCTGGCACCCGACAGGCAGCTTACGGTAACCTTCTCCTTGTTCAGTCTAGTGAGTGGGACGTCTGTGTGCCTGATGATAGAATCACAGATTACTAGTGTGTTAGGTGTGTTATTTAGCCTTAGGGGCTGTTTTTGCTTGGCACACTGACGTTGTGACGTATGTGTTACCTGGTTTCTGTTGTGGGGTGGGGGTTGCTTGGGTGTATGGTTAGGAGGTCTCTGTTGTTTAGGCAGGTTCTTATTTAGAGCCTCCGAGTATGTTTTTGCGCGTTTCTGAGAGTTGTTTTCTGGTGCAGCTATGGCTGGTTTATGTGAGTCTGGTAATGTGGTGCTAGTGTTGCCCTTCTCCTTGTGACTGGTTGATCCAGTCGTGGGTTGAGAGAGCTTAGCCTCCAGTTTGGCTGTGTAGCTGCATCTCTCACATATGTTTGTGTTGGTTGGGAGGAGGAGGGAGTTGTCTGTGTACCTGAGGCTATTGTAACATTGCCTCAGGATGCCCAGATTCACCAGCTGGACTGGAGAGCACACCTGAAGCTGTCCCTTGAACATGCGTGAATAGATGGTTGGGACTGTATTGCTGATTGGATGAGTAAAGAGCCTTATACTTCCTGAGTATAGGGCTGAAGTGCAAGCTGTAAGCTAGTGCGAGTTTTAGTGAGTTTTAGTAAGTGCCGGTCTTAAATTGCCTTATTTCTAGTGCTGGGTTGAAGTGTTTCAAGGGAAAAACTGAAGTGCAGACTTCGTGGAGCCTGGAATAGTTTAACCGCAGCTAAACAGCTCTGCGCGGTGTGCAAACGCACGCTAAGCTATTCATTCTTGAAGCCTATATAGCAGTAGCTCTAAGGCTATACCTTACTCTGAGTCTTTAATCTGCTGCTCTCCATCTTTCACTCTCTCCTGCAAAACTGCAATACTGCATTGTTCACACATTCACTATTATCCCATGACATCAATTGTATTCTTGTTTGGCTTGCATACTTAAAATCTGACATCTGTAGAACTAGTATTATTCATTTTATTGTATCACTTCTTCTGTAATGTTGTGTTCTGCGCCATCGCTGCTTGATTTCTGTATTTTGATTCTGTAGCTTTATCATGTTGTTTGTTTTTGAAGCTTTTCTCCCCAGGCCTCTACTGAAAACAGGCTCACCCTCCTGGTAAACAAATCCAAATAAATAAATATCAGTGAGCCAGTTTGCTACCCATTTGGTATCATACAGATTGAAGCCTAGTTGACAGAGTTTATCCATTATACCCAAGTGGGGATTAATATTGAAGGCTTTGGCTAGGTCAAGGTAGGCAGTGTGCACCATCTTTCCCTCGTCTTTGCCTTTGGTGACTGCCTCAAAGAAGTCAACCATATTTAACACGCATAACCTCCCCTTGATGAAACCAAACATTGTGGGATCGAGTGTTTGGAGGTTGCCAATGTCCTTGTTAATGAGATCCATGATAGTCCGTTCCATGGCCTTGCAGATCAAGCTAGTTAGGCTGATGGGTCTGTAATTTCCTGTATCGGTGGATGCTCCACCTTTGTGCAAAGGGATGACTGTAGCTGTCCTCCACTCAGCTGGGATGAAGCCCATACTCAGGTTTTAGTTGAATAGGGTGCCTAATGGTGCTGCAGGTTCCTACCAGAGTTCATATAGGTTGCAGCCTGGGATGTTATTGGGTCCCATGGAGGCAGTATTTTTTGCATTTGAGAGGCAGTGATGACTTGCTCACTAGAGATAAGGGGAGGGGAGCAAGTGCTGGGGATGTCCTGATTTACTGATGGGGGAGACAGAGGGGTGAAGTTTTCATCGAACCTGTCAGCATGTTGGCTATATCTATGGCATTTGTGTATGTGGTATTCTTGACCACCAGTTGTGAGCAAATCTGAGTGCTTCCTTTGAGATTGTGGACATATGTGAAAAAGGCCTTATGATGGTCTTCAGTAGTTGTGGCTAGTTTGGACTCAAAGTTTGCTTTGGAGGATTTCACTAGTGCTCTTATTTGCTTGTTCTGGCTAAGGAGAGATTGGTTTCAATTAGGCACCTGCTCCTTCTTGATCCTGGTCAGCATTTTTTTTTCCTTTTATTATAGATTTTATTTATTGGAGATGTCCACCACTCAAGTTTACTCTTCCTTGAGGAGGAGGATTTTGTCCTGTCTGGTATTCCTGATTCCATGCAGCTATATAAATGCTTGTACATTATTTTGGTGTAGGTTTGGACATGTGCCCCTATGGGGTTGTAAAGGTGTTTATACCTTCCCTCAGGAGGCTGTAATCAGTTTTGTAGAATTTTTTTTTTTACCCTATCAGGAGTGTGTGTGTGTGTGTGTGTGGGGGGACTGGTGACTTCAAATGTGATCTCTTTGTGGTTAGATTTTACCAGGAAGAATGACACTGTAGGAATGCTGCAGTGATTACTCATGTTGGTTAATACTAAGTCCAAGATGATATTACCTCTTGTGGGGGTGTCCACCAGCTGGTCCAAGGCATTTGCATTGACGAAAACAAGGAATCTCTGGTGTTTTGGCATGTGTAGTTCTTTCAGTCTATTGTTGGAAAGTTAGTCACCCAGGATCAGGGTAAAGGGTTGAAGCTTGATAGATTTGAAAATGTCCAGATAGGTGGAGAGGACATCTTAAGTCAAAGTTAGGGGCCTATCGATAGCTATGATTTGAATAGGGGTCTTATCAGATGTTAGCTGCACCTGGAGTGTCTCATGTATGTCATACTGTTTGACCAGCCTGGAGGTGTGTATGTCTTTAATATGTATTGAAACTCCACCTTCTTTTGCTTTGCTGCCCATGGTTTGGGGTCTGAATGTATGATAAGATGAGTAATCTGCATATGGCTGGGGTGCTTTCCACAGCTTTGAACCAGGTTTCTGTGACTGCACAAATGTCAGCATCTTCCATGGTTAAGAATGCTTGCAATGAGTGCAGTTTCATGTTTAGCCTCCTAGCGTTTAGCAGCATGACTTTTAATTTGCGTTTTGATGAAGTTTTCATGTTGATAGTTTTGACCTCATGGTATTGCCTAGAAAAAGGCACTGTGGGGGAGGCAAGAACCTTTGCCAGACGCCTGAAGCCCGAGGGAGGAAGATGCAGGCCATCCCTGACAAAGCTGTCAGGTACTGGATCCCCTTGGAATGACACCAGAAACTAAGCCAATTGTTAAGTCAATCATTTTCTGCTTGTATTGAGACATCATTCTGGGTGATGGTAGAATGTTGCTTAAGGCTAGGAACATACCTGCCTGGGACACACATTCAGCGAGCTCGATCATGTCTGTCTTCATATAATCTAGGGAGGTACATCTCAAGTCAGTCATGCCAACATGAACTATGACAGACTCATAATAGTACCTGTTGTTGAGAATGTGAAATACCAGCAAAATGGACTGGAATTACTAAAACAGAAAATTTTAACCCTACCAGACAGCAGTACTTCCAGGGAACTAGTGGATCTTATCATTTCCAGCTCCTAGGTAGCCAGATATTCCCTGCATTGCAAGTTTGATTCATTGGAGGTTTCCAGTATGGCCGCAGTCACTGGCTCTGTGATCAGAAGGTATGTCTGGTTAAGGGAACAATCTTTGCCTGACCAGGTAAAGTCCAAATTGTTAGATGCCCCTCTGAATAAGGACCAGCTGTTTGGACTTAAAACTGAGGAGGTTGTTAAGAAAATGGAAGACAAGGCCAAGACTATGCAGACTGTGATGGATTTCTTGCAGGTTCAGCCTCCCAGGTTCAGCAGGAACTTCCTAACAAAGCAGTGGTCCTTTCCTACTTAAACAAAACCCATCCAGAGGAAGGCACGCATGGACAGATCTACCAGGCACCAATCACAAGACCAACAAAGATCCAGAAAATGGACCACTGCAACACCTAGGCAGGGGAGTTCTAAGCCCCCTCCCTTCTCAAAGGACTTACAGTGACTCTACACTCCCTCTGCCCTACACACCCCCTAGAGAGACTAGGAGGAAGACTTTCCTTCCTCTTAGAGAATTGGCAGGCCATCACGTCAGATCTGTGGGTCCCAAAAATTATTACCAGCGAGTACAGATTCTCTTTCAAAGAAAGCCCCAGATATTCTGGCTTCCCAGATGTACCAGCAAATCAGAGGGCAGAAGTCATCTGTCAAATACAAAAGCTTTATGCTGAAGGTGCTGTGGAACCTGTATCAAAGGAACAGGCTAGAAAAGGGTTTTCATTCAACACTGTTCCTGGTACCCAGAAAGGAGGGCACTGATGCCCTATTTTAGACCTATCCATACTGAATGTGTCTCACCTGGTACTAAAATTCAAAATGCTGACCTTACACAAACTCTTACCAATGTTGTTGCCACATACTTGGCTAGTGATCCTAGATCTGAAGGATGCCTATCTCTGTATTCCCATAAGGAAGTCCTGCAGGAGTTACATGCACTTCAGAGCAGGGTCACAACACTTTCAGTTCTCTGCTGTGCCCTTTGGCTTATCCACTGCTCCCAGAGTCTTTACTAAGTGTTTGGCTCCTGTCATTGCCTTTTGCAGACAGAAGGACATTCAGATTTTCCCCTACCTGGACGACTGCCTCATTCAGGCAGACACCAAGGAGAGACCCCTGCAGGACCTCACTTTTGTTCAAACTCTCCTATCCTCCCTGGGCTCCACTGTCAACCAAGAGAAGTCCCAGTTTCTCCCCACAAGAAGGTTATCCTTCCTGGGAGCTCTACTGGACACATCTACTCAAAGAGTCTCCCTCCCTCAGGAGAAGCAGAGGTTCCTCCACTCAAACTTCACACAACTAGCCGTTAGAACCCACCTCACAGCAAGGAAATCCCTGCAAGTGCTGGGGTACATGGCTTCAGCATTCTGCTGGTACCCCTAGCCAGACTACACATGAGGAAACTACAGTGGTACCTCAGGAACCTATGGTGCTAGCACTCAGTCACTAGAACACCATCTGCCCCTCATTCCTTGCTTAAAGAAGGAGCTCTTATGGTGGACAGAGGCTTGTACTCTAAATAAGGGGCTACCCTTCATCAGTCTCCCACAGGGCCAGACCATCACCACAGATGCTTCAGACACAGCCTGGGGGGCACACCAAGGGAGTATGTGCACTCAGGGCATTTGGGAACAGGAGGTTCAGGGCCTCCATATCAACCTAAAAGAGATGTTGGTGGTGCACCGGGCAGTCCTAGCTTTCAAAGAACACCTAAGACCAGGACCGCTCTTAAGACAGACAATACAACAGTAATGTGGTACATCAACAAGCAGATGGGAACTCGCTTTTACCCCCTATGGTGTGTAGCTATGTAAGTCTGGCAGTCAGCCTCAAATCTGGGACTGCACCTGATATCTCAATATATCCCAGGGAAACAAAACACCCTGGCAAACTAGCTAAGCAGAAGCCTCCTGGATCCCCATGAGTGGCAACTGCACAGGGGGGACCTTTCCTCATCATCACCTGAAATTGGGGGAACCTGGACATAGACCTTTTTGCAACCCCAGAGAACCACCAGCTAGCCAAGTTCTGCTCCAGAGAGTTCCATCTAGAAGCATGGAGGGTGGACACCCTATCCTTCCACTGGGAAAACCTGTGTACACCCCCCCCCTTGCTCCTGATCCCCAGGTACTACTCAAGATCAGGGAGGAAGGACCAAAGGTTATTCTCGTTGCTCCAGACTGGCCCAGACAGCACTGGCACCCCTTGCTCCTCAGTCTGGCCAAACAGCCTCCCATGAGCCTGCCCCTCTCAGAAAGGCTTCTAACTCAGGAGAAAGGGATTGTACTGCACCCAAACTTTCCCTACTCTCAAGCTTGTCCGCGTGGCTGATACCTCAAAGGCAGATGACACTACAGCCTTAAGCAGGCAGGTTTTAAACATCATCAAGGAGGCCAGAAAGCCCAGCACCAGAAAGTCCTATTCAGCCAAATGGAAAAGATTTATTGTCTGGTGCTACAGCAAGGGCATCAACAGCTCCCATGCCACTCTGCCATTGGTTCTGAACTATCTGGCAGACCTCCTAGAACAGGGATTGTCTTACTCTTCCTTCTAGATACATGCCTCAGCTATTTCTGACTTTGTCCAGTCGAATCAGCCTATATTTTCTCAATACTTTTTAAAAATGTTCCTTAGGGGGGTGGCAGACATCAGACCACCTACTCCAGTGTGGGATCTAAACTTTGTCCTGGAAAAATTGACTTTGCCTCCTTATGAGCCAGCCGCTTCAGCTGACCTGAAGTACCTTTCTTGGAAAACTGCATTCTTGCTGGCCATCACCTCAGTCAGGAGAGTTTCTGAACTCCAGCTCCTTATGGCCACTCAGCCCTTCATTATTTTCCATGCTGATATGGTGTCTCTCAGGACCAACCACCTCCTTTATGCTTAAAGTGGTCTCGGAGATTACCCTCAACCAGGCCATCCATCTCCTTACCTTCTTTCCCAACCCCCAAAATAAAGGGGAGAGAATTTTGCATACCCTTGACCAAATCAGTCAGGAACTCTAACCAGCTTCTGGTTTCCTTTGCTCCTGGGGCAGAGGGGAAGCCCATTCCCAAACAGACCATTTCTAACTAGATCTCTCTTTGCATTCATTTCTGCTATTCCTTCATGGAAAAAGTCCTCCCAAATCTGTCAGATCTCATTTACTTCCGCTGCTTTGCTGGCAGGGGTTTCAACTAAGGATATTTTGGAAGCTGCTACCTGGGCATCCATCCACACATTCACCAAGCACTGCCAGGTGACTACATTCTCCAAAACCAGGGCAGCCTTTGTGCCTGCAGTCCTGCAGGGTATGCTGGCATCCCTTTAATATGGTGCTTGCCTTTAATTCCTATACTCTTTCCTCCCCCCTTTTTCTCAGCTTTGGGAATCCTCCCACAAATGATGACTGTATCATTGAAACACGAGGAACATAGTACAGTTGTGTACACTTACCATAAATGTAGATGTTCGAGTGTATTCACTGTTGCAGTCCTGTTTCCCTCCTTCCCCATTTAATTCATCCTCCTTGGGGGCTCACACCTATGGGGAGAAGAAAAACTGATGTAATGATGTCAGCTGTCTCTTTTTGTAGCCCTGATGACCTGACATCAGACACTGTACCTAGACAGCGATGGAAGAGGTAAATCCTTTACTCTGGTATTCGGGCCAGCTGCGGGCTACCCAGCAGGGATAACCCACAGGTGATGACTACAACAGTGAATACACTCGAACATCTACATTTATGGTAAGTGTACACAACTGTACTTTCTCCAAATGCCAGCATTGCTTAAGAAATGGCAAACTTTGAATGCTGAACCAAGTTTTAATTACATCAGATTACTTTTTTATTTCTTCAAGCCCATAGAGAATGAATTAATGAGCACAGTAGAGAAAAGACGGATACCTGGTGTCAAAATCATGGCCTCAAGCTAAATGCCAAAAAGTGCATAGTCATCCCTTTTGGAAAAAACAAAGTACCCACAAAGTACAACATAGGTGGTAGTCCCCCAAATACAGAAAACATAATAAGGGATCTGGGGACCCAAGTAGATAGTAATCTCTCCTTTAATAATCACATTGCCAGAGTGGTTAGAAACTCCTTCTGTGTGGCCCACCTAATCACAAAAGGGTTCAAAAACAGATCAAAAGAGGTCATTGTGCCCCTCTACTCATCACTCATCAGACCCATTACAGAGTACAACACCCCATTTGGAATGTACCTTACAAGACACCTGCAACAGCTGGAAAGACCACGGAAGTACCTCACCAAGAGGATCACTGGCCTCAAACAGATGCCCTATGCAGCTCGACTGAAGAAACTCCAGCTGTAGTCGGTTGCATACCGCCTACTCAGAGGTGATCTCTGCCTGACATACAAGGCCATGTCCAACCCATTACTGATGGACATGCTGCACCTAAAGAAAACCTTATCCCCCTCAAGCCACATGCTCTAGGGATTGAAACCTCACCAAAACAATAAATAGGAAGTGCTGGAGGGATAGATTCCTGTCCCAGAGACTTCCCATGCTTTGGAACAAGATTCCAGTCTACATTAGGCAGAGCTCCTCGCCAACACTCTTCAAGAGAAATCTTGACGAGTGGATGGGAAACAGAAAGATTACCCCGGGGATCACTTAGTGGCTCTGCTGCACAGAGGCACAGGGAACTAATCTAAGGGGGCGGCGAAAGCAAACACATTCTGGCTAGGCTTATAAATGCCTTCGGGCAGATAGCCTAGTACCTACCTATGAACCTAATTACAGAAAGATTTAGAAAGTAAATTTATGGCTGATGCTTTTGTGCATGGACTGAATAATTTATACAAAAGTATTTTGATATATGATGCGAAACTAGAACAGGTCAAGGTTAAAAAGTTAGAGAGATTTTTTCAGACTTTAAACTGGCATATTTTTATTTGGGCACACAGCCATACTAAGAAAGATTAGGTATACAATGCAGCTAGTAAGAAATCAGATGAAGTACCCTCATTATCTGAGGGACAACCAGCCAGCTTGGATGACAGGAATATTAATGTGAATGTCATGTACACTCAACCTGAATCAATAGATAAATAGAAGCAGACCACCGATGATACAAATCTAGCTCAACCTCCCATAGATGTGGGAGGTAGGTGCAAAGAGAATTCTGCACCGCTGTCCCAGAACTCCCAATACATATGAAACAATCCGGAGTTCACAGAGGGACACACTTACAGAGCAGAGTATGGAAGAGAAGAAAAACATCTACAGATTTGAACCCGTTATACAAAAAGACTGTGAAGTAAATAACCTGGTTATTAGCTTGTGTGGCTTTATATTCGCGAATGAGCACTTGTCCGTACTTAACAAAGGTTTATCTTATATTCCTGCTGCTCCATCTAAATTAAGTGATGTTATCTTAAATCTTAAAGTATTTGGAAGGAACATCACATTCAAGCATATTTTTGGGAGTTCTGGGCATACTAATACCAACGTCATAAGGAAACCTAGCATATACAGTGGACATAAAAAGTTTACACACCACTGTTAAAATGTCAGGTTTTTGTGATATAAAAAAATGAGACCACAATAAATAATTTCAAAAATTTTCCTACCTTTAATGTGACCTATAACCTGTACAATTCAATTGAAAAACAAATCTGTTAGGGGAAAAATATAAAAAATAAAAAACATACAATATGCTGGTTGCGTAAGTGTACACATCCTTAAACTAATATTTTGTTGTGTGCACACCCTTAAACTAATACTTTGTTGAAGCACCTATTGATTTAATTACAGCATTCAGTCTTCTTGGGTACACACCTGCCATCAATTAAAGAGACTCTGATTAATCCCAATTAAAGTTCAGTTGTCCTAGTAGGATTTTCCTGACATTTAATCAGTTACCTGCTACAGCAAATTACAGACATATTTTTAAGTTCATGGCCCTATAAGTAATAGTAAATATTAGAGGAGGCAACACTGGAAGTAGAACAGAGATTGCAGAAATGAACTGGATAGCCAGCCTTCAAGTTGACAAGTTGCCAGGATTAAATGGCAATGTTCCACTCAAGCCTGACCCAAAAGGATGTAGATTGTTTTGAGATTAACATCATGCAATGCTTTAATATGTATACAAGAATTAATGCTGTTATTGTGTATATCTGTATGTATGTGTGTATATATATATATATATATATATATATATATATATATATATATATATATATATATAGATATATATCTATATATATATATATATAGATATATATATATATGTATACACACACACGCGCACGTGCACGCACACACACACACACACACACACACACACACACACATATATATATATATATATATATATATATATATATATATATATATATACACACACACACACACACATATATATATATATATATATATATAAATAAATGCTGGCATCTTCAACATCATTGATCACTGAATCCATACACAAAGGGCATGAGAGTTTCCTTGAGCAATGTGTTAGCAAACATTTCGGATTGTTTTTTAATTGACCAACGGAATAGTAGAATATACTGAGTACATATTTTTTAATTTGGCTGTAATTAATTCTTGTTACTGATTGGCTATGACTGTATTTAAATAGGAGGGAATAATGTATGTTTTTAACAGATTTAAAGAAGAGTTTAACTCGAAAGTGCTTATCTGTACTACGTTGCTTTTTTTTGTTTTTGTTTTTATTAAAGTGTATGCTTTGTAGCGTGAAAGTCGGATTGTTCCTCGTTTTGAAAGTGTGTAATTTTAGTTGACCTTTTTAGATGCACAGCAGGGCGACACAGTGGCACAGCAAGTAGTGTTGTTGCCTCACATCAAGAAGGTTCACCATTTTGATTCTCCGCTGTGGTAACTCCTGTGTAGAGTCTGCATATCCTCCCTGAGTTTGCTTGTTTTTCCTCCCACATTCCAAAGCCATGCAGTAGGTGGATTGGACACTTTAAATTGTCCATAGAGGTGTGTGTGTGTGTGTGTGTGTGTGTGTGTGTGTGTGTGTGTGTGTGTGTGTGTGTGTGTGTGTAAGACGTAACGCGGCATGGCTAGCCACCTGGTGGTGTAAAGCTTGGTGTTAGATGATTATCACTGTTGAAGTAGCATCCCAACCCGATGTGCAAAAATGGGAAAAAAGGCTTTGTAGATGGATGGAAGTCATCTTTTGGTTATGTCTTTATACATTTGTCACCCATACATAAGTGTTGAGGAAGAAAGAAGAAAACATCCTTCAGAACTGAGGACAAAAAAAGTCCTCTAGTTATAGACTTTGAGCTATTTTGCTTCTACATGATAGCTCTTTGATACTCTGTGTGAAACTCCTTTTACAGAAACTGTTGCAAAGCTCTTTGCAGCAGTTTCTGATACACAGCCTATCTGTGAAATTGTTTCATCAGCAGTCTTCTCATTTACAACTGCCTAAATGATTATAGATATTGCTTGCACTTGCACTCAGCAGCAGCAATCACACCACTGACTTACAGGGCCAAAGTGGTACCTTTACTACAGTGCCATTTTTGCCTCCTAATAGATTAGGTTCATAGGTTGGTACTAGGCTATCGGCCCTAGGGCCTGTACAAGCCTAGCCATAACAATTCCCTGGCTATTTCTTCCCACACTATTTACTTCCCTGGACCCCTGTCTACCCATGTCTACCTACCCCAGTCTAGATGTTGCTGAGGACAGCTGCCCCCTTCACCCCCCCAGCAATAGCTTTGACCACTTTGAAGTGAAACAACGTGATTTTTTTTTTCTGTTGTAATAGTCCAGTTTTTGTTCGGGGTATGATTAATATATTTGATTCCTTTAATCAACATTTTTTAAGATTTAAAATATAAGCATTTGGCAGATGAGGAGTACAGTGCTTCTCTATTATAAACGTTACATGCTTGATGCTAGTTGTGAAGCAGGTAATACCGAATGCTTTGTTTTGTCAAGAAACAGTAATTAACAAAATGCATCCTACATTATACAAGCATTAATATAGGTATAGTCTGTCCAAGCTTTAACCATTTTGGCAAAAACATACATTTTTTATAAGACTACATTTTTTTCCTGGCCCCTACCACTGACCAAGGCAGTATACATGATACATATCTTGTGTTAGTGGCACTGTTACAGAATTAATAACTCTGCACTCTTGTTTTGGCTTTTTTGGAAACCAAACAACTTCTGTATTCTAAAATAGAAATTAATATTTTTATCCCTTTATGTTTTAAACAGACAGCATACTTGCATCCTGAAATCATTTTTAGCAGACTTTGTTTGGCTAGTGTAAATTAGGAATGCTCTTTTCTTACAGTTATTGATAAGGACTAGTAAGTACTACTGTTTTTTTGGATACTGTTTTGATTACAATGCATCATATTTAAAAACAAATACTGTGATGCAGTGATACGGTATGTTTTCCATGAAGCATGTATGTGACAGCATGTCTAGATTGCTGATGGGTTGATTATAAAACTCAACAGAATTACCGTAATAGTTTATGTACGTTAACAGAATTAACTTAATGTTGTAGTTTAGGTAAAATACTTTATGAACACACGAAGCAATGGATTACAGCAAAAGTAGTGACTGCTGTCTGTGCAACTGTTAGACTCATTAGCAGGAGGCATATTATAAAATTCATGGATGCCTTCTCCAATTTAGGAACTTCAAAATGTAGAGTATGGCCTTTATCAGGCCGTATTAATCTGGGTGAAGTAGACCAGGGTGTCTGTTAATGTCCATGAAACATTTAGACTAGAGATTCGTATGTGTTGCTCTGTTTCTTTCCTTTGTTAGCAAGAAAGGATATCACTGCTTTTCTCCTCCATTCTGCCACTGCGTCAGAATAGTTTTATAGAAATTAAAACTTTCCCCAAACGCAATTACCTGTTCATCATAAAATTGTTTGGATAGTGCAAACCTTTTTTTCCCAAAATGCCCTCTCCAACTCATCTTAAACATTAACTGGTGTGAATGGCTGTCTTCAAGAAATACTTCAGTCTTTGTTTCAGAAATGTCTGGTAGTAATCCATAAAAATCTCCAGAATCTTGAATGGACTGCTTCCTGTTGGCTGCTTTCTCAATTCCTGAGATTTGCCCACATTTTTTTTGTCTTTCCAGTTGTAATGTTAATGCTAAGGCACTCTTTTCAAACCATGTAGGGCCTAAACTAGCTTTTACAATCTCCTCCCACATATCTAAGATCTTATGCATTTCTGCCTTTACCTCTTTAATAGTAGATTGATCTGCACCTGGAATCCTGTCTGCCTGTATGATTGTTTGTGTCCACTTAGTGAAATGAAACACTGACTCCCTCAGGCCCCCTTCTCTGCATCCCAGTTTTCCTGAAATGACCTTTTTTGAATTTTCCAAAATCTGCTCCTATCCCTTTGTACTCAAAAAGTCAGGTCTTAAATGTAGGGATTTTACAAAAACAGTGCTATAGTGCCACGTTTGTATCCATTGCAGTAAGACCTAAAACTAACATAACAAGGTGAGTAATCTGAGGCAGTTATCAGAAGAATCCTGATCTTCATGTATAGCTATAAATGTTCACTGGGGACAACAGCTTTATCTGTCCTGCAATACTTTCTTTAAAGTAAAGAATAGTACGTAAATCTACTTCCTTCTAAACCTTTAGTACTACCAACATTTGCCAGCTTCTTCATTTTGCAGTAAATTCCAACACATTTACTAATTCTAGGAAGCCTCCTATATACTAGGGATCACCCCCCAACCGATCATCAAGGAGTTGGCACATGAGTAGTTTTCCCAGTTAATGGTGGGGTAGTTGAAATCACCCAATATTAGGGTGTTTGGTTGAACCCTAATATTTTCCAGTATATCAAGAAAAGAGGAGTGGGAATCCTGGGGGCATGGTGGGGGATCTGTAGCACACTACAATTTGGATTGCAGTTTTTCCCAGAGTTAGTTGCACTTGGATAACCTCGGATGCATTATGCTGAGTAACTAGCCTGGAGGTGTGGATATCCTTAATGAATATGGACACACCTCCGTCCAGGTTAGATGGCCGAAAAGTGTGGTGTGAATTATAGCCTGGTAATTCAGGGGTGCTCTCTGGAGCCTTGAACCAGGTCTCTGTCACTGCACAGATATTGATGTTCTCCATTTTAAGGAGTGTCTTGAGTGAGTGCATTTTGAGATTTAGACTTCTGGCATTGAGTAGCATTACCCTTAGTTTTTGCTTGCCTGTTCCTGTTAAGGTGCTGAATTTGTCATTTGAACCTTGCCTAAAAAAAGCACTATAGGAGGCGGCAAGAGCCTTTGCCAGTATCCGGAATCCCAGGGGTGACAGGTGCAGGCCATCTCGGGCAAAGCATTGTGGTCTGTCGACCATGTCGTCCCAGGCAGACAGATACTGGATCCCCTTAGAATGACAACAGAAGCTTAGCCAGTTGTTTATTTTATTTTATTTTTATTTTACATTTGTTGACCGGGCTAGTCTAACTGGATATATGTCTATTTTCAGTAGAGGCCCGGGGAGAAAAGCTCCAGGAAATAACATACAATGTAAGAAAAAGCATTGAGACAGTCATATGCAGCAATAATGAAGACATCAAAAACAGTTTAAACAACTATAATTATAACAGAGAGTTATATTATAAATTCTATATAAAAATATAGAATAAAAAAAATATTTTTTTTTTTTTTTTTTTTTTTTTTTTTTTTTTTTTACAAATCTTAGTAGGTCTTAGTTTGATAGTACAGTTATATAGTTTATATGAGAGAAAAGGCTATTAAGATGTTTTAAGGAGTTTAGTATTTAGAGAAGGTAGAAGGTCAGAGACAAGAAATTGTTAGTCAGGGTTACAACAGGAGCATAACCAGTGGTTATTGAAGTAGTGTTTTAGATGTTTTTTAAAAAGTGGGATGTAAGATCAGGTGGTAATTGATTCCATACTTTTCCAACAGAGTTGGAAAACAAGGAATCACCTGCTAAGTTTTTAGATTTAGTTATATTCATAAGGATTTTGTTTGAGGATTGTAATTTTTTGTGATTACTATATGGTGTAATAAAGCTAGAGAGTATAGTTATATTCATAAGGATTTTGTTTGAGGATCATAAATTTTTGTGATTACTATATGGTGTAATAAAGCTAGAGAGTATAGTTATATTCATAAGGATTTTGTTTGAGGATCATAAATTTTTGTGATTACTATATGGTGTAATAAAGCTGGAGAGTATGGGAGTATTGTTGGGCTGATTAAGGGCCTTGTGAGTTATTGAGAGTTGATGAAATTGTATCAGATGTGGAAGTTCAAGCCAGCCTAGTTTTTTTAGATTAAGACAGTGATGAGTTCTATAAGGGGAGCTAGTAGCAAATCTGGCAATGTTGTTATAGGATATAGCTAGTTTGTTGAGGTTCTTTTTGGAGAGGTTAGTGTAGATGGGAGATGCATAAATAAGGGTTGAGAGTAAATGAGTTCTAGCTATAGTGGATTTAGCTAATGGTGTTAGATATGGTTTTATTCTATAGAGGGATCCTAATTTTCTGTTGACTATTTTTACTGTGGTATTTATGTGTGGGTCAAAGTTGAGGTTATTGTCAATTGTGACTCCTAAGAGTTTAGTGGTCAGATCAGGGGAAATAAGGGTGCCATTATTAGATGTGAGAGTGAAGTGTAAAGGGGCAGGCCTTTGGGTAGGTGTGAAGAGTAAAAGTTTAGTTTTTTTAGCGTTTAGTAAGAGGCAGTGGTTGGAGAACCAGTTTTCTACTGTATTGAAAGCTTTTTGTGTTTGGGATTGTAGTTCGTCTAGAGAGGAGGCTGAGCAGTTGTTGAAGTCAATCATTTTGTCCTTGTACTGTGGTGCCATTCTGGGCGATGGCAGGATGCTACTCAGGGATAGGGTCATACCTGCCTGGGTTACAAGATCAGAGAGCTCTTCCATGTCTCTTTTCATGTAGTCCAGGGAGGTATGTCTCCGATCGTTCACACCAATATGGACAATCTATTTTATACCTTGAAAAGACTTACAACTGACACAGAATGTTCTACAACATAGGTTCATAGGTTCATACTAGGCTATATCTGCCCTAGGGCATTTATAAGCCTAGCCAGAGTGTGTTTGGCTTTCGCCACCCATTTTAAATTAGTTTTGCTATGCCCTTTTTCGAGGTTAGTATACTGTGCCTCTGTCTAACAGTGACACAGAAGTGATACCTGGGGTAAACCTACGATCCCCCATCAACTCATCAAGATTCCTCTTGAAGAGAGTCAATGAGGGACTCTGCCTAACCTGGACTGGGATTTTATTCCAGAGTGAAGGGAGCCTCTGGGTTATGAATCTGTCCCTCCAGCATGTCCTATTTATTTCAGTGCTGAGGTTCAAGTCTCTCGAGCGCGTAGCTCGATGGGATTTGGATTTTCTGAGGTGCAGCATGTCCATTAATTCCGGGTTGGACATGGCTTTATACATCAGGCACAGATTGCCTCTGAGCAGGCGGTATGCCACTGAGTAGAGCTGGAGTTTATTTAACCGGGCGGCATATGACATCTGTTTGAGCCCTTTGATCCTCTTGGTGAGGTACTTTTGGGGTCTTTCCAGTTGCTGCAGGTGTCCGGTAAGGTACATCCCAAAAGGGGCACTGTACTCAATTATGGGCCTGATGAGGGATGAGTAAAGAGGCACAATGACCTCCCCTGATCTAGATGTGAATCCCTTCATGATTAGGTGGGCTATATAAAATGTTTTTCTAACCACTTTGGCCACGTGGTTATCAAATGAGAGATTGCTATCAACTTGGGTCCCCAGGTCCCTAATTACTTCTTCCGTACTTAATGGCTTACCACCTATGTGGTAATTTGTGGGCACTTTGTTTTTGCCAAAGGGGATGACTATACACTTTTTGGCATTTAGCTTAAGGCCATGGTTCTGGCACCAGTTGTCTGTTTCTATGAGGCCCTTTTGGAGGATGCTTGTGTCGGCTGGAGAGTCAATTATGGCGCCTAGTTTGCAGTCATCTGCGAACTTGGTCAGCCACAGTCCTTCCGTGTTGGCCTGTACCTCCGAGAAATATATACCGAACAAGAGAGGTCCCAGGACTGAGCCTTGTGGGACGCCACTTGTAACTGGTTTGGAGTCTGACATGGTACCAGCAATTCTAACCATGTGGGTTCTGTCCTTGAGCCAGTTTGCAACCCATCCAGTGACATAGGGGTTTATATTTAAGCTGGTGAGCTTATCTATAATGCCCGAGTGGGGTATTGTATCGAAGGCTTTTGCGAGGTCCAGGTAGGCTGTGTGGACCACCTTCCCCTCGTCAATGGCCTTGGTGACTGTTTCAAAGAAATCGACCAGGTTTAAGAGGCAGGATCTGCCCTTAACAAAGCCGAACTGGGTAGGATCCAGTGTCTGTAGGTCCCCAATATCTTTATTTATGAGGTCCATGATGATCCTTTCCATAGCTTTGCAGACTAAGCTAGTCAGGCTTATGGGGCGATAGTTTCCAGGATCCGTTGAGGCACCACCTTTGTGGAGAGGGACCACTGTTGCTGTACGCCACTCTTTGGGTACATAACCTGTAGTAAGGCTGAGATTGAACAGTAGTTTTATGTTTGGGTTTAGCTCTTCTTGGAGTTCATGTAGGATGCAGCCCGGGACACCGTTTGGTCCCATTGATGCTGTGTTTTTTTGCTTTGGAGAGGGCGTCTCTTACCTGAGCATCTGAGATGTCAGGGAGCAGCACTCTACTGGGATAGATATTTGCCCTTTTGGTGGGGAGGGGGGGGAGAGAAGTTTGCGCTGAACCTGTCAGCTAGGATGTTGGCAATGTCTATGGGTTCGGTGTATTTTTTGTCATTGTGGACTAATTCTGAGCATATCTGGGAATTCCCACCCAGGTTCCTAACATAACTAAAGAAAGCCTTGTGGTTATCCTTAGTGTCCTGTGCAATATTTCTCTTGAAGCTGGCCTTAGACGATTTTATGAGTGCCTGTAGTTTTTTGCTAATACTGATCAGAGATGCCTTACCTTTTTGGGATTTTGCTCTATCATGTAGTAGCTTCCTCCTTCTATTGTATAGTTTGTTTATGGCTGGGGTCCTCCAGACAGGATGTCTGCCTTTGGAGGATTGGGTCTTGGTTTTATTTGGGATTGCATGATCCATGCATTCCTGAAGGTGTTCATAGAATGCGTTTATAAAGGATTCTGCGGTCTGGGCCTTATTTTCCACAGGCCCGGGGGCTTTGAAGGATTCCACCTCGGTTTTGAGGAGTGTGAAATTTGCTTTAGAAAAGTTTTTCACTGTGGTTTTCTGGGCAGGGAGTGGGGTCGGGATGTGAATATCCAGTGAGATTAGTTTATGGTCTGATCTTACCAGTGAGGGATACACTTCTGGTCTGGAGCATAGAGTCCCCATGTTGGTGATTATCAGGTCCAGTATGTTTTCCCCTCTTGTGGGAGTGGTAACAAGTTGTTCCATAGCATTTGAGTTTATAAATTCTAGGAACCTTTGGGCTAGGGTGTTGGAGCTAGAGTAATGCTCCCAGTCTATGTTTGGGTAGTTGAAGTCGCCCAATATAATGGTGTTTGGAGAGACCTTCATATTTTCCAGTGTTCTCAGGAAGGCCGAGTGGGGTTCCTGGGTTTGGGAGGGTGGTCTGTAGCAGGCTATAAACTGGAAGGCAGTTTTACCCACTGTTAATCAGCGTGATCTTTTCTGGATCAGTCAAGTATAGAATAATATCATCTGCAAATAAGGTTAACTTTTCATGACTATTGCATCAGTTAAGACCTTGAACTGGTGAGTCCCTTATTTTCTTTAACTGCTGTAAAGTATAAAGCAAATAACAAGGGAATGAAGACATCTATATCTGGTTCCTCTTTCGTAACACAGTTTGTTAGAGAAGAACACTCCCACCTTAATAGGTTCATAGTTAATTGTGAGGCTAGCTGCCCTTACAGGCCATTTTAAGCCTAGCCAAGTTCCCTTTCTGTGCTTGAAGTAACCTATCCCATTTGGCTGTAGATTGGCCTTAACCATCCCATGGTCAGTAATTATATGTTACCCCTAGTGAGAATAAGAGGGATCATACCATACATAACTTGAGGGGACCCATGCATGTGATAAAACATTTAGGAGTTGCATTTATCCATTTGTAGTACAGGGGCAGTCTTGGGGCATATTTTCTGTTTCCCATCCATAGACCTAGGTTGTGATTGGAAATGGACCAGGATGAACTTTGTTTTATGTGAATGGGAGTCTGTTCCACAGCAGCAGTATCCTCTATGAAAAATACTTATCCTTCCAAACCATTTTGTTGATATTGCAGAAGAGGTTTAGATCCAAAGGCTGTGTATTTCTGATGCAATTTGACTTGCTGATGTGCAGTAAATCTATCAGTAATGGGTCAGAGGATGCCTTGTACTCAAGACACAGGTCGCCTATTAGCAGTCTGTAGGATACTGAGTCTAGTGACAGGGGTTTGAGTCAGTCCACGTAGAACATGTTTTTTAGGCCTTGTATCATTATAGTAAGGTATCTGTGTGGGCATTCCAGTTGTTGCATGTGTGTGGATACATGCATGCCAAAGGGGGCATTATATTCAGTGATTAGCCTAATGAGGGCTAAGTAAAGGGGACAGTGGCATCTCTAGATCTAGACCCAATCACTTTGTTTATAAGCTGTGTAGTAAAGAACAACTTTCTTACAACAATAGACACATATTGGTCAAAAATTAGGTCACTGTCCACATAAGTTCCCAAATCTCGCATAACTGGGTCAACTCTTAGAGGTATATTGTCAATGTGACTCTAATTTTCATATGTTTAAACCCAGCTAGCTACTTTGCTGATGGAAAAAAAACTACCATTTTTCATATTTCCATCAGTTTTCTTTAAGTCTTTATACTTAAAAAAGTCTGTAGCTTACACTAAAAACATTAATCTTGATATCTATTTCTTTAAAAATGAGATAGTTGTCTTTTAATGTTATACATAATATAATGAATGTGCACTATAATTCCTTTCAAGCAGCCAGATATTGCAACGTTTTATTAACTTTAGTGTTGTACTTTGTTGCTACAAAGTAAAAGCTGATTACATTGCAACTAAGAAAGTATATTCTTATTTTACTGTTCTTAGCATGTTCAGCGGTCACTGAAAACTCCCTCCTCATATTTAAAATATCTGTAACTGTATGTTATATAGAACTGCTTTATAGTCATAACAATAATAACACGAGTTTGTTAGGAAACTCGTACAAATATCAATAAGAATTAAAAATTTCACTTAGTCACTTCATTCCATTCTGTGTTTGTCTCAACAGTAATGACATAAAATCAGATTACCATTTTACAATTCTCCCACCAGCTTAACAGTCAACAACCTTCTAGTCTTTTTATCCACTTCTTGCAAAACCACAGTTCCCATGTATGTCTTTATTTATTTATTTAACATTTGTTGACTGGGAAACTCAGACTAGGACAGATTCTATTTTCACCGGAGGCCTGGGGAGAAACACTTCAGATGCATGTCTTTGGAATGTTGGAGGAAACCGAAGTACTCTGAGGAAACCCATGCGACCACAGGGTGGACATGCAGACTCCACACAGAAGGCTCTCCAGCCGAGAATCAAACCGGAGAACCTCTTGCTGTGAGGCGACAACGTAACCAGTGTGCCACCCCGTATATAAACTACAGCTAAAGGGATTGGTGTGAGACCATTCCCCTGGTTATTTTATTGTGTTGCTGGATTTCTTCCTGAGCATTGTGGTGTCCTAATATTGGTCTGTGGAATATGGCCAAGGTACTTGTGATTCTTCTGGTCAGCTCCCTGGCTTCTTTCCTCTAATCAAGCATTTTCCTTTGCGACAGTGGAAGAGGATTCAGTGGCAGTCTCTCTGTGGGCTTTGTTATTGACATAAGTGTGTAAATCAGAGTCCCATGCAGCTTGCTGGCTCCCACTATGTAGACTAAACTTTTTGTTTTTCCTCCATAACCTGTTTTGCTTCAAGAAACATCTTCTATCCTCCAGGAAAATATTCTGAAGATAGCTGGAAGTAACAGCTTGAATCTCACACCATTTGCGTCTTAACACCCCTTGATTTCCTGGATAAACTTTATTCTGTTTTGTTGGTGTATAGCAAATATTTCCTCACAAACACCCTGGAGTCCCTAGTTTTAATAGTTTTCTTGCTCCCACAATGTTGTCAGAAGCATCTGTTACTGTTACTTTGAATGCATCTTTACTAATTTAGGTCTTGACTGCTTTCTGATGGCCAGATTGATGAATACATATGATGTGTGTCCTCTCAGTTAAGAAATTTTGCTCTGGAATACCAGTCCAGATGTTCTTCGTGTTTCACTGTTGCAGTCATTACATTTGGGTTATCTGCTTGCAGGTAGCCCTCAGTCTGCCTGATTATCAAAGTCTTGGGTCCTGCTTCGGTTGCTGTCTCATCTTCCATGACGTCAGGTAGTCAGGGGTATAAAGCATGCAGCCGACGCCATTACATCAGTCTTTCTTGACGTGCGGTGCCCGAAGCAGAAGCAGTTCGCAAGTGCCGGTTGTCCGGTTCCTGAAATTTTCATTTTCGAGTTTCAGATCCGAAGTCTTCAAAAAAAGCTAAGTACCCTGTTGCGGATCCTTTTTCTTGCTGTAAACCGATGTCAGTAAAAGTTAACAATTGTATTTCGTGTGGAAAGCAAATACCTCATAAATATTTTCATTCGTACTGCATTCCTTGCTTAGGCCCAGACCATGACGTCCCTCGCTGTTGGTTTTGTGCCTTATTCAATCCTCAGACTATTCGTTGTCGGTTCATTTTTGCATCTGTTTTGGTACTCGGTTCAGTTATCTAGAAATGGCTTTGGTAAGCCATCCAACTACCGACATTCCGAAAAAATGTAAAGAAAAAGACAGACCGCATAGGTCCAAAGCTGCCGACGACGCTTCCATTAAGCTAGTCGCCAGTTCGCTGGTACTCGGAGAGGTGCTTTTGCAGCCCCTGATACCCGCTACTTCAGATTTGCAGGCCTCTACTGAGACCCATTCAGAGTCCAGTATTCTCCGAGATGCTTCTTCGACTATGGAACCTGCGGATGTCTCTACCTTGGATGGGTCCGGAGCCGCTGTGCAGGTACCAGCTTCTGAGGGTGTATTCAGGCCTACTGACTTGCATATCAAACCGATGCCTTCTTCTACTTCAAGGCCTAAAACTCGATCCACGCCTAGAAAACCGATGCCCAGACTGCATGGTCAGGCCCCTATGCCTAAAAAACAAATGATAAGAATGGCTGAAGACCTTATTACTCTAATCAGGGGAAGCCACCCTTCTCCCTCTAAGAGACCTAGAACTGATTTTCCTTCTGATTCTTCGGATCAGGATTCTAATATTTCTGATGTTCTTCGTGTTTCACTGTTGCAGTCATTACATTTGGGTAATCTGCTTGCAGGTTGCCCTTAAGTCAGCCTGATTAACAAAGTCTTGGGTTCTGCATCGGTTGCTGTCCTTTCTTCCATGACGTCAGGTCATCAGGTGTATAAAACATGCAGCTGACATCATTACATCAGTCTTTCTTGCCATGTGGTGCCCGAAGCAAAAGCAGTTCGCAAGTGCCGGTTGGCCGACTCCTGAAATTTTCGTTTTTGAGTTTCAGAACCGAAGTCTTCAACTTAAAGCTAAGTACCCCATTGGGGAAACTTTTTCTTGCTCCTAACCGATGTCAGTAAAAGTTAATAATTGCATTACTTGTGGAAAGCAAATACCTCATAAAGATTTTCATTCGTACTGTATTCCTTGCCTAGGCCCTGACCACAACGTACCTTGCTGTCAGTTTTGTGCTTTATTTAATCAGCCCACTATCTGTTGTCGGTATATATTTTTGCCTCTAAATATTTCGGTCCTCCGTTTAATTATCCAGAAATGTCATCGGTTAGCCGTCCGACTACCAGGATTCCGAAAAAAACACAAAGATAAAGACAGAGACAGGCTGCCGAGGTCCAAAACTGCTGACGACGCTTCTCCTAAGCCAGTCGCCAGTTCACCGGTACTCAGTGAGGCGCTTTCACACCCCCTGATACCCGCTACTTCTGATTCGCAGGCCTCAACTGAGACCCATTTGGAGTCCGGTATGCCGCAAGATACTTCAACTATGGAACCCACAGATGTCTCTACCTTGGATGGGTCCAGAGCCGCTCTGCAGGCACCCGCTTCTGAGGATGTATTCACGCCTACAGACTTGCATATTAAATCGACACCTCCTTCATTACTAAGGCTTAAATCTCGATCCATGTCTGAAAAAACAACGCCCAGGCCACATGCTCAGGCCCCATGCCTAAAAAACAAATGATAAAAATGAATGAAGATCTAATAGGCCTAGGGCTGAGCTTGATTATGAATCTTCTGATCAGGATTCTGTTTCTTTTGACTCTTCTGATGACCTGGATTTGTCTGTACCTAATTATAAGGAGTCTGATGCAGAGGATTCCATTCCCTCTACTTCCCCTCCTGAGGATTTTTCTTTTGGGGAAACTTTACATACTTTAAGGGAGCATTTCCACTGGGAAAGCCAGGAATTTTCTGATTCAAAAAAGAGACTTGGGGATTTCCTCCTTCTACCTCAGCATAGGCCTTTGGCTGTACCTCCTGTACTAGACATTGTTGATGATGTGTTCTCAGAATCCAGTTTGGCCCCTGATTCCCTGCCTCCGGCTCCTAGTAAACCTGACAGATACTACAGGGTTCCTGAGTCCCACAAGTTCTTTTTCAAAAATCCTGTTGCAGATCCAAAGACTATTTCTCAAGGGCCCAAGGGCATTAAGGCTTCTACTGCCAAAAATCCTACCCCTTCTGATAGAGACTCCAGGGCGCTGGATAGATGGGGTAAAAAGGTTTATACTTCTGCAACCTTGGCAATTAGAGCTTTAAACTGCCAATTTCATATGTTAAAATATCAGCAACATATTATTGGACTGCTTAAACAGAAAATGATGTTGATTCCTGACTGTGCTGAAAATAAAGAATTACAGGATTTAATGCATTCTGCTGAACAAGTTGGTAAACATACTTTGCAATGTGGTTTTGATTCCTTAGAGGCATCTTGCAGGGCTGCTGTCACTGGGTCTGTACTTAGAAGACATGCTTGGCTTAAGGAGCAAACTTTACCAGATCATGTTAAAGCTAAATTACTGGATGTTCCCTTAAACCAAGATCACCTGTTTGGTAACAAAGCAGAAGTACTACTTAAAAAGATGGAGGAAAAAGCTAAATCTATGCAAACTGTTAAAGATTTCCTGCAAGTACAGCCTCCCAGATTTAGTAGGCAATGGTCTTCTAAGAATTGGTCCTTTTCTGCCTTTTCCAGGCCTTCTCAGTCCAAGGCCGGGACCAGCAGACCACCCAGGCTTCAGTCTAGTCTCAAGGTACTCACAGGCCTATGCAGTGGGGGGCTGCATCTTCCAAAGCTGGAAGTGGTAAGGCACCCCCCGATAGTAAACTGTCACAATGACTTAACCTTAAACCTTCCAAGCCCTGCTCAATTGACTGTTTCTTTAGGGGGAAAGATCGCCCTGCATGCAAAAAACTGGGAACTCATTACCCAAAAAAATGGGTTCTAAATACAGTTTCCCAGGGATACAGATTCCACTTCCACTCACCAACCCCAAACGGTTGGTCAGACCTACCCCCCAAATCAGTGGGCAGAGGCTCAACAGCAGGTTCTCAATCTTCTAAGTATTAGGACTATCCAACCTGTCCCAGAAGAGGAATGGGGACAAGGGTTTTACTCAAGACTTTTCCTGTTACCCAGAAAAGACAATACCTGGTGTCCGATCCTGGACTTGTCCATCCTAAACACCTTTTTGGTAATCCCCAAAATTCAAAATGCTAACTCTTCATCAGCTGCTTCCCAAGCTAGGCAAAAATGCCTGGTTGGCAACATTGGATTTAAAGGAAGCTTACCTGCATATCCCAATAAGGGAATCTTGCAGAAAATACCTACAATTAAAACAGGCTACATGCACTATCAGTTCTCTGCACTGCCCTTTGGCTTATCTACTGTGCTCAAGGTATTCATAGAGTGCCTAGCTCCAGTCATTGCATTCTGCAGGCAAAGAAATATTCAAATATACCCATACCTGGACGATTGTCTAATTCAGGCAGAAAGCCAGGACATACTGTTAAATCATCTGGCATTTGTAAAGAAACTGCTAACCTCACTGGGGTACACCATAAACGAAAAGAAATCTCACGTAGTACCCTGCCAACAAATTGTATTCCTGGGAGCAAGCTTGAATACAACTTCCCAGATGGCCTACCTCACGCCAGAGAAACAAGTTTATTTGACAGTCTACTTCAAACTACTGGCCACAAATACCCAGCTATCTGCAAGGAAAATGCTGCAAGCCCTGGGGTTCATGGCCTCTTGCATTCTACTAATTACATATGCAAGACTGCATACGAGGAAACCACAATGGTGTCTAAAAAGCCTTTGGTGTCAACATTCTCAGGACCTGGAATCAATGATTCCCATCATTCCTTGTATAACGACAGAGTTCCTGTGGTGGGCAGAGGCCTGCCACCACAACAAGGGACTGCCATTCACTCTACCCCCTGCCACCCAAACCCTAACAACAGACACATCAGACTATGCATGGGGGGCCCACTTGGCAGGGCAGTGCATTCAGGGCAAATGGAACCCGAGTCAAATGCCCTGCATATCAATCAAAAAGAAATGTTAACTGTACAGAATTCTCTGCCTTCGAGGATCACATTTAATAACAATTATTGGTAAAGACGGACAACACCATTGTTATGTGGTACATAAACAAGCAGGAGGGAACTCACTAATACCCTCTCAACAGACTAACCATGGCTGTGTGGAACACAGCCTTGAGCTACCAAGTGCACCTACAAGCTCATTTCCTGCCAGGCAAGCTAAATACACTGGCGGATGACCTAAGTAGAAATCTCATGGACTTACACGAGTGGAAACTGGAGCCAAAGATATTCAACATTCTGAGAAACAAATGGGGGACTCCAGAGATAGACCTGTTTGCCTCCCCTCAGAAATACCAATTGGACAAATTCTGTACAAGGACTCCCCACAGACAAGCTTGGAAAGTGGATGCCCTGTCCTTTACCTGGGAAAGCCTCTCAGTTTATGCCTTTCCCCCTCTGCCTCTCCTCTCAAAAGTTTTACTAAAGATCAAACAGGACAAACCAAGGACAATACTCATTGCACCAGACTGGCCACTCCAGCACTGGTACCCCCTCTTGTGCAGTATGTCAGTACAGGAACCATGGCATCTGCCTCAGACTCCTTCCCTACTGTCCCAGCAGGAGGGCCAGATTCTGTACCCCCAGCTTCAAACACTGAACGTGGCAGCCTGGCTAATTACCTGAGTTCACCTATACCATCCCTCAGCAAACAAGTGCTGGATGTCATCCTGGGGGCAAGGAGGCCTATTACTAGAAAATCCTATGCTGAAAAGTGGAAAAGATTCTGTTCCTAGAGCCAGACTTGGGGGATGGGCACTACAGTGCCCAATTTACCCCATATTCTTCAGTACTTAACGAAGATGCTTCACAAGGGCCTTTCCTTCTCTTTCATTAAAATTCATGCCTCAGCCATTTCAGCACATTATAATACTGAACCACCCCTCTTCTCTCACCCCCTACTGAAACAATTCCTCAGAGGGGCCAATAATTTAAGACCACCCAGGAGAACTCCTACTCCTGCCTGGGACCTTAACTTTGTATTAGAAAAGCTCATTCTACCTTTTGAGCCTGCTGCATCTGCGGAGTTGAAATTCCTTTCTTGGAAAACAGCCTTCCTCCTAGCCATCACTTCAGGAAGAAGGGTGTCTGAATTACAGGCCTTCATGGCAGTGGAGCCTTTCATCATCTTTCATGCGGACAGGGTGTCCCTCGGGACCAATCCTTCATTTATGCCCAAGGTAGTATTCAATATGGCCCTTAATCAGTCCATTCATTTGCCAACCTTCTTTTCTAATCCACAGAACAAAGGGGAACAAATACTGCACTTCTTGGACGTGCACAGACAACTTAGATTTTACTTGGACAGGACCAAGCCTCTCAGGAAATCTGAACAGCTGCTAGTTGCCTTTGCTGCAGGAGCAGAGGGGAATGCCATTTCATAACAAACCATTTCTAAGTGGATAGGTCATTGCATTCTTTTCTGCTATAAGCACCATGGAAAACCTACCCCACAGGGGATAAGACTCCATTCCACCAGGACTGCATCTACTTCTACAGTCTTTCTCTGAGTTGTTCCTACCAGGGACATCCTAGAAGCAGTTACCTGGAGTTCTGCACATACCTTCACCAAGCATTACCACTTGCCAATTTTCTCTAAATCCAGAGCTGGTTTTGCTACCGCAGTCTTGCGGGGCCTAATAGCTACTCCTAATGCTCAATAATTGCCTCCTCCCTTCCTTAGCTTTGGGAATCTACCCAAATGTAATGACTGCAACAGTGAAACACGAAGAACATAATACAGTTGTGTGCACTTACCATAAATGTAGATGTTCGAGTGCATTCACTGTTGCAGTCCTGGTTACCTTCCCTCCAGCCCCCTGACTTCTGTTGGCTTTACCTCTGTTCTTGTTTACTATACTTAAGCTTTCTGGTGTATTTGCTTTTTGTTGGAGGTGTAACTATATATTTAATTGCTTCCCATTATAGGGGCACCTGACATCTGGGGCAAGAAAAACTGATGTAATGGCATCGGCTGCATGCTTTATACCCCTGACTACCTGACGTCATGGAAGATGAGACAGCAACCGATGCAGGACCCAAGACTTTGGTAATCAGGCCAACTGAGGGCTACCTGCAAGCAGATAACCCAAATGTAATGACTGCAACAGTGAATACACTCGAACATCTACATTTATGGTAAGTGTACACAACTGTACTTTCTTTAAAGGTAGCCCCCAGGTTACAGACATCCGACATGCGGACAACCCATAGATGTGAACGGGCTGTCGCTATGTCTGAAAGAACATAAAAAAATAAATAAAATTGTCAAAACTGCCCAAATCTGTGTGTGTGTGTGTGTGTGTGTGTGTGTGTGTGTGTGTGTGTGTGAGAGAGAGAGAGAGAGAGAGAGACCGGAAGTGTGAGAACAATGTGTGAGTGAAGACAGGTGTGAATGAGGAAGTGACTGTGTGTGTGTGTGTGTGTGTGTGTGTGTATGTATGTGAGAAAGAGAGATGGGTAGAGTGAGCGATGTGTGAGTGAATGCAGGTATGAATGAGGAAGTGACTGTGTGTGAGCGAGATCGTGAGAGTGATGTGTGAGTGAATGCAAGAATGAATGAGGAAGTGACTGTGCGAGAGATCGGGAGAGTGAGAGCATTGTGTGAGTGAATATATTTCCCACATAAAGTAGAGCTGTCTGCTGTGGTATATTGGCTTACTGACTTGATTGAGCTACGTAGTGTCTTGTAAATTTTCCATTGTCATGCAACAGCAGCAGCAGTAGATTTTTTTAAAGTGTTCGTGCATTGAAAGCCTTATTTCCTGTTTTGGAATCGAGAGTAATTTGGCTAAGTATCTTGAGGGATTCAGCAGCATATCTCTTGGCATCAGCAGTGCTGCATGTGCTTAGGGGTGGTTTGCTTCCCCAAGAGTAACTCATTCTGGAGTCTAGCCCAGAGTGCATTGTTTCTTTGCACACTTGGTGATAGTTTATCCAGAAGGTGTTATTCACGAGACTACTTAATAGAAACTGGCCAGTCAGCCAGCTAGGTAATTGACTGATGGGGCACTGGTAACAGGTGAGAATGTAGTGAAGAAGGGTGCTCTGCAGCAATACAGTCTTTTATTCTGAGGGTGGGGGTGGAATGCATAAAACAAACTTTAAGTCTTGTGCCCTTAAGGAAAGAGAAGAGGGAGCATATCATATAATTTAAAAGCATGAGGTCCATGAAGATAAAAAATATACATATGAAACCACTGTTAAAAATGTTGTGGGTAGATAGCTGGATAATAAGGAAAATATTTTTAATTTTTTACAAAATTCATTCTAAATCCATAGTAATTTTAGATAGACACACACATGCACGTGCCCCCCCCCCCACACACACACACACAGACAGCTTTCCTAATCTTATAAGCGTTCCTTGTGAAGTAGTGAAACAGAGCATTCTTTGAACGATTCTTTTTACAGATTCTTTTTACATATTCTCTAGATGCGTAGTACCTCATTTGCACCATTCTGCCTGGAATGCCTTGTTGTGTTGTGTCTCATGTTTCAGATACTAGAGAGAAGACATGAGACAGAAAAGGAAGCCTTCTTCAGTTTTGTAGGAAAAAGAAAGAATGAAGAAAAGAAGTCTGAGGGGAGTTACTCTGTGTTCTGTCTGTGGGAGTGGGAAACAGACCCCAGGAAGCCAAAAACGGTGAAGGTTCTTAAATATTTTTCCATTGTTTTCCAAAGAGTGATGCAGTTTTGATGAGATATTAAATCTAGGTTCCATCTGCTTGAATTGGCTGTAGCTGTAGTGGATATAAAAGATTCTATGGTACCAGTTAAAAAGAGTAGGAGAAGTTCCCCAATGCCTTAGCCAAATTGCCCCTAATAGTATAAATACCACCTTAGATCTCTCCTGAAAAGAGGCCACTAGCCTAGTGAGACTAATGCAGTTAATAAAAGATAAAGTCTTACTGTGTGGAAATTAAGGAGAGAGTATCTGCAGTAAAACAAGGCCAAGAGCAGTATATGAAAGCATGCTGCAGTGTAATATATTGAACTTTTGTCCATTATTTGAACAGGATGCCTGTATTAATTAAAGTGTTTATTTACTGTATGTAGCTTGTATCATTCCACATTATGGAAAAATAACGAGAGGGAGGAGTGCCATGTTGAGCCACTAGAAAAAAACACAAACTCACACACACACACACAAACCCAGAGGTGATATCTTTCATTGGACCAGGTAAGATTTTTCAGTATAGTTTAACATCTCCTGACAATGGATTGGGTCATGTAGTGTGAAAGCTCGAATAGTTCTATTGTAAGTCTGTGCTGATCCAATAAAAGGAATCCTTATCACCCTCAGCACTGTATTGTAGACAGGTAAAAGGGGGACAAGTATGCATCAGCGTTCCCTGCTTTTCACACCAAGATGTAAAAAATGTTTGTCGAAAGTTGTTTCCATCTTTTTTTCTCTTTTTCTTGATAGGTCAGCAGTCACTTAAGTGGTTGTCTGTCCATTAACATGTTTCCAGGAAATCTAATAAATGGAAAGCGTGATTCTGTTGATTGACCTTGGTAATAGCAAGTGTTCTCACAACTGTGCTTTTTATTAATTGAGAGATAAAGCTTAACTTCATTAGTGTAGCTCGTAACAGCAGGTGATGTTGAATATGCTTTGGAGATTATGCAGGAGGTCCACTCGTATCCTGATTATAAGAAAGAAAAAAAGGCTTGCATGCTTTGCTGAGTGTGTTTTGTGATTGTGGGGGAGGGCCAGGAAATAATTGCACGTAGTTGGTAATAAGGAAGTGAAGTACAGTTTAAGGATAGTTTAATTTTTAAGCCCGTAGAGGTACATATTGTGTGTCACTAAAGTTAAGGGAGCATGACTAATAAGTCCTCCCTTTTTAATTTTGTAGTCCATGTGCAATTATCATGTGTTGCCTCTCCTTATTCTCCAGTCTCCACTCACCCCAGGACTTGATTGGGTATTCATTTGGGGTCCAGAGAGGAGAATGGTAAAACTGTGTCAGTTCTCATCATGACTCATTCTGTACCCTCATCCTTTTGATGCAGGCTGCACAGGGTGGACAACCTGTAAGTGGTTCATCTCCCAGGCCCATGCTTACACTTATCAGGGGTATCAGAACTTGTCAGAGATTTGGGATGCATGGCTAGACTTAAAAAGGCCCTTGTGATTGTTAACCTATAAATGCAGGTATGAATGAGGAAGTGACTCTGTGTGTGTGTCTGTGTCTGTGTCTGTGTGTGTAATACCTCTAAAGCTCACTTAGAGCAAGAAATCTGGACAAAGCCATAAAAGTGGAACAGATGCCCCAAAATATCGACAATTTTAGTAAATATTACTCTTACAAACTTAGAAAGTTGATAGGATAACAGGTTTTGGAGTAGCATGAATTTTCTGAAAGGTATGAATTCTGAAACTCAGATGTCTGTCATTGTTTTCTAACTTCAGTCTTTAACATGCCTATCAACCTGATGCAAGACATCTGGAGAAAACTGACAAAATGGGGGGACAAAGGCCCAAAAATAGGGACATATTTTAAATGTTAGTCTTATAATCTTAGAAAGTTGCTAGAGTAACAGGATTTGTTTTAACATACATTTTCTGTAGGATATGAAGTCTGAAACTCAGATGTATGTCATTATTTAGTGGCTTCAGTCCTCCGATCATCCAAGTAATTTGTCAGAAAAACATGGATTTTTGAGGAACAGACCAAAAATATGACCCAAAAATCAGGACATTCTGTGAAAATCTGTACAGTTGACAGATATGTTAAAGTCCTCATAAACACTGCATTTAATAACAAGATGTCTTAACCCAGCTTTATTGATAGGAAGTAAGGAAGTATAGCAACAGTATACAGTATTATATTTAAGATTTTTTTTTGTTTGAAAATGTTTTTAAAGTGTTTTAAATGCAAAGAAAAGTAAAATCAATACTAGACGGAGGCAAACATTTGTCTAAGTGATATTTAATAAGAACCATATATACATGTTTCAACTTACATAAGCTATAAACAAGTGTCTTTTGTATGCAAGTAGTCCTGAAAAAAATAAGACAAAATGATGAAAACCATGGAAAATGCTAAGTTCCTTGCATCTGGAATAACAGCTTTTTTTTCCATTAATAAATATTCTCAAGAAATCTGCTGCTAAAGGCAATTGTACATTTTGTTTTGCGTGAAAATTACAAAGATTCTTTTTTGCATCTGAAGAAATGTTACCTGTTTTTTTTCCCCTCAATGTTTTTTTACTTTTTACATGGAGACTATCTGTGTGCAGGTGAAAACATTTAATCTTGGGGGTTCTGAACATTCTTTGCTGAGGGGAATGCAAACTTTAAAGGAAAAATGGCAAGCAGTTCAATTAAACAAAGTTTGGAAATTGTGGAAAGTGAATAAGTGATAGGAGCTTTGATACTTTGATGCTTTTAATAGAGCAGTGTACAATTTAGTATTGTTTAAAGGCAGCCTTTGCATTTTTTCTTACGACTAAAAGTGAATCTTTTCTGAAAATATACAAGCTGTTTTTCACATCTGGGTGGGGACTAGAGGTAAGAAAAGAAAAAGTTAGCAAGTGGGAACACAGGCTGTAATGCATGCTGTAGCTTGTGTATCCTTAATTTTAGGTTAGATAAGGCCTGAGAGTGGAGGAAGTGTTCTGAAAATGTATTTAGTTTTTGTGTGTGAGGATTTTTATTAATACAGAAAGTCTTCAAAAATGTGACATAGGCTCATTTGGACAAGAGAAGCAGCATCCGCTTGCCAAACTTTTAATGTGTGCATGTAAAAACACAAGTTGGAAGTACACAAGCAAATAAATTGTCATCTGTATTAGGTAAAATGGTTGCTTTTTATCACAATGGCTATGCTGTTGTCTTAGAACATAAATGACCTTACCGGCATAGACAGAAAGGAAAGACTATTGAATTATATTAAGAAATGCAGAGTACAAATAGCAATGTTACAGGAAACGTATTGAAAAGAAATGAGTATGTGAATTTGACAAAGAAAGGAATTCAGAATGGATATTCAGCAGAATATCAGGGACAGCAGAAAAAGGTAGTAAAAGACTGATTGCTAAAGTGGGCTCCAACAGTGATAGAAGAGGGGAAAAAGACAATAATGGTAGACTTGTGATAGTAAAGGGCTATGGGCAAGGGGAGAAGGATTATGCTGGTATATATTTATATTCCACCAAAAACTACTATTATGGAGCTCAAGAAAATTTGGGGAGAATATTACTTATAGGTGAGGACTGGAATATCATTTGCAATAGTGAGGATGTATCCGAGGGACCTAGAAGGAAAATATAATAGGCAGTATATTTCTGAAGAAAGTTATGAATATCTTTGCTATAGAAGATGCAAATTCAGTGCTAGAATGTATATATTATTCCCCAAACTGCAATAAATGGGATAGACTGGATATGAAATTATATTTCACAGGAAAATGTGCATTTGATTGAAAATTTCGACATCCAACCAGTAACTGTTTCAGATCATGTACAATTATAAACTAAGATAAAAATGCAGGATAATTAAGTTAACATGAGATACTGGTACTTTCCACCTACCTCTTAAAAGAGAGGAATTTAAGGAATGGGTTGTGAAAATTATTTGAGAGTTATTAGAGAAGGCCAACATTTTTTTCAGAAGTGATGGCAAGTAAGTGAGATAAAATAAAAATGGAGTTTAAAAATGGGGTAGAAGGGCAAAAAGAAAACAATGTGGTTAAAAGTAATGCAAGTTATTTAGAGAGGCTGACAAGGTTAAAGTATTAAAGAATAAGGAGTATCTCACAGAACAAGGAGTTGCAACTGCAGAATGCTAAAGAGAAAATATGGGTGTATTTGGGTAATATGAATGAGTTTCAAAAGATTACTGTTCACCGACTATTTTGATAATGACTTCAGAGTACAAAAACATTTATCTTGACAGCTTAGGCAACCGAAAGTAGAAAGGGTTGTTGTCAGACCTAGGGCGTCTGTAACAAGAAAAATAACTAGAGATCTTAAGAGATACTTCAGAAAATTTGTTTAAAGCAGGGGAATGTGTAAATCAAGAAAAAAACATAAATTGAAATATTTATGTAAGGCTTAATTATGCAAAGGTTAGAGGTACTTAATGCTCAACAACTAACAGTTATGATAGGAGGAGATGTATAGTCAACCTGCAGGAAGGTCTACAGGAACAGATGGTATTCAAGAAGTTTGAAAGATAGGAGGGAAGAAAATGATAAATATCTAGAAAGTTTTTTAAAAATATTTTAAAAGGATGGGAAACACCAAAATCTTGGAAGAAAGCTGTAGTGGCTGTAATACCTAAAGATGGTAAAGGCCCATCAGATCCAGCTTTATATGCATCCATTTCAATTTTAAACCATTACTACTATGTGTTTACATCTGTACTAGCTAAAAAATTGACAAAGATTTTGCCCAAATTGATATGTATGGATCAGTGTGGTTTTGGGGAGGGGAAGCAAAAATGTGACAACATTAATAGAGCAATAATGATTCAGAGGGAGGCAGAATGCAAGAAAATACCACTGTTGTTGGTGGGTTTTGATGCAGAGAACACATTCGACAGAGTAAGCTGGGATTCTGTTAGTGTAGCAGTGGAAGCATTTGCATTCCCTGATATAATTATAATAACAAGGTTAATTTGGAAGGATATATGAAGGACTGAAGGCAAGAATTAAAGTGGGAGGGTTCCTTTATGATAGGTTACGTTTGAACAGAGGAACCAGGCAGGGGGTATTTGAAGTATTGAACCAACTGTATTTGAAGTATTTGAATATTATAAAAAAAAAATAAAAGAACTTGAAGTGCATCTTTAGAAAAGGGAAGGCACAAATTACATAGAAATAAATGGAAATTGTGGAAACAATACTTGCAGAATAATGTTGAGAAGGAGGAGGAATGCAGTTTAAGATAAGTCAGAAATTGGGCAAATTATGTAAGAGTGGACTGATGGTAGTTATGAAGAAAAGAGATATGTGATGTATAATGAATGTAAAAAGAAAAAATGTTAATATGGTTTGCTTTGTTTCTGTTAATGTATGTTTACCTATGTCTTAAGTGATAATTTAATAAAGTTGATTAAAAAAAGAATGAAATATAAGAAAAATGATTTAAGGAAATTTTCCACGTTATGTAATAATTTTAAACAATGTGTTTTAAGTTTTATGTTTATTTTTTATGAAATTATTTGTTTTTGATGGGTTATTAGTGAATTGTGATCCTTTCCTGGTGGGTTATTTAGTGCTGAAGAAGTCTGTACTGAGCAAGACAAAAGAGGTAACCTGTATGTTTGTCAGTGGACTAGTGTTTGTCACTGATTTGTAGAATTGCTTTTCAGTAATGAAGTTCACAGCATTATTTTTTCATATCCTCATTAGTAATTGGCTCTACTTACATGGTGAACCAGTTAGTACACCCGATGAAGTTACTTGAACAGGATCTGCCTGCTATGAATCCAGTTTGGAATTCATTGGGCTTCCTAGGTTTGCCCTTGCAGTCTTGTAAGCCTTGACTTAGGATGCATACATTTTTTGATCATCACTGAAGTTTGACTCACTGACATTGCTTCCTAGTCGTGCTGCAGTAGAAAGGACACCATATCTTATTGTCTACAGTATCATTATTAAATAGTTGATTCAGGTTTTACAAAACCCCAGGTTTTCTTCAGTCCCTTTACCCATTCTCCTTCAGCCTTTATAGTGCTTCCCACTTCTTTTTGTTCTCTCATTTGTTGTCCTTGCAAGCCTTGCTTGCTTAGACCAGTACCGCTCCTCCTCCTCCTCTTTTCATCAACATTTATACAAAATATTCATTTAGAATTTTGCCTGTTTCTTGGCTTCCTTATATTTTGCCTTCCCCAAGTCTGCCCATTTGTTAGTCTTTCTTGTATATACCTAAAAAAGGGCTTCTGTTCCTTCTTAATGTTTGCTGTTAAAATCTTCCCGTTAGGTTACCCATTAGGTATTGTAATGTACATTGCTACTTTATTTGTAATCTGCAAGGAACTATCTGTATAATCCCTGTTTTATTGTCTTTTTAATCTTTGAACCTACTTTCCTTTTTCTTATGATTGCCTTGTTTACCTAGTGAACCAGGCATTTCTTTTAACTTTAGCAACCATATTTAGTCCTTTTTTCATACTTCCTTGTCTTTGTTTATGTTCTCCTATAGTTCCTTCTTTAGAGTTCAGGAAAAAACTTTTATTAGCAAATACAAAATATACAAACTAATGTCTTTGTCAAAATACTTAATTGCCATGAAGACATACTGTTCTAGACATTAGTTTGTATACATAAAGTAAGTAGGTATTCTAGGCAAAAAGTTAATGCATTTTGTGTTTAGTACAGTTCCTTTTGCTCAACTCCAGTGCTGTTTGTTCTGTGAATATTTCAGTCAGTATATTTGTTCAGCACACCCTGAAAACTGGAGTACTTCATCTTGCCTTTGCTAAATTGAGGTGCTCTTTGGTAATTGCCCACTTATTCCCCAGCTGTCCTTTGATTCTATGTAATTCACATCCCTTACTTGTGTCACATTGCCTGCAAAGACTGGTATTGTACCAGCCTTTTGTTTTTGCTCCAACTCATGTTATTACTAGAAAAGTGTGCTTTGGTTCTCACTCTCGTGTCCTTCCTGATGCCCTGTTGGACCATTACTAATTTTTTTCTGCCACATCTCCATTTCTTCTGTCATTTCCCCTTCCATCTCCTCCTTTATCTGTGCTGCCACTTCTCCAAAATTATTGCCTACTCTCTTTCCTGAGCTGTATGCTGGTGTCACTATTTCCTTTTAGCATTCATCCACATACTCTTAAGACCAACCGCACTTTAGTCTTACATAAATACACACAGGCCATTGTTATTGTTCATTTATAACTGTTTAAAACTGATCTTGCCTAATAATCAGAATTGCTACCATTCCAAAATGTCAATATCAGAAGTTAGATTGTTGCTTAAGCTCTGTAGCGCATCCTGCTTTTACTGCTTCACTGTGATGTTTCTATTTCCTTGGATTTTTATTTGTCTCGTCACTTTTCCTGTTCTTTGGAAAACTGGCCTGTTCAGATCAAAGTCAATACTAAAACCAAGTTGCAAAGAAAAGTATAGGTATGAGAGATAAAGAAGCAGAAATGGAGCAATGCAGCTTGGGAGCTAAATTAAGATGGGAGTGTATTAACAAACACGGTTGCACTACAGAGAGAGGAAAACAAAAGAACACATGGAATTATGAGGGGTCAAGACATCTATGGCTGTCCGAGTGAGCATGTAAAAAAATTAAGATAGAAATGAAAAAAAAAAAATATATATATATATATATATATATATATATATATATATACACACACACACATACACATACACATACAACAGAAGGAAGAAGTTTATAATAGCTTTGAGCTGAAAGAATGTTTGATCTAAAAGTAAAGTTTAGTTATAGAAATTGTAAATAGTTTTTTATTATTTTGAGATTTTTTAATAATTAACTTTCCTTAACTTCAGTAACATGTAGCATTTCCAGCATTCTGTCCTGACAACTCTTTCAAGAACACCTTGAAGTGATTTATTTTCTTACCTGTTAGAGTTCACAAGCATTAAAATCTAACCTGTGCTTTATAAAAACATAAGGATTGCTATGCCTTTTAAAAGTCAAAAGAAAAAATACTACAAGTAAAATAACAGTGCCATAAGACAACAGCAGTAAAGACAGTAAAACGTAGAAGATAAATTCTGATTTTCTTACGAAGCAGTCTGTTCTAGCACCTGTCTTAAGAAAATTGTCAACTTTTTTCTTGATACCTTAGGTACAGAGACACATGTCAAGCCCTTCCCTCCCTACTTTCCAGTTAACCTGCCCTGGCCGTGATAGAAAAAAAATACAAGATTTGCTTTCTGCTCTAATGTGAAACTTCTGAAACTTAGGAAAAAGGAGTATTTAAGTAAGAGAAGAAAAACAATGCAAGTATACAAACCAAAAACATTCTGATTTCTTCACTTAAGAGTTTGACTAATTTATACTTTCAAATTTGGGATGCTAGCTCATAAATGTAGTTTCTACTGTTGCCATGAGACGAGGTTACTCTGGTTATTACAACTGCTGTGACTTGGACATTAGACTGTTTGCCCGTTGAATACTGGGACAGTATAATCATCAGGTTATACGGCGGTTTTCAGATATCATAAGCCTGCAAAGTCAGTTAATTGAAATGTTGCATAACTGTGCCTGTTTCATCATTTGAAGCAGCACCAAGGAGTACTTTTTTGAGGCAGAGTGAGCTGTACAATAGCAAGGGTGCCTTGCAAAGAAAGCATTTTCACAAGTGTTTGTAAATCGATAACTGATTGCATACTTCTCAACTGTCCAGATTTTCACAGAATGTCAAGATTATTTCATCATATTTTGGTCTGTTCTTCATACAGTTTGCAATTTTCTTCCCAGTCATTGAGGATTGAAAACAGTAAATGATGCCACACGGTTATGTTTCAAACTTTATATCCTTCAGAAAGTACATGCTAATGCAAAACCAGTTATTCTAGCTTTCTAAGTTTATAAAAGAACAATATTTAAAGTTTGTTCCCGATTTTGGGCATTTGTCCACCATTATTTTGTCTTTGTTTAGATTTATTGCAAAAAGAGGTTGACACTATGGCTGAATATGTCAAGTTGTACTGAACTCCAGGCCTTGTTCATTCCAGTTACACATTTACATGCAGGACTTCTCTTACGCTTGTCATGTGCCAGGTGATAGAATGAAGCTGTGATTGCAGAACTGATACAGGTGCAGACACACAAAGGCCATACTTTGTGTATTTTTTAACTTGCTACAGTAGGTGACTGATACTGATTTCCCTCAGTCTAATTTGCTGTTTCATTAATACTTTTATTTAAGCAACTTGGATCACGTGATATTTAGTGAAACAACACCTGTTTTTCATTTATGAGCTTAAATGTGTGCCTTGCTCCTGGCATTAGCTGTGTTTTCTTTCTTTAACTCCAGCAGTAAACTGATACCAAAAAACATGGTAAAGACCCCAGGAATCAGCAGCCCAAGAGGTTTTCCCCTCTCATGTGTTTCACTAATGAACGTCTAGAGAGTTCATCCCACAGGTTTCCAGCTTTAAATTCCTAACAGAGACATTTGATTCCAAGGAATTTTAAAAGCTCTGTCTTCTTTATTCTTTCTAATTGTTAATGCTTCATCTTTTTTTAATTCATTTTCAAGACAGGTATAATTAAGTTACTGTGCAGAACATGAACCCAGCTATTTTCAGGCACTGTAATTAAGAGAGCTTTTAAACTCCTTTTCATCAACAGACAGCAGCAAATTCTTTGCAAAACAAAAGCTGAATGGAGTCAAGAACAAACATAACCATGAGTGACCCAATATGAAGCGGTAATTAATTATGCAGAGCCATTAAGAATTCCTAATCAGTACATCAGAACAGACGAAAAATACTGAGACACAAATCTGCTTAGGAAGTATGTTAAAAAAAAAAAAAAAAAGGTTTGCGTTCAGGTTGCTCACACCCACAAATATCTCTATAGTTATGATTTTTTTTATTTTGACTTGAAGTCACGGACCTGCTTTGTACCAGTTTTAAAGTTTTGTGTGTATACATTAGGTGGATAAATGTTTTGATGTAATGAACAGTACAAGTCTGTAATGGAAAAACTTGCAGGTTGTTTATTATCAGCTCTTTTAGTATATATTTTGTGGGTTGATTGGAACCTTAAATCAATTTAAATAGTTAAATAACAGTAAAAATGTAAAAAGATATTCCTTTAATGTAAATTTTAGTTTCTCAGAAAATTTTCACATTAGCGAATTATAAGCTATAAAAAGTGTGGTAAAGCATTCATTGTTATGGTGTCCTTTACTTGTGTAACAAAGATTAAAATGTGACAGTGAAAGACAGATGGATGTAATGGACTTCTGGTTTGCATTATTAAACCTAGCTGGCTGTCAGTAATTAGGATTCATTTGTTTGTAGTAATCCTTCCTAATCCCAGCTCTTCTTCTGTTATCTGCTCTTCCCAGCTGCACATTTATCTATATCCTTTGCATTTATTTCCATTATTCCTGCCTGCCTGCCTGCCAATTCTCTGCCTCATTTATTCTTGTCTAGTATTATGTTTTAGGCTTGGTTTTAAATTGTACTACATTTTGAGTGAGTATTCTAACTGCTTTGCTTTACGTAATCTCTAGGCATCCTTGCTGGCGAGAGCCATGTTTTCTCCTTTATTTTATTTCTCTCAGTATACCACAGTGCCAGTACAAACAGCTTTTTGTATACATTAGGTTTTACTTCCATTGTCCCTTATTTTATCATCATTGTATGTTATGTCGTAACCATTCTTGGTATGGTTAGATGTATTTCATGTCTCTGGTCTGAATTATGGCTGAAATTTTACTGAGGATGCATAGGCCAGTGCATTTCTTTGTGCAGGTCCCAAGCCTGGATAAATGGGGAGGATTAAGTCAGGAAGGGCATCCAGCGTAAAACTTTACCAAATAATTCATGTGGACACCAGTAAATATTTTACTTACCGGATCAGTCGAGGCCCGGGATAACAACGACCGCCACCAGTACTGTTAGCCAACAGGGTGCTGGCGGAAATTGGGCTACTGTTGGCCGAAGGAGGAGAAAAGGCAGAAGGCATGGCCGAAGGCAGGAATAGAGGAGAAAGGCTAGGACTGTGGTAGTGAGGGTTGGAACTTTGAATGTTGGCAGTATGACTGGTATAGGGAGAGAGCTAGCCAATATGATGGATAGAAGGAAGGTTGGTATATTGTGTGTGCAAGAGACCAGATGGAAGGGGAGTAAGGCTAGGTGGATCAGAGGTGGGTTCAAATTGTTTTATCGTGGTGTGGATGGGAGGAGAAATGGCGTAGGAGTTATCCTGAAGGAACAGTATGCTAAGAGTGTTTTGGAGGTGAAAAGGAGTGTCAGATAGAGTGATGTTTATGAAGCTGGAAATTGATGGTGTAATGATGAATGTTGTTAATGCATATGCTCCACAAGTTGGGTGTGCGATGGATGAGAAAGAAAAATATTGGAGTGAGTTGGATGAAGTCGTGATGACTGTACCCAAGGGTGAGCGAATGGTGATTGGAGCAGATTTCAATGGGCATGTTGGTGAAGGGAACAGAGGGGATGAGAAAGTGATGGGTAGGTATGGTGTTAAACTAAGGAATGCAGAAGATCAGATGGTAGTGGATTTTGCAAAAAGGATGGACATGGCTGTGGTGAATACATATTTTAACAAGAGGGAGGAGCATAGAGTGACATACAAGAGTGAAGGAAGATGCACACAGGTGGATTGTATCTTATGTAGGAGGGCCAGTTTGAAGGAGATTGGAGACTGTAAAGTGGTGACCGGGGAATGTGTAGTTAGGCAGCATAGGATGACGTTGATCAAGAAGGGGAGGAGGAGTGTGAGGGCAGCACCAAGGATCAAATGGTGGAAATTGAAAAAGGGTAATTGTGAGGTGGAGTTCAGGGATGAGTTAAGACAGGCACTGGGTGGCAGTGAAGAGTTACCAAATAGCTGGGTAATTACAGCAGAGCTAGTAAGGGAGACGGCTAGAAAGGTGCTTGGTATGACATCTGGACAGAGGAAGGATGACAAGGAGACATGGTGGTGGAATGAGGAAGTACAGGAGAGTATACAGAGAAAAGAGGTTGACAAAGAAGAAGTGCAATTGTCAGAGAGTTGACGAAAGTAGACAGGAGTATAAGGAGATGAGGTGCATGGCAAAGAGAGAGGTGGCGAAGGCTAAGGACAAAGATGATTCGTCTGAACAGTTGTATGAAAGGTTGGTCACTAAGGAGGGAGAAAAGGACATGTACCGAATGGCTTGACAGAGGGACCGAGCTAGGAAAGATGTGCAGCAGGTAAAGGTGATAAAGGATAATGAGGGAAACATACTCACAAGTGAGGAGAGTGTGTTGAGGAGATGGAAAGTGTACTTTGAGGGGTTGGTGAATGAAGAGAATGAGAGGGAGAGAGAAGGTTGGATGATGTAGGGATAGTGAATCGTGAAGTACAGTGGATTAGCAAGGAGGAAGTAAGGATAGCTATGAAGAGGATGAAGAATGGAAAGGCTGTTGGTCCAGATGACATACCTGTGGAAACATGGAGGTGTTTAGTTGAAATGGCAGTGGAGGTTTTAACCAGATTGTTTAATGAAATCTTGGAAAGTGAGAGGATGCCTGAGGAATGGAGAAAAAGTGTTTTGGTACCGATTTTAAGAATAAGGGTGATGTGCAGAGCTGTAGTAACTACAGAGGGGATTACATTTTTCAGTCACAGCATGAAGTTATGGGAAAGAGTAGTGGAAGCTACATCCGTGTGACGCCTCCAGGTGCATCTGCAGTTACCTCCTACTGCTCCTCTAGGCGTCAAATATTGCTTGTTCATATTTGTATTAATAATTTCAAAAACCATGCCCTGTACAAGGTATCAGAATATTTTATCTTGAAACATACATGACGGCAAACACAATTGTATTGATATTTGACCTATGTCAATGAGTATTTGTTAGAATTGTAAGGTGATAACTTTATTTTTTAAAGGCTCAAGCCACGCCCACTAGGAGTTAAAGGTGCACAATCAAAAGAGCTGTTCAGGAGGGAATGAGTTAAGAAGGGACGTGATGATTAGTGATCAGCAGTATGGTTTCATGCTGGGAAAGAGCACTACAGATGCAGTGTTTGCTCTGAGAGTGTTGATGGAGAAGTACAGAGAAGGTCAGAAGGAGTTGCATTGTGTCTTTGTGGACTTAAAGAAAGCATATGACTGGGTGCCTAGAGAGGAGTTGTGGTATTGTATGAGGAAGTTGGGAGTGTCAGAGAAGTATGTAAAAGTGGTACAGGATATGTACGAGGGTAGTGGACAGCGGTGAGATCTGCGGTGGGAGTGACGGATGCGTTTAAGGTGGAGGTGGGGTTACATCAAGGATCAGCTCTGAGCCCTTTCTTATTTGCAATGGTGATGGACAGGTTGACAGACTAGATTAGACAGGAGTCCCCGTGGACTATGATGTTTGCAGATGACATTGTGATCTGTAGTGAGACTAGGGAACAGGTGGAGGAGACCCTGGAGAGATAGAGGTATGTTCTAGAGAGAAGAGGAATGAAGGTCAGCAGGACTAAGACAGAATATATATGTGTGAATGAGAGGGAAGATAGAGGAATGGTGAGGATGCAAGGAATAGAGGTGGCGAAGGTGGATGAGTTTAGGATCAATAGATCAGAGTAATGTTGAGTGTGGAAGAGAGGTGAAGAAGAGAGTACAGGCAGGATGGAGTGGGTGGAGAAGAGTGTCAGGAGTGATTTGTGACAGACGAGTTCCAGTAAGAGTGAAAGTGAAGGTCTACAAGAGGGTAGTGAGACCAGCTATGTTATATGGGTTGGAGACAGTGGTACTGACAAAAAGGCAGGAGTTTGAGCTGGATGTAACAGAGTTAAAGATGTTAAGATTTGCACTGGTTGTGACGAGGGTGGACAGGATTAGGAATAAGTATATTAGAGGGTCAGCCGAGGTTGGAAGGTTTGGAGACAAAGCCAGAGAGGCAAGATTACGTTGGTTTGGACATGTGCTGAGGAGGGATGCTGAGTATATTGGGCAAAAGATGCTAAGGATGAAGCTACCAGGTAACAGGAAAAGAGGAAGGCCTAAGATAAGGTTTATGGATGTGGTGAGAGAGGACATGGTGTGACAGAGCAAGATGCAGAGGACAGGAAGAAATGGAAACAGATGATCCACTGTGGCGACCCCTAACGGGAACAGCCGAAAGATGATGATTTGCATGATTCTAAAACCCCATTTCTACTGTTAAAAAAAAAAAACAAAATTCTTTTTTTCTGTAATTACTTTGTAATTTTTGTAACTATAATGGAGCTTTTTTCCCTGGGTGTCTACTGAAAATAGGCTTGAGTGCCCAATTGGACCATCCTGGTAAACAAAAGATGGTAAATAATTAAATGGCCAGGGGCCATAAACTTCCATACTGACTGGATTTACTTGTACAAGAATAGAGGTGTTTGATGCACAATGGCATCAATCAACTTCATTTGACTGTCTGGATGATAGGGTCCTAATTCCTTTCAGGCGCCTGTTTACTGAGGATGTGTAGCAGGCATTAATGGAGGCAAGAAAGCCTGTTACTTAATAAATCATATATCAGCAAATGTAAAAGGTTTTCTAGTTGGTGCAAACAACATAACTTGCACCCATTCCGGTTTGGTTGTTCTCTGGTTTTACAATATTTTGTGAGTTACTGTTCTGAGGCCTTTCTTATTCCCCTCTCAGAGTTGATTTATCAGTCATTTCAGTATACCTGCCCACGAATCCTCTTCTCTCAAGGCAGCATCTTGTCAAAATGTTTTGAAACGGGTTTTGTACAAAAGGCCTCAAAGTAAATCGGTGGTCCCTCCTTGGGATCATAGAGAAACTAACACTTGGTCAGTTTGAACCAGCTAATCTGTCTGACTTGAGGTTTCTAACATGGAAAACAGTTTTATGAAGTGCTGTGTCCTCTGCAAGAATAATATCTGAGTTGTGTGCTCTTTTGATAAATCAACCACCTTACGTAATTGAAAATCCTCCTGTTACCTGAGAGGAAATGGAGTTGTTACAATTCTGTGTCATATTCACAGTCATAAGGATGCTTTATTTATATGTCCTACCTCTACATTGTTCTGTCTCCCTTACACTTGTGTACTGCTCAAGTGCCGGGCTTGTTAGATAAACTCAAGGCCATTTATTAACTTAAGGTTTCAAATAATTCAAAAGGCAACAATAAGGCCTTCTTCAGCTATATTAGGAAGTTTTAAAATAACCAACAGTTCTGTACTGATCTTATCTGTAATAGCTACTCCTTTGACTGTGAGGGCATTGCTAATATTCTTGTAGACAAATTCTGTTATAGCTTTACCCACACCCACCTTATGAGGAATGATTTATTAGGTTTTATACAGGATTTTGTTGTGCCATCTACATTAGGCTTGTGAAATTATAGTCAGTTCTCCAAACTGCTCTGTTAACTTTTAGTGCTGCTAGCATTAAAACTCATACCGTGGATGTGTCAAAGGATTGACAGGACTGGCCTGGGTTAAAGTCTGTGTCATTTGTTAGTGCTATATACATCAGTATAAACAGTATTGTGAGTCTCAGGTTCTGCCATAGAAGATTTTCTTCTTTTTTTGTAAGGCATGGACATGCCCAGTTGTTTTTAATCTACCGGCATTGAAGATTTGATCTACCACCAATGCTGGTGGATGGGCTTTCTATATACAGTGGGTATGTACCACAAGATATTGTAACACTACTAATAGTGCTAGTAATGTGGTCTGATGTATCAGCCCTGGTCGGAGTGTGATGGACACCTATATATATATATATATATATATATATATATATATATATATATATATATATATATATATATATATATATGCCACGTTGGGAGTGCTGTAAGTGTGATGGATACTGTATATATACCATGCTGAGAGTGGTCTGAATGTGATGGACACCTGTATGTTTACTGTCGCCTGTCTCGTGTATTCAAATGAGACACTGAGGCTGGGTATGCTTTCAAGTTGTTTATTATACACACATCAGGCGTTGCAACTTGTACATATGCTTTGTACAAAATATCTTTAATGACTGACTTGTTACTTTGAACACACACGTGCATCTCTATTCAGGCTTACATTCACACTGACTGACTACACAAAATGGCACTGATCTCGTGATCTCAAATGTGCTCAGTAACTTATATGCACGTGCTGTCTAGCTACAGTGACTTCAGTATACTCACTGATCTACATATACCACATCAGGAGTGGTCCGAGTGAGATGGATAACTGTGTATAAAAACTGGTAGGTATGTGGTTGAACAGAGACCTCCTTCTGCTTGGACAAAGGCCAACAGCCACCTTTGAGTTATATTGCGATGAGCTGTTTTCTGTACTTCTTCTGAGTAAGTCACTAAAGGAGATACTTCCTCCATTTGCACCTCAAGATATTGCTAGTTCTGTGAAAGAGTGTATGATCTAAAGATGTATGATACTGAGCACTGTTAAATATTGGCCTGTGGTACTTACCGTACATCATAACTACAGGTTTGGCTAAACCACTGACATCCCAGCAGAAAAGACTGAGAATATTCATCTCGGTTTTGAAAAGTGGAAGCTGGTGGCTTTTTTATAAATGTTGTATTCTCTGTAGCTGTTTTTATGAAAAATTTTATGTCTCATGATAAAATTCTTCACAAAATGCATATTATACCATGACCCCCCATTATTATTCCAAAACGTGCACGCTGATTGGCCAGCGTGCCCGTTGTAAATCGAGTTATACTAATGGAAAAAGGTCCGGTCGCCCGGACTTTTTTCCATTGGTATAACTCTGTTTTTAAAACACTGTCTCGCTATGTTAAATGGGTTTAACATAGCGAGACAGCTTTAAAATAAGCAACGGAGATCTCCGTTGCTTATTTTAAAGCTGTCTCGCTATGTTAAACCCATTTATCATAGCCAGACAGTGTTTTAAAAGCAATGGTGAAAGCAAGATCTCCGTTGCTTTTTTTTAGTGTTTCGCTATGTTAAATGAGTTTAACATAGCGAGACAGTTTTAAAATAAGCAACGGACATCTCTGTTGCTTATTTTAAAGCTGTCTCGCTATGTTAAACCCATTTAACATAGCGAACTAAAAAAGCAACAGAGATCTTGCTTTCTGTTGCTTTTGCTCCACAACTCTGATGTACTGCGCAGGCGCGCAGTACATCAGAACTGCCGCGGATGCCAGACATCTGCGGAAGGGCAGCAAACGGGCATTATACTATGCCATTATTTAAGAAAAGTAATAGTTTATTTTCTTAAATAATGCCATGGTATAATAGCAATAACCCACTTCTGGGTGTGGGTAATGCTGTATTTACCCACGGTTGGCTTTGTTTGGTCCCCCGGGACCAAACCACGCCAACCGTGGGTAATTCCAGCATTACCCACACTCAGGCGTGGGTTATTGCTATATTAACTTACAGTTTCTTCACAAATGAGTCAAATAAAATGTTTGTAATATGTTTATTTTAAAATTAAAAGGGTAAACTAGATGCATGATTATGCAAAATATAGTTTCATGTAAGTTGTAGCTTTATATTTCAAGTGCCTTACAATTACATTCTCTTTATTAGCAAGTTATAGTATACTGTCAAATAATTAATGGCAGGTAAGTGCTAAAGAAGTTAAGGGATGTTATGATATTATACAATGTTTAAAGTGTTTCACAAACAATATAAGCAAGATCTCTTCAGAAAGTGAAAACCAGGACACCAAGTAAGGTTATAAGCACTTTTGTTCCCTTTATTATTACCAAACGGAACTTTAGCAGATAAAACAACCTTGCATATTTCCTCCTTTTATACACATGTATCACAATCATTCACCAATCAAAACACATTAAATTCAGTTTTGTAAGAATGTTAACACCTTCATTAAAAAACGTTCTCCTTTTGTAAAATAACTTTTTAAAAAGTTTTTTATGAAAAAGGTATATTCCTCTTACACTTGTATTCAATAATTTCCGTAATTTACCTATCTAAAAACACAATCATAGTGTAAAACATCCTGTTATCCTCTGAAAACCAGTATATTCAACTAGTTAAAATAGCCTTTAAGGGGCTTTTTTCAGCCTATCCTGTTATTATTTTCCCCTAGTATGAGTGACAGAATATACATTAGTAGCCTACTGGCTGTAAGGATAGACCCAATTTAGAATTCAATTCTATAATAATAGAATTGCCCCAAGGGGATGGAGCAGAGGCAGGGGAAGGGGAGAGGAATTGCTAGGGGATTTAGTAAGAGTGCTAGTCGAGGGGAACAAGGTGCAGCTCGTTGGTAACAATGAGCTGGCAGTGCCCCTCCTGTCTCATCTGATGGATCCTGCCTCAGTTGTGGTGAAACAGGACATTGGAGAAAATGCCCACACAAGTGAATGCAAAGTCTCCAAGATACCTTGACTGAATGGCATTCAAATTATAATAATGTTGCATATCCTTCACCCACTCCTCAAATTAAAAGGAGTCAAGAATCACAGTACTGACTGTCAGAGTACCAACCAAAAATTTATCCTTTGCTCCCAGTAGATCAAAAGGTACCCTATGTTAAAGTAAAAATAAATTCAAAGAAAATTCCTGTGCTGGTTGCAGATGACTGCAAGCTGGGTGCTGTCATGAATTCCTCTAGTGATGTGGACATCCTCTAAGAGGGTCTCACTGAGACAAGTGACTGGTGCCAGAAACATGGCCTCAAACTGAATACCAAAAAATGCATCATCATCCCCTTTGGGGAGAGTGATGTCCCCACAAATTATCATATTAATGCCAGCGTTCTAAGCACTCAATCAGCCATTTGGGATTTGAGCACCCAGGTTGATAGCAACCTGACTTTTGACCATCATGTTGCTTCCATTGTACAGAAAGCCTTCTACATGGCCCACCTCATAAGTAAGGGTATCTCATCCAGGGACAAGGAGGTCATAACATGCCTGTATTCTTCCCTTATAAGCCCATTATTGAGTACAGTGCCCCTTTCAGCATGTACCTCACAAAGCACATGCAGCAGCTGGAGAGACCACAAAGGTTCCTCACCAGGAGAATCCAGAGCCTCAAACATCTATCATACACAGGCTAAAAGCCCTATCCCTCCACTTAGTTTCATACAGACTCCTCTGCTTTCTGCTAGGAATGACTTAAAGGACATTCCTATACCCAATACTAAACCTAAACTAGATCTGCTTATGGATGGTTCCTGTGAAAGAGATCAAAATGGAAATCTGGTTGCAGAAATATCTGTCTGCACCAAAAATGATGATGATGTTCTACGTGTTTCACTGTTGCAGTCATTACATTTGGGTAATCCTGCTGGCAGGTTGCCCTCAGTCGGCCTGAATTCCAAAGTCCTGGGTCCTGCGTCGGCCGCTGTCGCCCCTTCCCTGACGTCAGGTCGTCAGGGGTATAAAAGATGCGACTAACGCCATTTTCTTTAGTCTTTCTTGCTGCGCGGTGCCCAAAGCAGAAGCAGTTCGCAAGTGCTAGTCGGCCGACTCCTGAGATTTTAGTGTTCGAGTTTCAGATCCGAGGTCTTCAATAAAGCTAAGTACCCCGTTGGGGAAACTTTTTTCTTGCTCCAGACCGATGTCAGAAAAAGTCAAATTTGTATTTCTTGTGGAAAGCAAATACCTCATAAGGACTTTCATTCTTACTGTATTCCTTGCCTAGGCCGTGATCACAATGTTTCTGGTTTTCGGTTTTGTGCTAGATTTAACCAACGCACTATTAAGTGTCGGTATGACTTTGCTTTAAACTATTTTGGACGGCGGTTTAATTATCCAGAAATGTCGTCGGATAGCCATCCGACTACCAAAGTTCACAAAAAACGCAAAGAAAAGGAGAGAGATAGACAACCGAGGCCCAAAACTGATGACGAAGCTTCTCCTAAGCCAGTCACCGGTTCTCAGTGAGGCGCATTCGCACCCCCTGATGCCTGCTACTTTAGAGTCACAGGCTGCTACCGACTCCCACGTGGAGTCGGCCTTGCTGCTGGAAACTCAAGGGATTGGAGCCTCGGATACTATTCCTTCAGATGGGTCTGGAGCTGCTGAGCAGGCACCGGCTTCTGAGGGTGTATTCAGACCTAAACATCTTTACATTAAACCAACCTCAGCTTCAAAGGGAAAGACTAAAGCACCTTCTAAAGCAAAGAAACAAACTCAAGAGCCACGTGGACAGGCCTCTCTGCCCAAAAAACAGATGCTCAAAATGGCCGAAGACTTAATTACCTTGATCAGGGGTTCCCATCCCCCTCCTGATAAGAGGCCTAGGCAAGAGACTGACTATGAATCTTCAGATCAGGTTTCTATTTCTTCTGATTCCTATTCTGATCAGGAATATTCTCTTCCCCCCTGAGGATTCTGATGCTGAAGAATCTATACCTTCAGCTTCTCCTCCAGAGGACTACTCTTTTGGGGAAACCTTACATACCATGAGGGAGCATTTCCGCTGGGAGAGCCAAGATTTTTCAGAATCTAAAAAGAGGCTCAGGGATTTCCTTTTACTATCTCAACACAGGCCACTAGCCATTCCACCTGTATTAGATATTGTAGATGATGTGTTTTAAGAGTCTAGTCTTACCCCTTACTCCTTACCTCCAGCTCCTGTTAAGCATGACAGATATTACAGGGTTCCTGACTCTCATAAATTCCTTGCTGCAGACTAAGAAACTATTTCACAGGGTCCCAAAGGGGTTAAGGCTTCCGCTGCAAAAAACCCTACGCCCTCTGACAGAGATTCTAGGGCACTGGATGGATGGGGAAAAAAGGTTTACACATCTGCTACTGTGGCTATAAGGGCCTTAAACTGTCAGTTTCATATGCTCAAATATCAGCAACATGTCATGGCATTGCTTAAACCAAAAATGTTATTAAACTCTGAATGTGCAGAAAACAAGGAAATGCAGGATTTATTGCATGCAGCTGAACAAGTTGGAAAGCATACTTTGCAATGTGTTTTTTGATTCTTTGGAGGCCTCCTGCAGGGTCGCAGTTACGGGTTCTGTGATTAGGAGGCATGCTTGGTTAAAGGAACAAAATCTGCCTGATCATGTCAAAGTTAAATGATTAGATGCATGTTTACAGCATGATACTTTGTTTGGTGTTAAGGCAGAGGAAGTGTTAAAGAAAATGGAGGACAAAGCTAAATCTATGCCAGCTGTCAAAGATTTTTTACAAGTACAGCCACCTAGGTTTAATAGACACTGGCCTACAAAGAATTGGTCCTTTCCTGTGTCAGACAGACCTCAAAGGGGCAGATCCAGGCACCCTAGAGGCAGATCTCAGGTGCAAGGTTCCTACAGGTCAAAGCAATGGGGTGCTTCTACCTCCAAAGTTGGAGAAGACAAATCATAACCATACAGGAAACAGTCCCAATGACTTCCCCCTGCCTGCACCAAGCACTTATCTCCTGGCAGCACCCTTTGGGGGAAAATTGGCACTTTTTTCTCAAAATTGGCACATTATAACCCAGGACAAGTGGGTTCTAAATATCGTGTCACAAGGGTACAAGTTCCATTTCCAAACCCTGCCAAAGGCAAACGGCTGGCCAGATCTGCCAAAAAATCAATGGGCAGAGGCACAAAAACAAGTCTCATCCCTCATGGACATGGGGGCCATTCAACAAGTACCAGAGCAAGAGCAGGGACAAGGATTTTACTCAAGACTGTTCTTGGTACCCAGAAAGGACAAGACCTGGAGACCAGTACTGGACCTATCTATTCTGAACACATTCCTGGATATACCAAAATTCAAGATGATGACTTTGCAGCAGCTTCTGCCCACGCTGGGCAAGAATGCTTGGCTGGTGACGCTAGACCTAAAAGAGGCAGACCTGCATGTCCCAGTCAGACAATGCAGAAGATTCCTCAGATTCAAGGCTGGCTCAATGCATTACCAATTCTCTGCTCTGCCCTTTGGCTTATCTACTGTGCCCAGGGTCTTTACAAAGTGCCTGGCACCAGTAATTGCATTCTGCAGACAGAGGAATGCAAATATATCCTTACTTGGACAACTGCCTAATTCAAGCAGATAACAAGGACATTCTTCTACAGCATCTGGCATTTGTGAAAAGACTTCTAACATGCCTAGGGTATACAGTCAGCGAAAAGAAATCAAATCTAGTACCTCTCAAGAGATAATATTCCTGGGTACAAGCTTAAATACAACTGCCCAGATGGCTTATCTCACCCAGGCAAACAAAGGCAACTGACTACCTATTTCAAAATGTTGGCAACAAAGGCCCAGTTATCTGCAAGAAAAATTCTGCAGGCTTTGGGCTTCATGGCATCCTGCATCCTACTAATTCCATATGCAAGACTGCATATGAGGAAACTTCAGTGGTACCTAAAAAGTATTTGGACTCTACATTGCCACAGCCTGGAAACAATGATTACTCTCATTCCCTGCCTACAACAGGAATTTCGATGGTGGGCAAAGGCTTGTCACCAAAACAAGGGACAGCCATTCACATTACCCTCAGCCAGGCAGACACTAACAACGGATGCATCAGATTATGCCCGGGGGGGCCCACATGGCAGGAAGATGCATTCAGGGCACATGATCCTCAACCCAAATGCATCTACATATCAATCAAAAAGAGATGCTAGCTGTTCAGAATGCCCTGACAGCCTTCAAGGACCTACTTCATCCGGGACAACTACTGATAAAGACAGACAACACTACAGTCATGTGGTATATAAACAAGCAAGGGGGCACACATTCTTACCCCATTTGCAGACTAGCCATGACTTTGTGGGACACAGCATTAACTTACTAAGTACATCTGCAGGTACAATTCCTGCCAGGAAGGGAAAATACTCTGTCAGACGAACTAAGCAGAAACCTCATGGATCCCCATAAGTGGCAACTGGATCCACAAGTCTTCAGCATGATAACAAGGAAATGGGGATGCCCGGACATAGATCTATTTGCCTCTCCTCACAACTACCAACTAAAAAGATTCTGCACAAGGACTTATCACAGACAAGCATGGAAAGTGGACACCCTATCTTTCAGTTGGAAAAATCTATCGGTATATGCCTTTCCCCCACTTCCTCTCCTCCCCAAGGTACTCCTAAAGGTAAGACAGGAGAAGCCAAAAATGATACTGATTGGCCCAGACTGGCCCTGCCAGTACTGGTTTCCAGTCCTAAAGAACTTGTCTCAATGCCCAGCTTGGATCTTACCGAAAATACCCAATCTACTGTCCCAGCAAAACAGTCATATCCTGCACAGCCAACTCAGGACTTTAAACCTGGCAGCATGGCGGATAATGTAGTCCTACAAAACACACCTCTCAGTAAAGCTGTGATGGATGTCATTTTGGAGACCAGAAGGCCTAGTACTAGAAAATCTTATGCTGGAAAATGGAAGAGATTCTGTGCTTGGAACCAGGCACAAAGAACTGATACGGCTGTGCCAAATATTCGTCAGATTTTGCAATACTTAACTGAGATGCTGGACAAAGGCCTATCTTTTTCATTTATTAAAATTCATGCCTCTGCTATTTTGGCTCATTACAATACAGAGCCACCAATCTTTTCTCATCCCTTATTAAAACAGTGCCTCAGAGGAGCCAAAAATTTAAGGCCTCCAAGGAGATCACCAGTGCCTGCATGGGACCTCAACTATGTCTTGGAAAAATTCACCCTGCCTCCTTTTGAGCCAGCTGCTACTGCTGATATAAAGTTTTTATCTTGGAAAACAGCTCTGCTCTTAGCAATAACTTCTTCAAGACGAGTTTCAGAGCTACAGGCACTCATGGCTGTGGAACCTTTTATCCAGACAGGGTCTTTCTGAGGACAAACCCAACATTTATGCCTAAGGTGGTGTCCATTGTGGCTCTTAACCAAACTATCCATCTGCCTACTTTTTATCCAAATAAAACAGAATGAAGGGGAGAGAATTCTGCATTCTTTGGACATGCACAGAAAGCTTAGATTCTACTTGGACAGAACCAAAGTTTTCATAAAGAGCAATTACTAGTGGCATATGCCGCAGGATCACAAGGAAAGGCTATCTGAAAGCAGACTATTTCAAAGTTGATAGGCCACTGCATTCGTTTCTGCTACTTACACCATGGCAAGCCAGTGCCTGAGGGCATTAGGCCACATTCAACCAGAGCTGCAGCCACTTCAGCAGCCTTTCTCAGGGGAGTACCAACTAAGGACATTTTAGAGGCTGCTACTTGAAGTTCATTGCACACATTTACAAAGCACTATCATCTGCCACTCTAAGTCCAGGGCAGGCTTTGCCACTGCAGTTCTGCAGGGCCTCATAGCCACTCCTAATGCTGTTTAGCTCCAGCCTCCCCATCCATAGCTTTGGGACTCTAGCCAAATGTAATGACTGCAACAGTGAAACATGAAGAACATAGTACAGTTATGTACACTTACCATAAATGTAGATCTTCAAGTGTATTCACTGTTGCAGTCCAGGTTACCCACCCGCCATCCCCCTTTCTTCTGATGGAACCTATCTTTCCTTCTCTAATTTATACACCTTATGTGGTGTATTTACTTGTAGATGAAGGTAAAGTTTATATTGCTTTATATATATATATATATATATATATATATATATATATATATATATATATATATATATATATATGTTAGCTACCCTTTTAGGGGGCACCTGACATCTGAGGCAAGAAAAACTAAAGAAAATGGCGTTGGTCGCATCTTTTATACCCCTGACGACCTGACGTCAGGGAAGGGGTGACAGCGGCCGACGCAGGACCCAGGACTCAGGACTTTGGAATTCAGGCCGACTGAGGGCATCCTGCCAGCAGGATTACCTAAATATAATGACTGCAACGGTGAATACACTCAAACATCTACATTTATGGTAAGTGTACACAACTGTACTTTTTGCTTCAACAAAGAGGGTGTACATTCTGCCCAGGTAGCTGAGTTAGTGGCTCTGTTAAGGGCTTGCATATTAGCCAAAGACAAAGTTCCCAATGTCTGCACTGATAGTCGTTATGCGTTTGTAGTAGTGCACAATTTTGGGCAACTTTGGAAGCATAGAGGATACTTAACTTTATCAAAACTGGATTTAAAAATTATTTTTTGTGAATGCTGTATTGGTGTCTCTTTTATTATCTAAAGAATTAGCTGTAGTTAAATGTAATGCTCATCAGAAGGGTATAGATACTATTTCAAAGGGAAGTAATTTGGCAGACCAAGCTGTTAAGCAAACTGTAGAAGGACTCTGTGCGAATTTTTATGTGATGTTATTACAAGGCTGTAACAGTGATGATGTGTTTGATTTTACGAGAGTATCAGCTTTCCAAGCTGAAGCATCACAGGGAGAAGTCAGAGGTAGCTTAAATATGGATGCAGTAAATCCACTGATGGGTTATGGCAACATCAGGACATCCGACTGGTGGCGCTCGCCTCCCTGCTAACTTACCTAGTAAGGGCATGTCATTTACCAGCCCATGCAGGTAAAACAGCTTTATTTAATCAAATTACCCAAAGTTGGTATGTCCCCATCTCCTCTTTATACCTCATTATGTTAATTATACAGTGTGCCTGACATATAATATTAGCAAAAACTTGAATGTTAAAGCTGCATGCTTACCACCACCTTGGAGACTTTTTGTTAATGTGCAGCTGAACTTTGTCCAGATACCGAAGGTCCATAATTTGCAATTCATATTGGTGGTGGTTTGCATTATTTCTGCATGGGTGGAAGCTTACCCATGTCACAAAAGAGATTCTGTAACAGTTTTTAAAAAACTTGTATTTAAATTTGTACCTAGATTTGGAGTGCCTTGCACTGTCAGTAGTGACCAGAAAACTAATTTTAACAATTCCCTGACTAAAGAGCTATGCAAGATTTTTAATGTCAGGTTGAGTCTTCACTGTTCCAACCATCCACAGTCATTTGAATTAGTAGAGGGGGTTAATAGTACCCTTAAAATAAGATTTCAAAGATTTTTGCTGAAACAAACCTTAAATGGCTAGAGGCATTTCCCTTAGCACTAATGAGTATGAGGAGTACATTAAGTACTACAAGGAGATTGAGTCTCTATAAGATGTTAATGGGGAAACCCATGATCCTTATTAACTAACGGATGATGCCATATTGTTCTACTGCACAAAACTTATTAATTTCTTGCAGCAGTACCACAGAACTGTATAAGAAGCTCTTCCTCAACCTTTTGACCAGCCTGTCACCAACCGTGGCCTGGTGATTGGGTTTATGTTAAAACTTTCCAGAGAAAGAACTATTTGAGATCATAGTGGAAAGGTCCTTTCCAGGTGCTGTTTACAGTTTTCACTGTCATCAGCTGTGCAGGACTACCAATGTGGATACATTCTCCACACTGCAAAAAGACTTGCTGTTTGGTGTCCCCAGACGAATCATCTTTGTCAGCAAAGGAAGCTCAAAGTGCAAATGAATCATTTTGCGCCAGTGAAGGATTAAAAGAAAGTCAACTTGGACCTCAGCCTATGATGAATCCAGTGACAGCAGGTACTTTTACTTTGTTTTTGTTGCTATTTCCTTTTATAACCTGGTCAAGAGAAAATAGTTTCCTGTTGTTTCTTTGACAATATACTGTGGACTTAAATGTGACAAACTATTGGGGTTGTTCACATATACCTCATCATTCTAAGCCTGGGATTCCCAAGATTCCAATCCCTGCATCACAGGTGACATTTGAAAAGGATCTTAGTGACACTAATCTAACTTGAAGTAATATGACTGACTTTTCAAAGGTTGTCTCTCTTCACTTTGCAACCACAAGTTGTGGAGGTGCATGCTATGCCAAAAATGAAACTGTACTAGTGGAAGCCAGGAAATACAGATGCATGCTATGCCAAAAATGAAAGTGTAATAGTGGAAACCAGCAAATACAATGACACTAGACACAAAAATGTGTTGTACTCTCTATACTTAAAAAGCTGTGACTGGATGCATGACATGGGCATAATAAAAAATTGTTACTACATTTACAGTGATCGTGTCTTCCCCTGGTTGCCTGCAAACTAGTCTGGATGTTGTTTTGTGGGGTGTATTACTCCTGCTATTCAACATTTCGAAAACCCTCTAGTAGACAGACTAAAACCCAAATGGGCAATTCACTGGGCAGAGCAAGTATTTTCAGTCTTTGTTTCCGGGTATGGGGTGCAAAGGACAATGCTCAAAATCACCATGCTTGCTCAAATTCTTCAGGAGGTAGCAAACCACAGTTCACATCACATCAGGAAGGCAAATCAAGAAATGACTATAATTCAAACTGTGGTATTACAAAATTGGCTGGCACTTGACATAATGCTAGCTGCTGGGGGGGGGGGGGTCATTTGCCCTCATAGGAGGTAGTTGTTCTTATATTAGTGACTAACTTGATGAACAAGAAAAGTCGGCCAGTTTTGTGGAGCAGAGGGCCAGAGATTTGGACAGCACTTCCGTCAGAGCCACAAGGGCGGGAGACTTAAACCTCGACACGGCTATTAATAGGACGTGCTGGAGGGATAGATTCATCACCCAAAGACTCCCTATGCTGTGGAATAAAATCCCGGTATATGTGAGGCAGAGCACCTCGCTGGCCTTGTTCAAGAGAAATCTTGACCAATGGATGGGAGATCGCAGATATACCCCAGGGATTACCTCAGTGTCACTGCTCGACAGAGGCACAGCAAAATAATGGGTATAGTTCCCCATACTAAAGGGGTGGCGTAAGCCACAAAACTATGGGCTAGGCTTGTAAATGCCCTCGGGCAGATAGCCTAGTATGAACCTATGAACCTATGAACTTCTAAACAATGGAGACGTTTTGGATGGTTGGGCAGTGTATTTGGTAACTTTAAAACTAGTATATTACTAGTGTATTGTATCAGTACAATAATCGGTGTTAATCTTTAGTTGTATTAGTATTTTCTGTTCTAAAGGCTGTAATTACAAAATGTTTAACCTCACCTGCACACACAATGCCACTTATAAAAGTATCTGGTAATAAACTTAAGGTAAATAAAAATTCAGTCACCGTAGATGATAAATACTGTAGTGCTAAAGCATATTTTATCAAGTTAAAAAAATATAATTATGCGTGTTGTGTGACAGTAATAGTGTCAACTGGTGGAAAACTGTTACAAAAAATTGTCTCATGATTATTCTTCACAAAATGCATAATAACTTGCATTTTCTTCACAAATGAGTCAAAAAGTTTATAACATGTTTATGTTAAAACCAGAAGGTAAAATAGATGCACAATTATCCAAAATATAGTTTCATATAAGTTGCACGATTATCCAAAATATAGTTTCATATAAGTTGCAGCTTTACATTTCAAGTGATTTACAACTGCATTTTCTTTAATTATCTGTCAGTACACTATAATTTGCTAATAAAGGCAAAGTAAGTGCTAAAGGAGTTAAGGGATATTACAATGTTATGCTATGTTTAAAGAGTCTGGTTTCAGAATGTCAATAGAGTATGCTCTGGCCTTCTCAGGGTGGGGAATGAATCATTGCAAGAATGTCTGTAAAATAGTATGTACCAATACTAAATGTTACAAGGTCAAAAGATAAATTGGATAATCCAAATGTGAAACCAAGGAACGATGTAAAACAAAGCTTTATTCCAAAATTTTAGACAAACTGTACCACGCAAACAGGAAAAAACAGAAATAAACTGCTAAAATTCAAAAACATGGAGTTGAGCGCTTTCATCCCCTACTAGGGACTTCTTCAGAACTATTCAAACAGTTGTTCCCAGCATTCTTATAGCATTGCATTTAAAGAAATATAACCAACACAGCACCAAAAATTACAATTTCCTAAAAACAACCATAAAAAATATTTAAAATTTAAAATTTTGAATCACACAACTAACCCCATAAAAGTATATATATATAGATATAGATATGTATATATATATATATATATATATATATATATATATATATATATATATATATATAAAATAAAATACAAAACAGTGTGTTTAAAAACCATAAATACTTTTCATTTTCAAATAACAACTAATATTAACTGTTTCATTAATGCCCAGGTAACTAGTAGCATCCAGCATTAATTGCCACTTCATTTCACAAACCCTAAGAACCTCCCTAGGCATATTGCCCTGTTCATTGGTTTTTAATTGCTGCAAAATCAAAAACTTAAATGCATGATTAGGAAGCTCGACTGTGTGTCTGCTAAGGGCAATAGAATCTTTTTGATGTTTTATATCTAATGTATGCTCATAGATCCTTGCCCTTAGCTTCCTACATGTTTTCTCCACATAAAACACCACACATGAGGTACACTTCGCCAAGTAAACAACATTATCACCTTGACAATTAAAAGACCCCCCAATGTGCAAAGTCTTACCATTCAAAATAAATTTATCAGTGGTGGTAATGACCAAGGGACATTGCGGACACATACCACATCTCCCATTCCCAGCCTTTTTAAACGTATATATATTCTTCCCTACCCTTCCCAACTTGTTCCATAATGTTTTTCAAGCATCTATCCCTTCTAAAGGTAAATTTTGTTTTTTTACAATTATTAAATAACTTTGCCACATGTCTGTCCGAGGATAATAATCCCCAGTTTTTCTCCACAATTTTACAAATTGATGGTGCATCTTTGTTAAATGTTGCAATAAAGTTATATCCAATAGTATAATTATTCTTTTTATCCCTAAGTTGGTTTTTCAAAACACAATCCTGAACACTACGACCCAAAATGGGTACAAACCAATCATTTTGCCTCTTTCTAAAAACTTTGACCTTTACATTATCCAAGAAATCACGGGGATAACCTCTATGCTCAAACATTTTTTGGATGAAATCCACTTCTTGGATAAAATCACTTTCCAAAGATGTCATTCTTGCGACATGCACCAATTGCCCCTTTACTATGGATCTATTCTGAAAGGTAGGGCGGCAGCTATTAAATTCTAAATACGAATTTGAAAAAGTTGGTTTCCTAAAAATCTTTGAAATCAATTGTTTACCAACTCTATCTACCCTAATCTCCACATCCAAGTAGGTAATGAGAGTGTCATTGAATGCATAGGTAAATTTAAAACAATCAACAGTATTATTGATAAAGACAAAAAGTTCCCTTAAAATATCTTCAGTGCCAGTCCAAATCATAAAAATGTCATACAAAAATCTCGTAAGATATTTTATAAATTGCATATATTTTGATTATAAAATATTTTGATCTTTGCAGAATGACATCACATAATTTGTGAATATCGGGGCACATGCCACCCCCATGGCAACACCTTTTACTTGACAATAATATTGACCCTCAAATTTTATAAAATTATTCCTCAAAAACCATTTCCATAAGGGCTATATAGGCATTTATATTGTCTTGATCATAAAGGCCTGTAACTTGTAACTGTGTTTCCAACCATTTTAGGCCATCATCCTGAGGAATCACTGAAAAAAGATTGCACACATCAGTAGTAACTAAAGTCATATTTTCATCAAATAATAACCCATTTAAATTTTCTAAAAACTCCCATGAGTCTTTACATATATATTTAAAATGTTGCAATCCTCTTTTAAGGTGATGGTCTAGATATTTTCCTATAAAAGAGGTTTTACCTCTTTTTGCATCAACTATAGGCCTAAATTTTAAGTCATTAAGCCCTTTATGTATTTTGGGCAAACCAAAAATGGTAGCTATAACAGGAAACTCATTTTTCATATAGTTATATGAATCCAAATCAATCTGCCCTTCCAATAACATATCATCCAAGGCAATGTCCAATCTACGATGTGCAATATTAATTTCATTAACTGAAACTTCTTTATAGGTATCACTCATAAGGAGTGTATTCATATGATCAGAGTAATCAACACAATCCATAACCACAAGCCCATTACCTTTATCAGGTTTCATATAACGCATTTCACTATCTGCCAACATGTTAATCAACAACTTTTTTTCTCTATCAGTTACATTATCACCCTTAACACAACTATTATTCTTATAAATTTCCCTTACATCCATTTCACAAGCTTTTTCAAAAAAAACAATAATATTGCACAAGGGAGGATTAAAAGTACTAGATCTAGCTAACTTCAAAGTATCACACAAATTGAAAAATCTTGGTAGGCATTCTCCCAGTGCCATTTATGGAATAAACCAGTACTTTGCACATCCTAAAGCATTATTATTGATGCAAGACTAAAAGGTAAAACTCTCTGTTATTTATTTATGAACTTTAACACTATACAGTATTGTTAATGGAGCTTTTCTCCCTGAGACTCTGCTGAAAAGTATGTACATGCTCAGTAAGACTTTCCAAGTAAATAAGAATGCTTTATTAACTGGGTTGTCCAGCTGGTTGAGGCTCATTTTGAGTGTGTGACTGTTGTTTGAGAGGGCCTCAATTTGTGATGTAACTGCTGCCTGTTCTGCTTGAAGCAACACTTGACTACAGTATGCAAGAAAAAGTGGCATAAAATTAGTCTAGGCTCTCAGTATCTGCGTTGCATTCCACATCAGACAGCTGAAAGTAACATCAGGTACAAGCTTCACTGAAACAGTTTTAAGATGTGCCTATAGCAGCAGGCCCAGCTCTGAAATTCAGTGCAAACAGTAGCATTTGGAAGGGCCATGACTCCACCTACAGCAGACGCATTGACCTATGTAGATAAGTTTGTTGGCTGTAAACAACTGAAGGCAGTGTGTAGTTTATTTTTTTCAAATTTGCATACTTTATGATTCTGCATTTATACAAGTATGTTCATTATGTATAAAATGGAACATCAAACTCATCAAAAATGATGATGTGAAATTTTTGTACATTCAGTCATTTCACAATGAGTCATCAAAATTTTGGTCATAAAAATTTTAGTGCATTTGTTTACAACAGGAACACTGCACACATTAAAGACCAGTGTGCAATCCCTGAGAGAAAGTCATCAGGGCAACAGAAGGTAGTCCTACTGTGCCCCCCCCCCCCCCCCCCCAATTGGAGAACAGTTAGTCAAGTTATGCAAGGTCATTTTAAAATTGTCAGTGAAAAAGAAAGGACATGTTAACCTTGGGAGTCATGGATTTCTGCCACAGTCCTTCCACAGATAAATGCTTTCATTGTCTCATGTCTTTGGTTGTTAATAAAGTGAGCAGGCCTTACTGACAAATGAAACTGCCACAGACTTCAGTTACAAGTAGACAAGTTGTTCTGTCACAGTACAACAGTAGGCTTGGGTGTCATTCTCATCACTGGTAGAAGTCCTGACATGCTGAAGTATACATGCACTCTGCACAAGGCCGAAACGATGCCTGAAACATGAGTGACTCAAACACTCTGAAAGAGCAGACACTGTACTCAACATTTTTATAGTTGTGTCTCCATGCTTTTTTCTCCTGGTGTTTTGTGGTCCTGCTTGCCTACATTAACCTCAGTTTCCTGCATTTTCCTGGAAGACATGTCAGATACAGTAATAAACGTTGTGACTTTAATCTTGACAGAGCTGTGTTGTCCCAACTTTGTAGTAGACATTTATACAGCACGGGGTCCATGTGCAGATGTCTGTATACCAGTTGTTACTGGTGCAGTTCACTTAATTATACGTTTTTAACCTGATACATTGTAGCTTCACTTTTCTTGCTATTGTAATGCTCCAGATCAAGCCTTTAAACTGCTGTTAGTGTATTAGTGCATCCTTTATGGCTGTCAGAATTTACTAGCTAACAAAAACAGATAGGCAGTAGTTCTCAAGTACAGATTCAGAAAAAAAACTACTGTACTGATATTTTATCTGATGGAAAATATTTTAAGTAGATAAATTTTTAAGGAGATTATTTTGACTCATCTGATTGTTATTCTTAATTGGGTAAGATCCGTGACAAACTTTGTTTTCTTTGCTTTTTTCTTACTTAGGGGAACTTTCTGCTTCAGATACTTCCCTTCCAGATATCCCTGAGCGGAGAAAGGATTCGTTGCCCGACCCAGGTCTTATGCCCCTTCCTGACACTGCTTCTGGCCTTGAATGGGCAAATTTGGTTAATGCTGCAAAGGCATTTGAAGGTAAGTTAGGGCAACAAAAGCAGCTGCGCAAACCACTTCAAAAGGTGGCAAGAAGTGAGCAAAGTAATCCAGTCTTCCTTTTCAGTAGGAGCCTCTGTCTGATTTTTGCTACTGTGTTATCCCTTAAATTAGTATTAAGAAATGCAGTGTTTTTCTTGTTAGGACTGAATGATGTAAAACTTTTAAGATATGACTTCAGAGGCCTCCTGCAGTGGGCAGCTGTTGGGATTTCTTTGTTGGATGCCACCATCATGACATATTTCTGTGTCATTCCCAATGTCAAGATTAGTAAAAACTACAAGAAAAAAAATAACTAAGCTAGACTTTTCATTGTTGATACCTTAAACCTTTTGTAATAGAGGCCCATGTGCAGATGACCCTTAAGGACATCGTGTTTCAGCTGTATGGCTTCTGAATGTCCATGACTTTTTACTTTTTCTTTTTAAGTCTTCATGGATTCATTCAGGACAGTAAAGCCAAATCCTGCTGAGAGCATGCATGTTTCAGCCTTTGTATGTCCTCGTCAGCACTTTGTTTAAATTCTGAATGGTTTGGGGTTTCAGTTTATTGTGTATTTTCACTTGACTCTCTAGCTCAGAGATAATATATATATTTTTTTAAATCAGTTTTTTTTATAATCAGTGCAGTCTACAAGCATGCAAGAGTGCAAAGTACACAGTACTCTTGATTGTACAGGTCAAGAACACAGAATGTGTGTGGTGCCTGACTGTGGACAACTGAGATTCAGGTCTGTGAATCACATTACTTCCTCATGGTGTCACATACATAGTGGACACCATGCTTGTGTGCATTAGCACACTTTGTCTTTCAATAGCAGAACCTTGAGGGATAATGTGTATATATAAAAATGTTTTGTCTTCTTTTCATAAAGGGGATGTAGCATACCTTTAAGAAGAAAATTACATGGATGTAGGTCTTGATTGTTGGAGGTAAAGCTGTAAAAAAGCAAAGTGTCTTTTGTGATGCCAGGGTAGACAAATTTGTTTAAAATGTGATGTAATTTTCTTTTTTCTTATTTCTGCTTGTTGGAGCATGTATAAAGCTATTTTTAAGCTATGTGAGGAATGCAGTATTTGTGCTTCCTGTGGCATAGAATGTATTACCTTTTGATCAGTCACACAGCCATAGAAAAAGTGGAGACACCATTTAATGGGAAATGTGTTTCTGCACTAGCTTTGTTTCAAATATCACCAAAGTGTTAATACAAATGCAGTGTTCATATGTGTTTACTAGGCTAATGACTACAAGGGCTCTTTATAAACCTAGCCATGCATTGCAAGTCTGACAAGTTCTGGTTCCCTGGATAAGTGTAAGCATGGGCCTGGGAGATGAATCATTTACAAGCAAGGGCCTTGGAGATGAACCATGTACAGGTGGCCTTTGTCGATTAAAGACATAGGTGCCAAGCCAGGGATGAATTTCCTGCTCCCTATCCAGTTGTCCAAGTTACACTTTGAATTATGTTAAGGAGGAACTCTGCTTCACGTGGATGGGGAGCCGGTTCCATAGATGGGGTAGTTGCTGGGATACATACCTATCTCTCCAGCAGGTCCTCTTTATACCACAAGCAAGGTTTAAGTCTTTAGAACAGGTAATTCTAGTGCTATTTGTTTTGCTGATGTGCAGGAGGTCCATCAGAGTGGTGGAGTAAGACAATGCCATCTATGCCAGGCATAGAACTCCCCTCAAGAGCTTGTAGGAGACAGAATATAAGGACAGGGCTTCAAGGTGGTCTGCACAGGATGCTTTACTTGCCCCCTGTCTTCTTTTATTGAGGAACCTCTCCAAACATTCCATTTGTTGGAGATGCCCAGTTAGGTACATACCAAAGGGGGCATCATACTCAGTAATAGGTCTGATGAATACTGAATGCAGTGGAAAATTGGCTTCCTTGGACCTAGAAGCTATGCCTTCATTTATAAGTTGCACAACATAGAATGATGTCCTCACTACTATAGACACTGGATGGTCAAAGACTAGATTACTGTGTGTCCCCAAGTCCCTGACTACTGGGTCATCTCAAAGGGGTATGTTGTCAATATGGTAGTTACCAGGGGTGGATGACCTCCTAAATGATACTAAAATATTCAGTGATGTGAAAAAATTCTCAAATGCTAACATCCCCACACACAGAAGGCATGAAATTAAGTATAACCAAACTAAAAATGCTGAAGTTACATGGCAGCCATATTTATTTATTTATTTTACATTTGTTTACCGGGAAAGTCTGACTGAACATAGGTCTATTTTCAGTGGAGGCCCAGAGAGAAAAGCTCCATTTACAGACATATCAGAGTTTACAAGCGAGTACATAAAGATCAAGTTAAAATAATTGCAGGTGTAACAAACATTTAGTAACTAACATGATTGTTAGAAAATAGCAGTTAAGTAAAGTGGAGAGTAAAATTCTTTTGAAGGAGACATTCAATGAGTAAATACAACGTGAGATGATAGAAAAAACTAATTTCATACAGCTGATGATGGCTGTTGGTGTGAGTTGCTGATTCTAGTACAATAATTTGCAGTGAGTTTAAGGAAATGCTTATCCAGGAGAGTTGCAAGAACATAGCCAGGTGTCCATTAAGTGTGACTTAAGGAGCTTTTTAAATTGTGTACTAGAGCAGTTGGAGGCCATTGGGATTTGCAGCTTGTTCCATATTTTAGGAATAGTGTTAGAGAAGACAGATGTGGAGCATCAGTTCATCACTATTTGAAGTACAGGTCAGTTAAACTGTTTTTCTAATGTTGAAATGAATAGATGTGATTGCATGGCAGATTACCACTTTTATGATGTCCAAAACAAAATGAGTACCTGTACAAAAATTCAGTACACTTTACTGATGAGAACATGGGATTACAAGAGGATTAGCACCATCCTCAGCAACAGGTGACACAAGTGCCTGATCAATTTGGAGGAAAGATTTTCAATTATTCCAGCTTTTTTCACAGATTCAGCTTAGTCCACATAAGGACAACAAAGGTTCTTAAAAGAACCGTCTGAGATCTCTCCACATTTTCAACCTAGTCCATGCAAGGACAACAGAGGTTCTTATAAGAACCCTCTGAAATCACACCCAACAGGACAACCAAGGTTCTTTTAAGAACCATTTACAATCAGATCCTAGCACGAACTAAGGTTCTTTTAAGAATCAGCTGAGATCACTTGACCTCGGACCCTCAGCCTTGACCTTAAAAGGGAGAGTCCAAACAAAGGTTCTTTTAAGAACCAGCTGAGATCACACCCACAGACACTGGACCTCAGACCCTCTGCCTTGTCCTCAAAGGGAGGGTCCGAAAAAAGGTTCTTTTAAGAACCAGCTGGGATCACACCCACACGCACTTGACCTCAGATCCTCAGCCTTGACCCTAAAGGGAGTATCCGAGCCCCAAGATATAGGTTAGTCCTTTTTTGACTAATAAAAGATACATCTTTGGGCCCCTGAGAGTGAGACTTTACTACTTTGTCCCATTCCACCTATGGACGCAACCTGGGCACGCAAGACCCATTCTCCTTTTAAGGACTTCAAAGGTCCTTTTTAGAGTCCTTCTAAGGACTACAAAGGTCCTTTTCAAAGCCAGGTCCTTTACAGGGCCACACTTGCAATGTCCCTATAAGGGAACACCCAAGAAGAGTCCTTTTTAGGACTACCTTGGAAACCCCAAAAGGTCCTTTTAAGGGGCCCAACACCAACCCCATGCAAAGGTCCCCCCCCAACCAACCAAAATCGGCTCTTTTCAGCAACATCAGAGTCCTTGTCAGGACTCCCTCCTGAACCACCAGGCACAGTCATCTAGTGCTACAAGAGTGTTTTAGCAATTATTCCAGCTTTGGAATCAGAGCCATTTTCTGACAGACTAATTTATCTCGAGTATAAAGGGGATATGCTAAGACAAACTGATGATGTGAGCAAAGGTGTTTAGGATGACACCATGAGACAGAGGCTCTCTAAACTGAACCAAACTGTCCTAAAATTTGGGATATATGCAGTCTGTCAGATGTTGATATGATGATGTTGACGCTGGTATGAGGGAGAGTCAGAAAGACCATTGCCAGGATACATGTCTGACTAATTGTCCAGGCAATCCCTGACAGTGTGAAGGTCATATACCCAAGTGTACTTTTAGGTAAATATCTGTTGTTCACGTTCCCTCTTTGTAGTATTTGAGAAACTCAAAGAAAAGGGAAAAAAAACAATGCATTTAGTGAAACAGCCCCCCCCCCCATTTCAGAAATTGATTCATATAAAATTGGCTTTTTAACTTGAAATCAGCCTAGGGAGAGTAGAGCAGTGCTCACTGAACAGCATCTGTAAAAGAGCCAGCTGATGAAGGGAATAGAAAAGGTATGGACAGGAAGCAGGCGGAAGGAAGAGAAGATAAATTCCCACCAAGCAAAGAAGGTAATTGACAAAGGATAGACCAGGTCCCCATACACGTACACCTCCCAGGTAGTAAAATCTTTCCCACTTTAAGAAAAAAACTAGTTTGGCTTGATCTTAAACTTTTTGGTGAGAGGGATTATACTGTCAGGTTACAGAATGGAGTCCAGGATGCTTTGTCCCTTCTTAGCATTGGTGGATATTCCTTTATAATCAGGTAATGTTAGTGCTGTCCATTGTAGAACAGCTAGTGAGAAGATGGACCATAAAAAGGGTCCGAAGACTGTAGTGAGGCAAGGGTAGAAATATTCTTTGTTCAGAAAAATCTGAAGAATCCTGAAGATCCATCTATAGCTATCCAGCTTAAACAGATTTCTCTGGGTCAGGAAATTCAGAGTTCTTGCAATGCAAGTCCTGTTTTCCGTATTACTATAAGATGCACTTTCCATGACCTTGGATGTGAAGGATGTTTACCTGCATTTCCTTATCGACAAAGGTCCGCAGGAAGTGCATATAGATTCTGATGTAGAACGACTGCTGCTAGTTCACCTGTCTAACTTGTGGTCTCTCTGGTATACGTAGTGTTCATCACATGCTCAAAACTAGTGTTTAATCATGTCGGGACAAAGAGGGCTTGCATATATTCCTGCCTAGATGACTTCTGACAAACATATTCAGAGAAGGAGGAGCTGAAGGGGTTCCTAGAATAGATGTTTTTGCCTAACTAAAACAGGAATCTCACTCAGCCTGCCCAAACAGATTTTGAGGTCATACCCTGCACAGTCTTAGTTGGGTGCTGTGCTCGATAAAAGAACATCCAGTTTATACTCTCACATAAGAAAACTCTCCTTCTGCATCAGTTTGTCAACTAGATTGCCCAGAAAAGACAACTAATGTTCAGAGTCTAACAGAAAGTGCTTGACTTCATGTCGTCTTTGATCTTATGGTCCTGCACTGAGGTTTCATATGGAGAAAATCCAGCTGTGGCTCAGTAATCTTTAGAAACAACATTGTCAGCCTGTGGAACAGGAAATTCTCATTATTACACCACCAAAATGACGATTCTGCGATTGCCCCAACAAGACCAAGCCAGTTGAGGTGTCTCTTCTGTGGTTTCAGAGACTACTTCATTGCGGACTAAACAAAACACTTCATATTGTCCCTTGGGAGTAAATACAGGGTACCTACAAATGCATGGAAGGTGGTCCAGGAAGCTGAGATCCAAGCACATAAATGTAACTTACCCTGTGTTCAGGCCTGGAGGCCATCTAGGAACACAGATTTATTTAGTTTCACCATAATTATATTTTCCTATATTGTTATGTTGTTTTTATATTATTATTATGTTCAGTTATTGGTTTATCATGTTAGTCAACTCTCCCTTTAAAATGATTTAGGTTTATGGATGTTTTAATTTTTAACTGCAAGTCTGTTCTATAATCCTGATCACATTTGTGTTGCAAAGTTTGACCCTCTTTCTAGTTTTAAGTGTAACAACAGACTTTGAGGTGGCATACCTAAAAGTCTAACCTAACAGTGCACTAAAAATGTCGTCTTTATAGGCAATGTTTACAGTATATAATTCATGTATAACAGATTTGTAATTGATGTTGAAGAGTCCAAGTTGCTGCAGCCTGAGTATTGAATTCCCTCACAAGTGGCAGTAGTCTTTTTTTTGTAAATCTTCTCTGTATGAATTCGAGAATATGTACTTAAGTCATAGTACAAGCACAATATATTTGAGAATTGGTTAAAAAGGAGACTTAAATTACTTAATATTATTGGATCCCTTGTAGCCATTTTTAACCACCTTTATTGAATGATCACTTGTGACATAGGCAGATTTACATTTATATATAAACAAATTGTATTAAAAAGTTCACATTTACAAATATAATACTTCACATATACTGCTATATATCTTATAACCTAAGCAACGTTACATAAATTATTCAATTCCTGCCTTTTGTTTAACAAGAAACATCTTTATTAAGCCATCACTTACGACATAGGCAATCATACATTTATGTAAATGAAAACAATCCACACCGACACAATCCTAGTTGCAAGAATTTTACATCACAGACCATAATGACACACTCCCACTTGCAAACATTACACATCACATAATCTATTCAATCATTTTCAGTCAAACATTACATAGCTCATTTAAGTCTTGCCTTCTTTTAAACATCATTCCTCCCCTGTCTCCACTGTATGTTTTGTTCCCACACTTCCCATTTTTTCATTTGTAGTTTGCTCCTACCCTTTTTTAAAGATCTCAATTCCAGTTGTTTTATCTCTGTTAGTATATTCACTACTTGTAGTATAGATGGTTTAGATTTTGATTTACATTTTCTAGTAATTGCTTTTTTGGCAGCCACCATAATTAGACTTAGCTAGGCCTTACCATGCCTAGGCAATTCCATATAATTCAGAAAAATCATCCCCACACCAATCTGCCCATCCAGCATCTCTGATAGTGCATCCCACAGGCAGTCCTGAAAGTCTACCAGTTACCTATCATTTAATTGAAGCTCCAATTCACCAAATGTCTTTTCATCGAACCTAAAGCATCAAATACCGTTTCAGCAAAGGATTATATCATCGAAAATTTTTCCCAGGGCAGTAGTAACAAATTTGCCCTTCTACTCAATACATTGCGATGTCTGAGCTGGAATGTATAATCGGGGGAGTACAACCCCCCCCCCCCCAAGTCTCGTGAATTTAAAATGCAATTTGTGTTACAATCACTCTGGTGGCCAAGTAGTTTTTTCCCCTGAGAAATTTTTCGATGATGCAGTTCTTCACTGAAATGGTATTCGGTGCTTTAAGTTCGACGACTAGGCATTCAGCGAATTGGGTCTTTGATGAAATGATATAGACCCAGTTCCTAATTAACTCTTTCTTCCCCATCACACCTCCAACATCTGCTGTCTATCTGAGGAAAAATTTTCTGGAGTCTACTGGAGTATAAAAATATGTATGTAAACATTTGCAAGCAAAAATTCTAAATCTCCTAGATTTTGTTGCGTATTTGGGAGACATATGTATGTATATATATGTGTGTGTGTGTGTATATATATATATATATATATATATATATATATATATATATATATATATATATATATATATATATATATATATATATATGTAATATATATATATATATATATATATATATATATATCCTCCCATCGTTTCTTTGTGAATTGCTTATCCAGTCTCTCTTCCAAATCCTTTCTAACCTCCTCTGATTGATTCTTATAGTTATCATGCAATATTTTATATGCACTACTAATTATTCCTTTTTTAATGGCAGCTTCTGTTCTAGATTCTATTAAAACTCTCCCAGTGCTGGTCTTTGTTTAGGACTCCCCCTATTTGTTTCTCTTTGAGTATATCTGAAATCAGTCCTTGATAGGGAAGGCAATCTGTAACCCGCAGTCCAAATAAATTCTTAGCGTCTTCCCATTCTATCATCTTTCCCCCTCTAGTTATTTGCTCCCAATACCTTGGTTCCTTTGCCAGTTTTCTCCAATAAATTCCAGTCCCTCTTGCCTGTTGTCTATATCCCTAATTGAAGTCATCCCTATCAGCAGAATCTCCTTTCACCATTCCCATGTTGGTTTAGTTCGTAGGATACTTTTTGCTACTTTATGGATATAATATTCTGTATGATTACTGTTATTCTCCTTAAAGGCCTGCATCCAAAATCCCAGTCTCTCCTTGTTTCTTGAGCTTCCCCCTGTTTCATCATCATCCCTTTTCACACTGAATTATAGTTTTCTGCTTGTGCTATGTAGAGAAGCCTTAACTGTATTCCTCTGAAATACCCCTTCAAATCGGGTAACCCCAGTCCTCCCTGTTCTACTGGAAGAATCAGCTTATCCCACTTGACTCTTGCTGTTTTGCCCTCCCTGATAAAGTCCTTCATCTCTTCATTATCTTTATTAATTGCTATCCACAACTTCTCCTCTGGTTGATAAAAATATGCCTGACCTGTGTATAAAACTAAAAGGGTTAAAAATATTTTAACAACTTGTGTCTTACTATTCATATCCATATAAAAAAGCTTTAATTTTCTCAGTTTTTGTATTATCTTTTGTTTAGTTTCATCCCACATATCCTAAGCTGCCACACCCAAATCATTTTTAATCCATACTGCTAAATACTTAATTTTATCATGTCCCCATAAATATGGATATTGCTGAACTAATTCATATGTGGGTACATAATTTACCACTATGCCTTTGTTAATTTTGCATCCTGAAAAGATTTGAAAGTGTCTCAAAATGTTCCACAACACTGTAATGTGCCTTTCTGGTTTTGTCAGGTATAAAGTAATGTCATCTTCAAATAGAGCCAGCTTTTCTTGACTACCATACCTGTTATATCCTTGAATTTCTGAGTCCCTTATTTTCTTTGCCAGTGGTTCTAAATATAATGCAAATAACAAAACGGGAAAGAGGACAACCCCTGCCTGGTTCCTCCGCTCAAGCAGAAATTATCAGAGAGGACCCCACCCACTTTAAATTTCACCTCCAATCCCTCATATATTCTATATACTTTTTGTTACCCGAGTCATTGTGCTAAAAGTTTTTGTGTTCTAGTGTTATCAAAAAACATTTGCTTAACAGAAATCTTTCTAAACTGGTGTATATTATTGAGGTAATCCCTTATTTTCTGCTTAGCATTCTGCATTTGATCCTCTTTTTGCTCTGTGAGACTGTCCCTCTTCTGCAATAATTTAACATTTGTCAGTCCCTCTAAATAATTTTTGTTGCTTCTTATCTGTAGCTCTCTTTCCACCTTATTTTAAACTCCACCGTAGTTTTATCCCACTCCCTTGCTATATTTTCAGAAGTAATTTCTATCCTCCTGAATAGTTCCTGCATAATCTCCACTACCCATTCTTTAAATTCTTCTCTTTTCAACAGATAGGTGGGAAAATGTCAGTGCCTCATTTTTATTTCATTACCATGTATTTTTATTCTAGTTATTGTTGCTTGATCTGAAATGGTATCAAGACCTTCAATTAAATGCACATGTTCCCTTCAAATGTAAATTCTGTCTAGACTAGCCCAGTTTTTGTATCTTGGGGAATAATATGTAAATTCACTCTGAACTCCTGTTACAGAATTCACATCTTTCTTGCCAATAGTTTCATAAATTTATTCAAAAAAATCTATGCTCTTTTGTTATACTCTCCCTTCTGGGCCCTCCAGACACATCTTCACTGCTGCAAATCAAATTGCAGTCCCTACCTATAAGTAATATTCATTTCTCCCAGAATTTTCTTAAGCTCCATTATAGCAGTTTTGGGTGGAATATTAATACATGTCAGTGTAATCCTCCTCCTCCCTTGCCAGTAGCCCCTTAGCACTACAAATCTGCCATTATTATCTTTTTATCCTCTTCTGTCAGTATTCCAGCTCCTCTTGCAATTAATATAAGTACTCCTGTTTCCGTTGGCCCAGATATTCCTCTGGATAACCACCCTGAAAACCTTTCTTTATTAAATTAACGTGTTCAATTCTTTCCAATTATGTCTCCTGTAACAGCTGTTTGCACTCTACGTTTTCTAATATAGTTCACTCTTCTTTCTTTTTTGTTTTTATCTGTGAGACCATTGACATTTAAAGACACTACAGAAATCATCATTGTATTAAAAAGTTATTATTCCCACCTTTTCTATATGATACATTTTTGTTTAATGTCTAGTTCTAGCTTTTGTGTTACATGCATATACAGTGTTAGGCAGGTTAAATTTTATATATAGTTGTTTCTTGTCATATCCATTTGAGCCTATATCACATCTTACAAAACTTTTTGTTTTATTGAAAGCACTCAAACAAAAAAAAAACAACTGCCAGTATCCCTTTAAAACCTATTAATTTAATAGTAACACACAAAACTATTTACATCTTCAATCACTCTCCACCAGACTGTAACCAGTTTCTCTTTATCAGATTGATTTCATGAAGTCATAGCAACCAGGTAGCCAATTTCTCATTATCAACTTGTCTCCATGGAGACATGAGAACCAAACAGTCAGTTTCTGTTTATTAGATTGTTTCCATAGAGACTTGAAGGCCAGATACAAAATTGCTACTAAGCATACATTGATTTGATAGAAGAAAGCCTAATAATAATCGGAATTCTTTTTCATTTACTTGCTTTCTTTGAAAACGTATTACTAAATCAATCTAAGGTCCTTAATCTAGTTATTCCCTTGCGCAACAATGAAGAAAAGCATGTTAATTTTTCTTTTGTCATACTCTTTTAACCAGGCTTTTTTTTTCTCATTGCATTGCCTACATTTCTTAAAACTGAACAAGAAGAAAGAGAAAAGGGATAAAGAAAGGGGAAAAAAGAACAGCAGCACCTATTTACAATCCCCATTACAGTTAAAAAACAACTTTGAAAATTTTACTTTATGGCATGCAAAGAAAGCCGTATACTGCAAAAATAATACTATTAAGGAAAAAAAACTTCTGTACTTACAGTTAACTTCCTCTCCTCTCTTACCTTCCCCAAAGCATTTTTCCAAACATTAATGACATGAAGTAGGGCATATACTTTAGAGTCTCCCTCAAGTCCAACAAATTCTGATAAAGGCCACTATTTCCCGATTTTCTTGTTCTGTCACATTTCACAAATATAATTATTGCATTGTAATCCCACTTTGTTAATGGTTTTATTACTGTTCATCTCCAGCTCCCAAGTCCTGTGTCTTCTTCATTTCCAACGTACTTTCAGTTCTTCTAGTTAACTCTCATGGGCCCTTCCTTCTCTCCATTTTCCATTGAAACTGGAAAAGGTTTCACAGGTACAGTGTCTCTGCGGTCTTTATTACCAGAAGAAGAAGAAGCAGAATCTCCTTTTGTTTCACTGCTCACTTTTTGTTGGACAAACATTTGTATTTCCTTCTTAGTATCTATTTCATCAAAAAAATAATTTGTCCCTCCAAGGAAGAATACTTTGAAGCTGGGTACAGCAGTTTAAATCTCACATCTGCTTCTTGATATTCCTTTAATAGTGGAATAAATTTACTCCCCTTCTGCCTAGTGTACATTGAGTAATCATTGTACACAAACACTCTGTCTCCCACTTTTAATATTTTGTCTTTCTGCCACAGTTTTGTCAGACTCAACTCTCCTTCTGCCAGTAGGATTATATTTTTACTGTTAAAGATCTAAGTTGCTTTCTCATAGCCATGTTTGGAGCATACACACGATCTGCCCTTTCAACTAACAACTCCTGCTGTGGAATACCAGTCCAGTCGCTTATTCATGCTTTCATAAAATTAATGCAGTCTGTTCCTTCCAGCTAGACACCGACCAAAAAAATATTAAATGTACAATAAACAACAAACGAAGAATCCACTTGGTATAAACTGGATTTAGTGTACCTCTAGCGCTTCAGCAAACACCTTCAAGGAGTATAAAATATTACAAAAAGAACAGTTTAAATACCCTAGTAAACAAGATAATTAATCAATAAACATTAATCAATTAACCAATAAACATTAAAAATCAAATCAAATTAAAAGCCTCCAGTTACATTGTGCATTATGACCCTGAGGAGATAGTGTCATATTTTGAGATAAAAATACTTTCTTTATACAATAACTTTTTCTTATACAAATGATCAGAAAATACACCTTTATCAATTTGTTCTAAAACTGTAGCTTGCAGCCCATTAGGATTAGAATTATGAACCAACTTAAAGTGCTTAGCATCAGGGCTATCTTCTTTTTAATTAATAATATTCCTGATATGCTCCTGAAGTCTAATTTTAAATTTCCTTTTAATTTCCCCTATATATACAAGACCACAGGGGCATCTCAATGCATAAACAATACCTTCAGTATTACATGTGTTAACATAAAATAAATGACCATTTATGTAATTAAAAGTTCAAACAACAAAATGGCATACATTGCAGTGACCACAAGGCATAGTGCCCTTTACATCAATAGCCTTAGTTTTTTGTACCTTGATGGGATATCTAAATCTATTATGTACCAAGATATCTTTTAAATTTATAACTCTCCTAAATGAAATACCTAGAGACGTTGAGATTAGCGCTACCAAATCCATAGATTTAAACAAAAAATCCAATGGTGTTTCACCACATCAATTAAAACACCACTGAATACACTGTAAGTGGAGACAAAATAAACTAATCTTCTCTCCTTATCAATAGTATCTTTCTTATTTCTACCCACTATATTTCTATAGGTACCACCTCTATGTTGTTCATTAATAACCTTATCTATAGCTGTTTGAATCATATTACTATTATAACCTCTTGATCTAAACATACTACATGCAGTATTAATTTCCTTGCAAAAATCTTTATTATTATTACATAATGGTCTCAGTCTCAAACATTCCCCATAAGGTAAAGAGGCTATAGTATGAGCTGGATGACAGCTAGTACCCATCAGGTACTGATTACTATCAGAAAATTTCCTATATACAGAAGTCCGTAAAATATTACTGTCCTCCAAAATAAGATGTATATCTAAAAAAGTTATGTCTCTACCCACCTGTATACCATCAAAAGACAGACCAAATCTATTATTCTGCATGGCTTCTATAAACTGACCTTCGTTAGATATCCCACCTTTGCAAATAAAAATAAGATCATCAATAAAACGAAAATAATTAACTACATGATTATTAAAAAAAAATCTATATGATATAAACATTCCAACTCTACAAGCCCATCGTCAAATTGGCATACATGGGGGCAAAAGATGCCACCATAGCAGTACCTTTAATCTGTTTATGTATCTTCATTAAACATAAAAAAATTATTATTTAAATAAAATTCCAATATTTCAATAATATAACAAGATACTGGACTGCCACCTAGAAAATATTTTACTGCTTCTAGCCCAAACTGACATTGAATACTGATATAGAGACTGACAACATCAACACTTATAAAAAACATGTCTTTACTCCATTGTATTGTAGAAAGTTTATCTAACAGATCAAAGCTATCCCTAATATAACTTGGTAGCTTTGTCACATAAGGAATTAAGTATTTATGCAAAAATGTCCCAATGTCTGATAAAAAATATTTTTGGGCAGATACAATAGGCCGACCAGGTGGGTCGACATAATTTTTATGAATTTTTGGAAGACAATAAAATAAAGCCAACTCACTATCCTCTGTATTAAATTTTTTATCATAGTCATTTTGTGAAAAATATTTTAACCTAACTCCCTTATATATAAGGGCATCAAACCTATTTTTGGCCTTATTATATTCATTTATATTACTCTTAACATAAGTTTTATTATCATCCAAATGCAACATACACATTTTGTAGTATTGTGCAGCACTCATAGCTACCATCTTCCCACCTTTATCAGATAGTTTAATAATAAGTTTTTCATTCTTAGCTAATAGCTGCAATTCATTCCAATCATTTTACTTGTACACTAACTCATCCTTATGTTGCATAAAATTATAAAAAGCACTTTCCACAGCATAATTCAACATTTGAGAAAGACACTTTATATGTTCATGCTGATATGGGGGAATAAAATTACTTTTACTTACAATTTTGTCAGTTTTTAACAAACTATAAGCATTAGTAGCACCTTCATAATCAAAACATTCCTCAGGGTCAGATAAGCAAGAATGAAAACTATCTTCTAAACTTTTTAATTCATACAAACATTCATTACACTCATTATACTGTTTATTAGCAAAAAAATATTTTAAATGAATCTTACGACATAATCTAAAGATATCACATTTGAGTTCATGTAACCGAGGCATCACTGTAGGTATATATTTAAGACCATAATTGAGAACTTTCACTTGTTCATCAGATAAAGACACACCAGGTATGTTATTTACAATAGAAATATTATTTAACTTAAAAGCATTAGTTGCATCCATTGTTGTAAAAGCATTCAGCAAACAGTGAATTACTGCAAGTATCTTGCATAACATTAATATCAGTCATATCAGTACCATTTACTTCTTTTGTTGCCGTTATTGTTAAAATTTTGTCCCTCATGGTTACTAAAGTTGCCAGACTGAAATTGCCCTCTTTTCCAATCATTAGATTCTTCCTGAAACTGCTGGTTCCCTCTCCGAAAATCGGTAGCTAGTCTGGAAGGATTCTGAGCTGCTGGTAGTGTTGGAAACTGTTCTCCTTCTCCATCGCCGTTAGAGGAAACGCCAGAAACGTCTGACGCAAATGACACACTTCTAGAAGGAGCTGGTGATTTCTTAGAGACCAGATCCTTTATTACGATAAGAGTGTGTTGGTTTGTGCCATAAATAAGCACGATTATTTTCATAATCTTTTAAGTCTCTTTTCAGTTTGGTACACTTACGATCAATCAGTTCCTTTTCATATTTCCGCAAACTAGCATTATTGTCTGATAAACACTTATCAAACTGCATAGAAGAAAGCTGTTTAGATAAATCATTATAGGCAACTCTAATGTCTTCCTTCAATCTATTTTGCTTCACCCGGTCTTGTTCCAATAAGTTAGAAATCCATTGTAAAGTACAGCGATGAGCTGCCAATAACCATTTTTTAGAGAACTGCACATCTAGTTCATCAGACATGTCAAAAGGGGTGGAGAGACTTTTAAAAGCTCTTAGTCCCCTAGGTGTGATATCCAAATCAACATATCTTTGTAAACTTAATAAGTTGAAATGTATGGCAGTCTGTCTATGCAACAAACGTTCCAACTTACTCATTAAGGCACTCTATTCATCTGAAGGACTGGAAGAAGAACCAGGTTGTCCCACTGAAGCAAATGGGTCATTCACTGTAGATTTTCTTGCTTGTTCAAGCCATTCAAAAAAATGAGAGGAAGAAGTTACAACCGCTGGGGCAGAAGTATTAGCAGCTGCTGAACCAGCCATGCCTGCAACATTCTTCCTTCCAGCTTCTCTGGTATAGCTGAAAATCTCAGTTTTTCCCTATGTGCCCTGTCCTGTAATTCTATTATTTTTTTTGAAACTTCTCTTCCTGAGTAGTCTCATATTCAGCCAGCTTTTTCTTCGTTTCAACCTCTGATTTTTGTAGCTTTATCACCTCATCTGAATATCTCTTTAAAGCTTCTTGCATGTTTTCCAGCCTCTTGTTTGTGTTGATTTACTCCATCAATGTTTCATTTATTTTAACTAGGTCTGTGTGCAGTTGTATTGTATCTTCCTGTAGGTTACTGGAAGCCATCTCTGGAGGTTGCATTGCTTTTTGATGAACAGCTACAGAACTTTCCCCAGTCAGTGTGTCTTCCTCAATTTTTGCAGCTGATTTTCTTTCTTCCTGTCATCCAGGCAATACACTTACTACCCAGTTACTGAAATTTACCTATAAACACAAAATTCTACTGGCATTCTCTGTTGCATTTCTGTTTCCACACTGGGAGAGCTAGAGATAAGCTGTTACTCAATGTGCAGAAATCTTGGAAGTACAATCCCTAGTAGGCATTGATCTGTGTAGTAGGTCCACCAGTCTGTACTTACTGACTTTTTCTGTAACATTTTCCATATGTAACAGTTTATTGCTAATTATTACTTCTAGATCTTTCATAAGACCAACCGGTGCTGCATATTCATTATATAATTTCACTGTTTTGCCCATCTTTATACCCCGAAAACTCATTACCTTATGTTTCTTTACATTTTATTTCAAACCAGGTTTGACATGTAAATTAAATCTTTTGTGGTAGCTCTTAATTCCTTTTAAGTCCTTGGGAGATGTATTAACCACTGCTATTAATGTCATTGCATAATTTACATTTGTTGTTTATCTTTCTATGCCCAAAAGTCATTATATTACTTTTATTCACATAAAATGTCAAACTAGATTATTTTATCTCTAAGTTAATTCTTTGAATGTATCCATTTATTTCTGTGAAATTCTTAGGATATGTAAAAATGCATGTTGTTTACAATCATCTACATGTTTAAAAATCTAAGAGCAGCATTCTTAGTATCCATCTGATAATATAAGGATCATCTTCCCATGTTCTGAATTTGTCATTGATTCCCAGATGTGACAGACTATGAAAAGCTGTGGGCAAATCTAGATACAGAAATGACAACAGATTAATCCATCAGGCAGTAAATTTTATTTAAAAATGTTAAGGGCTTTCGTTCCTTCCATAGGGTATTTCATCTGAACATAAATTCCTTAAAAAACACACTTAAATATTTAAAATCACCATAAACAATTAAATGCTATTGAATAATTAAATGCAATTGAGAACCGTTATAATAAATAATTTAAATTCAACTAAACACCATAATATTTAAATTTTAGTACTGAATTGATAAAACTACTTTCATTTAATCATGGAAACCTAATCACATCCAATTTTAATTACCACTTCAGTTCACATTTTTTAAATGTTCATCAATAATTAAACCTCTTGGGTTACAAACTATTTGTTGCAAAACTAAAAACTTAAATTTTATTTTCCTTTTCAATATGCTTATGTAAAGCACTTTAACTGTTTCTCTTCCAAATGTCAAACAAATGTTCTTATATTCATTCTTTTAATTTTCTAGACATCTTCCCCATATAGAACGCAGACCAAGACTCTATCTGGGCTAAGTACACAACCATTCTGAAATCACAAGAAATCTTTCATTCTGCTTAAATACTTCACCTCTTATTTGAAAACTGTCAGTCAGTGATATATATGGGCGTTGGGGGCAGAGACCACACTTAAACATATCCATAAATTTTTTACTTCTCCTTTTTACACCTACTTCTTTTTCACTCTAAATAGTTTTTAAAAGATCTGTCTCTCTTGTATACTATGCAGGGCTTTTCACCTAGTTTATTCCAAATTTCAGTGTTTTCAGGAAATAATGCCCATTTTTTTGTATAATACATTTCTTGATGGTTTTAGTGTCTAAAGTATATGTAGTAATAAATGTTCTATTAGACTCAAACTGAGAATTTAAAGGCCTAGTACATAAATATTTTTTTAGCTATTGGAACAAATTAGTGGTATATAAAATCCATTTCTTCTTTTCATAACCAAATTTTCCTTGATTTCCATGACAAACTCCTCGAGTAACTCCTTTTATGGAACATATCATTTATAACTTCACATTCCTTAAGAAACTCTTCCATCTTGCTATCCCCACAAGTTGACCTTTCATGACAGCTTTTTTTGGTGCTTGAGAGACAATTTAATCAGTGGATCAACCAGTATTATATTACATAATATGATAAATTACACAATTATACTATATATAAATTTTACTTTACTGAAAGCATGCTTAGCCATTCTATTAGTAATAGTGGGGCATGTACTGTTAATCTGAACAAATTGTAGGTGGGAACTAGACAATTGTGGTCCTCCATAAACCCCATCCTCCACCCAGGTAAAATCAGTAGCCCTTTACCTAACATTCCTCACCCCTCAGAAAATATTGCTACCTCATTCAACACACACTTCACAAAAAACGTACTATCACTAGCTAGACAACACAACCCCCCTCCCCTTCACCCCACCCCACACCTTCAACTAGTAATCTCCCCACTGTCTTCTCTTTTTCTCCTATTCCTAACTCCAGCATAAAAAAAAACTCTTAACTAAACTTAAACCCACTAAATTAGCAGCAGACAACCTCCCAAGTGAATACCTACAAATTGCAGCCGACGCCCTAGCCTACCCAGTATCAATCTTGATTAACCGATCTCTGTCAGAATGCTACGTCCCTACACTATGAAAAATATCACATGTAATTCCCCTTCACAAAAGCAGCCCCCACACAAAACTAACCACTTACCGCCCCATAGCTATTCTCTCACCACTCTCCAAAATACTAGAGAAATGCATTCACTCTCAGGTCTCAGACTACCTCCTTACTAACAACCTCCTTTCCAATACTCAGCATGGTTTCCGACCAAACCATAGCACCACCACTGCCTTACTCTCTTTTACTAACACTATCCTTCAGCATAAAAACAATGGCTATCTCTCCTCTGCTACTTTCCCAGACCTATCTGTAGCATTCAACATGGTCCCACACAAATAACTCGTCTCTGTTCTCAGTAACCTGTCCTTCTCTCAGTCAGTCACCAAACTGCTTTCAGAGTTATCTGTCTGACTGCCAGCAATCCGTTGTATGGCAGAATGACATAACTCCCCAACTACCTGTCCCTGTTGGTGTTCCCCAAGGATCCATCCTTGGACCCCTACTCTTCTCTATTTTCACTATTAATCTAGCCTCTGCCACAAACATGTCACACTCATACAATATGCAGATGACTCAACCATCATCTGCTCAACCCTGTCCCTACCCAAACTGCAAAAGGTCACACAGGATGCCTTTTCCTCTGTTGAAATGTGGTTATCTGATGCCCAGTTAATACTCAACCCAAACAAAACTAAACTCCGCATCTTCCAGCCCACCAAACATGCTCAAAACTACTCTCACTTTAACATCACAACAAAAGACAACACCGCTATCTACCCAACAGATCACACCAAATTGCTAGGAGTTGAAATAGACAATAATCTCAAATTTGACATTCACATATCCATGACCATAAAAAATATGCCTCTCCAGTATATACCAACCTAAGGCAATGCAATCTAAATAAACTCAAGACCTGCTACAACAAAATTGCCAAATTCACCACCGGGGCATCCTACCGTAGTCACCACCGTCTCTCACTTTCTGAACTGGGCTGGCTAGAACTCCCTCACCTCCTTCAGTGGTATCAACTCGCTCTCGCCCACAAACTAGTAAACCATCCACTAAAAGTCCCATCCCTCCAGAATCTACTCCAACCCTATCTCACCACCAGACCACTATGATCCAGCAACAAAAATCACTTACAGGTTACTAGAGCCAGTAACTCTGCTGGAGAAGCACTATTCTCCAGCGCTATAGCCAAATTATGGAACACCCCCCCCCACAATAATCTCTGTACCATCATGCACCCACTTCAAAGCTTTACTAAAAGCGCACCTAAAAACATGCTATGCCCTTGTAACTCCCCCCTCTAATTTTGCCCACTCCATCTACCCTCTACCTCTCTTCCACCCCACTAACTACCTTTGATTACAGCAAGCTCTGATGCTTATATGCCTAGCTACTTATTTTACAGCAGTAATTTCTTATTGTAACAATTGTAAATGACTGCTGTTTACTTTGATTCTAGTTGTCTACTGAATGTACTATGTTCTTCATCTGTAACTATGTCTGTAATATTTTAATTGTGGAGCTTTTCTCCCCGGGCCTCCACTGAAAATGGACCTGCGTCCAGTCGGACTTTCCCGGTCACCAAATGTAAATAAATAAATAATAAATTAATTACAGAACTGGATGCAAACTAATAATTGAAGATATTTTGCCAAATCCATTAATTTTCTACCCTTGTGTTATGATATACAAATATAGCTCTTAGGTTGTCATGTTGTCATTCTTTATCTGACAGTTCAGAGAGTTATGAAAACATGATTTATCTGAGTCACTAGTCAGAGTTTACTTAAATCAAAATTTACTGTGCAGATTAACATATTAGTCCTTCTGTTCCATATGTGTGTGTGTGTATGTATATATATATATATATATATATATATATATATATATATATATATATATACACACACACACACACACACATACATACATATATAGATAGGTAGATAATTGAGCATCAGTTTTATTTGTTCTGGTTGAAATGTTCCTGTGTATTCTAAGAGTATGTTTCTCTATATTTACAGGAGTGTAGCTTTTATCTTATCTTTCTGTTGTTTTGGCCTTTTTATAGAGGTGTTAAAGTATTTTAATTTACTGTTAAAATTTATAGAGTTGTACACAGCAAGCTGGAAGTTTCCACCAGTAAATTACAGTCAGTAACACAGCTTAAATTCTGCACAACTCTTCTAATAGGTAGTTCAGCACCTTCTTCAATGGAACATCATCACAACTGCCATAAAACGCCACTGACACAAATGTATACATCCAGCCTTACATCACATGACCAGGTTACAACGTATTAAAAAACATTAACACCTCTGTAAAAATATGCTAAACACATATATTAGTAAAAACATGCATTTGTAAAAAATGTATACATTAATAAAAAAAAAGCTATAATGGTGCACAGTGCAATTTTAATGCACTGCTGATAGAAATATTATTTCTTTCCTGGACTGTTCCCATCATTAAGCCTGTTTTGCCACATAAGTTCATTGTATTCTAACTTAACCTTCCATGGCCCCTTCTGGGTTCAACAGTAATTTATTCTGGTGCTACAGACAGGAACCTTTTATGTTTTTTACACTCTGCTGTATGTTTCTATAGTACGTTGTTCTCGTTAGCTTTCTTTATGTCATACCAGTGCTTCTAGATACGGTTGCACAAAGTACACTCCATTTTGCCAAAATAAAAACACTGACATGGATCACAGCAGGCTAGATGTACAATGCCTACACTGCCACAGTTAAATTTGTGTGTGAACCTAAAATCGTATTCAAGACTCCTGAGTTTTAATTCAGGTCCAGCATGTATGGATGGGCATTGTGAACACACACCATATTTAGAGGTTCCTAAATTAGTAGTACGTGTGTATTATTGCACTACCTCCAATCACAGTTTTATATTCCTGCTCCTGTTATAAATAAAGGTAGGTTTATCACTTATCTTAGGGGGTTTGCCATCACAACAGGAAAATATTTTCATTTTTATGTTTGGTATTCAAATCTCGCGCTAATTTGGTGTCCAGATTTTTAGTTGGATGTACCTACTTTTCACTGGCCTTTGTTTCTATTTTCAGTGTGTGCAGGTTGAGAGATATGATCTTGAATGTTGCCAGTTATAGGTAATTAGCAGTACGTGTGACATTTGAGACGTTGATTAAATAATTTGTATAAGCTACAACTGCCAAGGTTTTGTGATTCTGACCTATAGAAGTTAGATATCCTTGAACAGAATTGTGCACAAGTATTATTTGGCAGCCAGACACAGCTGGTTGAAGTACTGCAAATGCAAAGTGAGCCAGAAAACTTCACTGAAAGCCAATTTCTTTGCATCCAAGGTAGTTTTTCCCCATTGCTATATGACTGAGGTGTAGTTCTGTACAAGTATATTGCTGTGGAGGGTGTCCTTCCCTGTCCAGGGAAAGAACTGAAAGGACTCAAACCTCGCAACAAATATAAAACAAATGGGGGTATTGTTGTTAAGCATTGTGTCTTGGGAAGCAGCATTGTCTTTTTACCTCCATCCGAGTATTAAAATATGTTTATGGAGTTGGTTAACTATTTTAATGACTATAATCCCACTGAACGATCTCTGTACAATTTTTTTTACAAGCTGTCACCACCTTCCTGTTTTTTTTTTTTTTAACAAAAAAAAATCTTTATTAAATTGTCACATGTGACATAGGCAATCTTACATTTATATAAATGAAAAACAAACATTGACACCACTTTAGTTGCAAGCATTGTGTATCACAGACACCATTGAAACAACTATAGTTGCAAACATTATATATCACTTACAACCTGACCAGTCATTGTCAGTTAAGCATTTATACATCTCATTCATGTCCTGACTGTTTTTAAACCTCATTCCTTCTCTGCAAAATTTTGACCCACCTTAAGAGCAAGACTGCAATTTCCAAGAAGTAATTTAAAAACTTAGAGGTAGAGGGGCCAGATGTTCCAACCTTTTATTGTCCACCCAAGAAACACAAGTCCCTTACCTCTTCACATAAGCATCCTGTAGTGTCTCTATGTGGGTCCTTTCTAGAGAGATTGGTGCATGTGTTAGTCAAGTGTCTACAGCCTTTGATAAGAGTTACATTTTCATTCATTGAGATTGACAACATCTTGTGTAACATTAAGAGAAGTTCAGTAGAATTATTGTTTTCATATGGCTGTCTTGGGGGACACCGTACTCTAGTTTTTCACATACATTTGCCCTAGAGGCTATTTCTTTTCAGTGAAAGTTTAGAAAGCGTTTTGCTACTGTGTGGCATGTTCTGGTTTTATCTAACCTGCAGTTACTTTGTCTTTGATAGAATGTTTTATTTCTTTATTTTTTTAATGAACAATTGTAAAATAAAATTTGCCAATGTGTGGCATGGCTACTGGGGAGCAACCTATACCGCAGCATATGCCATTTTCTATGGGCTCATTTTTGAAAATGTTTTCATGTATGCTTTCCCATTCTTCCATGGACAGGATATTTTCTAATGTCATCATATAGATGATTTGATTTTTAAAGGTAACTGTCAGTGTTTTGGGGATTTTCCACAGATCATGAATACCAACCTACAAATTTTTTTTTCTTTTGTGGGGTAAGTCAGTAAAACTATTAATTTTTAAGATTTAAATACCTTCCTGGCTCTCGTTAATTCACTCCTTATGTGGAGTTTTACACAACAATAATAAATATATTTTCACACAGACATTTAGGAATATAGCTTGAAGGTTTCCGAGTGTGGACAATTATTTTTGTCCCTAACACAGTGTCTTTTGAAACTGTAACTTAAGGATGGTGGAAAAGCACTACCAACAGGTAATTTCAAACCTAGGGACAGACGCGGTCATTATACCAGCTGTGCAGGATGCAGACGCTAAACAACCAGTGTTTTTTGTAATTAAATCTTTATAAAAATAGTAAATATACTGACACTTTGACATTTCCTTTTTGCTAACCTTGTTTTAAGAGAAATTCTTCTTGCTGTGCCATCTGTTTAATTTTGAATGGAGTCTTATAAGAATGTTTCCGTATAGCTATTTTAAATGTAAAATAATCATTTGGTTTCTTGAGTGGCCCATAGTTATTGTTAGTCATTGTGGGAGATGTATTGTTTGGAGATTAGATAACAACAATACAGTTGATGTAAATGCCAGAGTATTTGTGTTAAAGATGTTTTCAAAGTGCAATTCGCCGTGATTGTCTCTGCAATAATTTGGGGAGGTAATTAATTTATGCTGAGACTGCATAACGGGTCTATGTTCGGCTACCAAATTTGAAAAAAACGCGAACCATGAATCAGAGAAAGGAAAACGGAGAATGGGACAATCATTGAACTACAACAGCATCAAAAAAAGCTACATCAAATGGCCATAGTCAGTCAACATCGCACACACAATCAACTAAGGTGTGGGACTGTGCCTCCCACACCCCCCCTAACTACATGTACTAACTCCAAGATCACACTACAGTTGGGAAAAGGGACAATTTAAAAGGTTTTCCTTCACTTACCTTACGCATCACTTTACTTCCTGGTTGTTGGCCAACTGTGGTCATTGTGTATTTTTTTTCAATGCTGTTGTAGTTTGATGATTGTCCTGACCGCTGTTTTCCTTTCGCTGTTTCACGGTTCGTGTTTTTTCAAATTCGTTAGCCAAACATGGACCTCTACATGACAGCTTAGAACTGAAATCAAATGATAGTTAAGGACGGAGGACTATGTGGCAAAACAGTTTAGATCAGTGCCTTCAGATGATTTGTTTACCCCTCAGAACAACCATGAATGAGAAATTTGGGCTCCATGTACACATGCAGGGGAGGCTAGGCATTGAATATTTTCTCCATTTCCTTCTATTGTGTTCTTTTCCATCTAACTTCTTTCAAAAAATGCTTTTAAAAAGCAAGAAGGGAAAGCTAAGATTTATTCTAATATCACCCAAGGTAGCCATGGTTGTCTCAACTAGTATAAAACAGCACAGATGGGACCGTGTGTTTTCCACACCACTGCACTCTCTAAACTCAGTAAAGTAACTCTCTAGTGCATCCCAGCCCCAGGAGCCTCATGCTGGCCTTGCAGGCAATTTCATCCTCATATCTTTTAAGAAACATGTCTCTCAAAATGGTAGAGGTTCTTCAAGATGCTTGAAAGCAAACATCAGGAAGCCTTACCTGATTAAACAGAAGTTTCTCTTGTTGGTACTTCTGTAGAGGATTCCAGCCATTTCTGACACCTTCATTCTAAGGTAGCTGAGGAAGTTTTTTGATTAAAGGCTAGTAGTATATGAATTTTTAAGGTCCATTTGTCAGATGTGTATTTAATTGTATTCCTTTATTTCCATTTGTCAGCCACTGGAAAACAATGCTCACATTTGATCATTTTTAGGGTCTGCCCAGAAACATAAAGAAGTACTGGTAAAAGAGTCAGTAATGCTTTGTTGTGGCATTTCATAATAACAGAGTAAATTTGTATATTAACAGGGTTGCACGTGCAAACCGTAGAGCAATCAAGCGAGTTTGAATGTTGTAGTTCAGATAATTTAGCTTTAGTACAATTGTATTGTCTAAGGTTCTGTATCACAAGGGAATATATACAATATGTACGTGAATGAGAATGGGGGAAGTGGAAAAAGAGAGGTGTGTAGAGGTGAAGGAAGGAGGGAGGACAACAAGCTTAGGTTAAAGTCAGAAGATGAAGAGTACGTTACAGAGGAGGAGGGAAAGGATGGTCCTCTGGATTTAGGTAACGGTTCCATTTAGGGAACCCTTACACTTGGCTTCTTTAAGTGAATTCTAAATGATGGGATTGAGGGGTTAGATTGCAGTTTGATAGAGAGAGACTTGACTTGCTGCATGCAGACTCCTCTGTCTGTTCCTTTCTACCAGCCAGACTTTCCTGAAGGGGTCCTTAACCTTGGCTGTTCCAGCAGGCCAGTCTGTCCTTATTGGGTCTTGAACTCTTTATTGAAAAGCTTACAGGACCACTTTCTAGAAGTCATCATATCTGCAGGGTCTCTGGCCTGCAAAGCCTTAATATGTACCTTTATACAAGCTTTCACATGGATAAGGTATTATGCAGACAGAGCCAAAATTTGTAGGCAGTCTGGACAACTTTTTGTTTTGTTTATTTAAGGAAAGCTAAGTAGACCTATATCCAAGTAAACCTTTTATAAATGGCTGGCTAGTTGTATCACCTTGTTCCCTCAGCATTCAAAGTGTGCTGTACGGTTGAATAAGAGTACATTGTACTAATGTGGCCACCATTTCCACAATATTTGACAGCATCTGTGAGGGAGCTACTTGGACCATCATTCACATTTTCACAGTGGACCGACAGTGCAGAAGCAGATCACATTTTGCTACTGCATTTTTCCAAGGACTACTGTATCATCCTCCGTAGAGTGTGTGTATGGGGGGGAGGGGGGTTTAGGCTATTCCTTAGTTAGCAAACTCCTTTAATACACTTCCCATCTATAATGAATCCTATGATGAACATAGTACAATTGTGTGTGTACATTCACCATAGCAGTTGATGTTTCACCATGTCCCAATTTGTTTCTGGATTTAAGCTGATGTTCCACTGAAGGCTAGGTAGAGACCTGGTATGCCCCTAGCCAGTCCTAGAGTCCAGTCTTCAAAAATACTCCAGAAACAAGTACAAGTTCTTGTCAGTGAAGAGGGCTTTGCTCTTGGTTACTAGAGGTTTTTCAGCAGACTTCACTGTGGGAACACCAGTGCCTTGAATATTTTTCTCAATGGCTTTGGACACTAGTTGGTAATCTGATGCATAAAGAAGAGATGGTAGTACAAAGTTCTTGATTGTTTGCAGCTGAGTTATCAGACAATCTGTTTGTGGGCAGAAGTGTCTCACCGGTTTGCAGAAGTCTGAGTGCTGTAGACGTCTTGCCATTGGGGCTGTCGTTTACTATCAGTTAATTCATACTTACAGTGACATGTAGTGTAGCATGATTCTTTTGTTCAAATACCTATGGTTATAATGAGTGTACTCAAACAACAGTACCTTACAGCTTGCAAAATATACTTCTCAAACTAAAGTCTGACTGAAAGTAACCAGCAGCATGGTTTTACAGTAACAGAAGCGTACTTTTTCATGCCACCTACTTTGCAAAATGGAAAGCAAGAACTACTAAAGATTAAAGCACTGGTTAGATGAAACATATTGTTACTGGACACAGGCAGTTGCACTGAAGAACTTCCTAATTATGTTGTATGCTGGGGAATGAGTCCAGCTTAGATGCCAATGCTCCCAAATACTCTGTGGTCTGAACACATTGCAGATTTTTATGGCCCTGTGAATTGCGGAGAATATTTCCTGACTTAAGTCTGTCATTAATTCAGGTATCATGTGATCAAACCCATTAGTTCCATGCCAGCTGCATGTGTAATTCCTGTATTGAAAAAGATATTTTTATTTCTCTGAATTCCAAATGTACTACGGACAGCTAAAGGTCCTGGAATTTTTTGAGGAGTCAGGGTTCAAGAGCAGAAAAGTACCACTACATTTTGGCCACAAGCAAATGGACTTATTGAAGGATTCTTAAACACACTAGGCAAAAACCTTAAGAACTGCTTACATTTTTAAAACTTACAGTTTTCCAGAAGTTCTATCTGCAAAGTACAGGACTTCCTGTATAGCAGTACTGAACACACCCGCTTATAATTTTTTTTTAAACAAAACTCCATTCAAAAGTAAATTAATTCCTTTGTGTGTAATTGTTAAATCCTGTAATACCTAGGTAAAAAGCAAGATGAAAAGATAAGGATATTGTATAAGAAAAGCTTTGTGCAATTGTTTAAAAAGCACATGTTTACATTTTGCTTAGAGTCAAAAAGTTACAAATATCTACTATATCATTATTATTACTTTAGCTATACCAGGCTGTGAAAGAGGTTTATAGTCCCTACTTATGGTAAGTATCATTTGTAAGAAAATACACACACGAGTCTCATTAGAGAATGGTAACGCTGTGTCTCTTGACATTATGCATACTGGCATACTGACAGAGATAGAGAAAAGTAGACATCAGGGAATTAGAAAACCATCAATATGTTTTAAATGCAGTATTGTTGTATGAGATATGAATGCAGGTTCCTAATTAATATACACGTTTGTAGAAAATGCTCTAGATCCTTCAGAATGGGTTTTAACTCTAAAAATATATAAATGAAATGCTTTTTTCTAACACGAGTAGCTACTGCCCTCAAGAGTAGCAAAACATATTTAAGGCTTTTGTTAAGTGGGCTGGTTGACTGATCAAAGGGCCCTTTTCAGCTGAGGGACTCAAGTACATACAACTTGAAACATGTTATTTAGGCAAAATTCTCAAAACAAGCAGAAATGTTATACATACTGTATTATAATCTGATTGTAAAGAAAGGTTAACATGATTGTATCAAGTTGTCCCGTGTTGCAGTTTTCGAGGCAGCATGTACATATAATCACAAGGCAGTTTGTTTTTTTAAAGGACTATAACTGATGGTATTAAGCATTATAGTGTGGTAGAGTGATGTGAGTTTGCAGTTAGTGCTGATTCAATTTGTTTTGAAAACCAAAGTAATTCAGCTTATTTCTGACCTTTGGGAGAATGTGTTACAAGTTGCAAGTATTATTTTGGAAACGGCTATGGGCCAGATTCAATAAAGCCTAGACTAAGTGTACATGATATGTATTCGAGAACATTCTTTTCACATATTTTGTGCTTTCTAGAAAGATTACAAGTGTACGTGTAGTCTACACTTTGTGGTAACCTTTATGAATCCCTGTCAGTATTTAAGATGTACAAATATCAGTAGGAAAACTAAAATTAGGAGAAAGAAGGTGAGTTATGTCTGTGTTGTCTGTTCACTCAGAATGGTGTACACTTAGTGTATGAGTTATTGAATCCCAGGGTATATCTGGATAACTTGGATTCCTTGTTCCCCATTCCTGGTATATGACTTGCATTTAGCCTCTATCTTTAGCCTACCCAACAAAGATTACATCAAGGGTCATTTGTGACAAGTCACTGGGCACTGTGGGAGAGCAGGCCGAAGAGGATGGGCAGAAAGATGGAAATGCAATGCCAAGATGAAAATGAGGAATTAAATAAGTAAATAAGAGGTTACTGCAGTGACTACATCAGATGGCGGTGTTGCTAGGTTTACAGCACTGTGACTGTGAAAGTTAAGTGTAAAAGCAATAAAGTTGCTTGTCTTGTTAACTGGTAACCCTTTAGTCTTTGCTTTCTCCCTGCCTATGTCCTTTCTACATTTTGTGAGAAATCTTCCAGGCTACATTCTTTCATAAGCAGCCTTGAAAGCGAGCCTGGAGGCTTTGATCTGCTACAGATGTAATGTGTGCAAACACAATCCAGCCCCAATGGGCTTCTGTTACCAGAGTATAAACTTGAAAAAGAGCAGCATCTGTTTTTCATGGGCTTGTATCAGGAGTAGATTTATTATTTTATTGCATTCACTTTAGCTAGATGTTTTTTTCAGTAATTGGTAGACAAGTAATGTTTATTTTTACATTCATTTGTGCCTGACAGATGTTCATTTTAGTCAGAAGCTATTTCATTGCAGAATTTTCTTTAGGTGGCAGCTTCTTGAAACTGTAAGCTTGTCTGGATCTGGTCTTGTTTTAAATATTTGATTTCTCTGGGCTTTAATGTTTACTCACCCAGTATGTATGTTTTTGGGACTTTCAGTGTTTTATGTGTGTGTAGGTTGCAGTTTCATGCACCCTTCTTAAAGTACACATGCAAGGAAGAAACCATAACTGCCAGACAGATTATTTATATATTTTACTTACAGAAACTTTTGATAAAATGTTAAATAGTATTTTCTGCCACTTGAGTTTTTTTTCCTGGCTTAAATGAAGCAACATTCAGTTTTCTCTATATTTCATAGTTTTGTCTGGGCTGTAATTGTAGTGTCCTGATAACTTGCCATTTGTGTACAATTTGTGGTGAAAAAAATGTCATGTCAGAACAAGCAGAGAGAAATAAATGTTTCCTTGTGCTCAGATTTAGTGAAGCGTAACACATCAACTGTGAGTTATATGAATGTAACATTTGAAAGCAGATTGTTGTAACTATTTTTTTCTCAAGGAATCCTGGACCATAACTGGTGACCCAAGCTCAGAGATGGACTAGAGACACTTCTACAGTTGACTAAGGGGAATTGGTTAAGCCAGCCTACAGCCAACTGCCCTAATCCAGGGGCAGGGTATGAGGAAACCTGATGCTTATGAGCTCTCTGCAGGAGACTAGGAGACTGAAAATCATCTACTCAGATTACAGGGTGTGGTGGTGGTCTGTGATGACATTGCACTGTTCATTTCCTAAGGTACGATTTTTGACACACTAATAAGGATGTTATATTCCACACAAGTCTCCAAAGGATCTCTAGCTCCTGGTGTTACAAGTGAGTTACCATCAAGTTTGGCTACCATATAAGGTAGGGTGCCCTCCCTGTGAAAAGGTCTTGCAAGGGGTACCTAGCTGGAGCAATCAGAGGGATCAAGTCGTTGGGCAGGCCCGGAGTGAGGAAAAGTAGAAGTAGAAAAAAAAAGCATTCAGTATTTCCTTGAATATTCCAGTTTTAGTTTTTTATTAAATTACAGAAGGCTTGAATAAGGGTAGTGGAAATGTTGTGGGGGTATATATTTTTTTGAGCTTATCCATATAGGACTAACAGGTATTCTAGCAAAGATTTCATTACATAAAACTTGACAGCATTCAAGGGTTAGGGTGTTTCTACACACTGTGGCTCTTAAGAGCTTCATCTATATTGAATGTTGTTTTCTGGGTATGATATGTGGTTCAAGCCCCACTCCCACAAACTTGACAAGATTGATAATAAAGCAGCTAAGGACAGGAAAAAGCTGCTATTGATTGTTTCTGATCAATTTGATAAATATTTTAAATTTTGGTGGACTTCCAAGATGGCTACACACTGCTCAGCAACTTAATTTCAGCTCTCACAGGGTAAAAAAAAGAAACTGAGAAATAAGAGCCAGTGATATTATCAGCTTGGGTAAAATTCAGTTATTGGCTATTAAATACACTGCCTGGATGCCACCAAAGAATAATAATAAGAAATGTAGAGAATCTGAAGTAAAATAATCCAGAAAAGGTGAAGAAGATGCTGCCTAGGTAGAATCCTGCAGCTGTTCAGCCAAAAGCAGTTCAAGCTCCGTTGTGTCATCATCCCCCTTGGGAAAAACCTGGTTCCCTTGAATTAGTCCACCGAACACAGAAGGCGTTATAAGAGATCTGGGAACACAGGTTGACAGCAACCTCTCTTTTGACCACCACATTGCCACTGTGGTCAGAAAGTTCTTCTGTGTGGCACATCTCATTACTAAGGATTTTTCATCCAGGAAAAAAGAGGTCATTGTTTCCCTCTACTCTTCCCTCATTAGGCCAGTCATCTAATACAATGCCCCATTTGGCATGTACCTCACTAGACACCTGCAACAACTGGAGAGAGAGAGGCTGCAAAAGTACCTCACAAAGAGGATCCTAAGCCTTAAACACTTGTCCTATATGGACAGACTCAAAAAAACTCCAACTATTCTTTGTATCATATCACCTACTTAGAGACTATCTCAGCTTGACTTACAAAGCCATATCTGACCCAGCTCTCTTAGAAATGTTGCATCTAAAGAAATCCCAATCCCTCCGCACCACATGCTCCAGAGACTTCAACCTCATTACCACAATCAACAGAACATGCTGGAGGGACAGGTTCATAATCCATAGACTGCCAATGCTATGGAATAGACTTCCCATACATGTCAAGCAGAGCACCTCACTGGCCCTCTTCAAGAGAAATCTTGACGAGTGGATGAGAAATAGAAAATTCATCCCGGGGATCACTCCAGTGGCTCTACTCAACAGAAACACTAGGAACTAAGGTTGGGTGGCACGATGCCAGGGTAATCCTATGGGCTAGGCTTGTAAAGGCTCCAGGGCCATTAGCCTAGTACACACCTATGAACAATAGATGGCTTCCAATAATCTTGAGGAAAAAATAAATCAAATGTACTCAGAGGTGATTTAAGATCAATAAAAACATTGAAGGAAAAATATAAACTCAAATAACAAAAGGCTAGAAAAAATAGAAGAAGCTTTAAGTAGCTACTCTGATGAACTGATAGATCTGAAAAAAAATTAAGATTGAAATGAAGAGCCTGTCTGAGTATGAGACTTCTCAAGAAGAGTTGTTTCAAAAAATGGCAGAGTTAGAAAACAGTGTATGCAGAGAAAAACTAAGATTTTCTGCTGTGTCAGAGAAACTGAAAGAACTATTAATTAAAAAAAAAGTAACTGGACTGGTAGTCCACAGCAGGATTTGTTAATTGAAAGGATACACCATGTGTATGCTTCAGACCTGTCATGAGAAAGCAGCCAAGATCTGTATTAGTAAAATGCAGTTATATCAGCAGAAAGAGTTAATTCTGATAAAAACTGTGGCAGAAGGGAAAATCATTAAAAACTGGAGACAGGAGAGTGTTTGTTGAATATGATTATTTACTCCACACCAGGCAGAAGAGAACCAAGTTTATCCCAGTAGTCAGGGAATGTCAAGAGGCAGGTGTGTAATTGAAACTGCTGTATCCATCTGTCTCCAGAATATTTTTTCCTGGCGAATCATATACATTTTTGGATGCAGAACAAGCTAAGTAGGAAATAAAAACGTTTTCCAACAAAAAGCAAGCCAGCAAAGAAAAGGCAACACTGCTTCCCATTCTTCTGACAAAAAGGCTCATAGAGGGACTTTGCCAGTGAACTCTTTTCCAATGTTCCAAAGGAAAATGCTTGAGAGAGAAAAAAAAAGTAGAGAAGTTGACTAGAAGAATCAGGAGTACCTTGGACTTGAACCAGAGTCTAGAATTAGGAGATGAAAATGAACAGGAAGAAGACTAGCAACACTGAAATTAGTGAATAAATGGAAGATCATAAAGCATCAGCTATGTTTGTGAAATATGGCTTTGCAAAAACAAAAGTGTCTGAAAAAGACTAGACTTTAGTTGACTTTGTTAAACTTGTAGGTGGACTATAAAGCATATTCCCCATTGTGGCATCATTGTTTAGAAGGACACTAAAAGAGGGAAAGGTAACTGTAAGTAAAACACTTTTTGTTCTTATTAGTATTTGAATAAAACACTTCATGATGTGAACTGTGTAGTTATAGTAAAACAATTTTGTGTAGTGCGTTGTCAGGGTTATTTTAAATGTGGGAGAGTCTTTTCAGTGACTCTTGTATGTCTTAAAGTAAACAAGTATTATTTTACTTGTAAGAAAGATAGGCTTTATAGTATAGCAAGTGAAGAAAGGCTGGACAAAAGCAAGTTTAATGTAAATATGTTATGATGTTGGGCTACTGAGGTGGAGGTATAAACATGCACTGATTATATTATATGAAGAATTAACATATTTTCTCAGTTTTGCAAGGGTGTGTGTCTAGATAAATGACCTTGGGGTGAGCTGTAAGTAAGCAGGCTTGAAAAATAAGACAAAATAATGAAAGGTATGAAAGAATGCTGAGTTGCTTACATCTACAAACCTGTTAGCTTGTTTTTTTTTTCTTTTTTTATTTCTCATTAGCAGATGTTCAGAGGGAGGCATGAAGTCTGCAGCTGAAGGCAATTGTATATTCTGTTCTGTTTTGAATGAAATTTACAAAGATCCATTGTTGACTACTTTTACATGGAGACAAGCAGTCTGTAGGTACACGCAATTAATTTTGAGGGTTCTGAATATTCTTTGCTGTGGGAAATTAAATATTTAAAGTTACAATGGCAAACCAGTCAATGAAAAAAAACTTAAATGCATTAGTTTTATTTAAAGTTATACAGTGCACTTTTTCTTAGGGCTAAAAGTTAATGTTTTCTGAAAACATACAAACTGTTTTCACATCTGGAAGGGGAATAAAGATTAAAAAATAACAATCAGGAATCAGAGTAAGTGGGAGTGCACAGGCTGTATTATGCGCTTTAGCATGGGTACCCTTAATTTTAAGCTAAGTAATGTCTGTGGGTACAGCTGTCAACTTGAGGTAATTGTTCCTATCTGGAAGGTTAAACTGCAATTTTTTGAAGATGTATATCATTTTGTGTGTTTGTTCTACGATAATAGGGGATGGGTGAGTGTTCTGAAAATGTATTTAGCTTTTGGTTTGAGGGTTTTCAATTAAAACAAAAATTCTTGAAAATGTGACATAGGTCCAAATGGAGATGAGAAGAAACAACTGTATAAAAGAACAGCCTGCCCAAGATTATCATGTGAATGTAACACAAAAGTTGGAAATACACTTTCAAAACAGTTGTGTATAATATGTGGAAACAATAGCTTTTTATTATTTTGGAATGTAAATGGCCTTAGAGCTACAGACAAAAGGAAAGAGTATTGAATTATATTAAGAAAATTTCAAAAAGAAAGGATTTCAAGATGGATATTCAGCAAAATATCAGGAACAAAGAAAAAGAGTAATTATACTAATTACGGGAAATATATACAGTGGATATAAAAAGTGTACACACCCCTGTTACAATGCAAGGGTTTTGTGATATAAAAATGGAGACCACAAGAAATCATTTCAAAACTTTTGCTACCTTTAATGTGACCTATAACCTGTACAGTTCAATTGAAAAACAAACAAATCTGTTAGGGGACAAAAAAATATAAAAAATAAAAAAAAGTACAGTAAGCTGGTTGCATAAGTGTGCATACTCTTAAATTAATACTTTGTTGAAGCACCTTGTAATTTAATTTCAGCATTCAGTCTTTTTGGGTAGGAGTCTGTCAGCATGGCACATCTTGACTTGGCAATATTTGCCCATTCTTCCTTGCAAAAGTGCTCCAAATCTGTCAGATTGCGAGGGCATCTCTGTACAGCCCTCTTCAGGTCACCCCACAGATTTTCTGTTGGATTTATGTCTGGGCTCTGGCTGGGTCATTCCAAAGCTTTAATTTTCGTCTGGTGAAGCCATTCTTTTGCTGATCTGGATGTATGCTTGGGGTCATTGTCATGCTGAAAGGTGAAATTCCTCTTCATCTTTAGCTTTCTAGCAGATGTCTGAAGGTTTTGGGCCAGAAGTGACTGGTATTTAGAACTGTTCATAATTCCTGCCACCTTGACTAAAGCCCCAGTTTCAGCTGAAGAAAAGCAACCCCAAAGCATGACCACACTTCACCATGGGGATGGTGTTCTTTTGATGATGCGAAGTGTTGTTTTTGCACCAAACGTTCCTTTTGGAATTGTGTCCAAAAAGTTCAGCCTTGGTCTCATCAGAACATAACACATTTTCCCACATGCATTTGGGAGACTTGATGTATTGCTTTGCAAATTTTACCTGGGTCTGGATGTTTTTCTGTGTAAGAAAAGGCTTCCATCTTGCAATCCTTCCCCATAGTCCAGACATATGGAGAATATGGGAGATTGTTGTCACATGTAGTACACAACCAACACTTGCCAGAAATTCCTGCTGCTCCTTCAGTGTTGCTGTAGGTCTCTTGGCAGCCTCCCTGACCAGTTTTCATCTTGTCTTTTCATAATTTTTTGGAGGGACTTCCAGTTCTTTGCAGTGTCACTGTTGTCCCATATTTTCTCCACTTTTTGATGACTGTATTCCATGGTATATCCAATGATGTGGAAATGTTTTTGTACACTTCTCTTGACCAATACCTTTCAACAATGAGATCCCTTTGATGCTTTGTAAGCTGTCTGCGAACCATGGCTTTTGCTGTAGCAGGCAGCTGAGTGAATGTCAGGAAAATCCTACTAGGACAGCTGAACTTTATTTAGGGTTAATCAGAGTCTGTTTAATTGATGGCAGGTGTGTACCCAAGAAGACTGAATAGTGTAATTAAAGCATAAGGTGCTTCAACAAAGTATTAATGTAAGGGTATGCACACTTATGTAACCAGCTTATTGTATGTTTTTTATTTTTTATATATTTCCCTTAACAGATTTGTTAGTTTTTCATTTGAATTGTACAGGTTATAGGTCACATTAAAGATGAGAAAAATTTTGAAATGATTTATTGGGGTCTCATTTTATTACTTGAAAAGAGCTTTTATGCTATGCACTTCTTCAGAATTCTATCAGCAATAAAATCAGCATCATAAATAGATCTCTTAATTAATACAATTATTAAATTTAATTAAACAATCAAAATCCATATCAACCTTTATTAACTAATGACATAGCTTACTTAACTTCAAAACAAGTTTCAAAGGAACACTGTCATTAAGTCCAAAACCTTTATCTGCTTGCAAAGTGACAATCCATTTTAGTTCGTTAATTTCTGTGTTATTTATCACAGTACCACGTCTGATATTCTTATTTGTCAATTACAGTACCATAATTTCAAATGCATGACCAATATGAGTTTGTATATGTTTGTTTAATGCACTACTACTCACATTCCTTCTTATGTCCCCTAAATGTTCAGGAATCCTTTCTTTTAAACTCCTATTAGTCTTTCCAATGTAAAACCTGGGACACTTGTTACAAGTTGTTATATAGACAAGATCCCTGCTTTTAAAATCTGCATAAAATCTCATTTCATACTTGATTTTAGTGCTGGGATGTATACATTTTTTTATTTGAAATGGTACTACACGCTTAACAGTTCCAACAAAGATAAGACCCTACACTGTTGGAAATTAATTGATGTCTTGGATCTCTACTACTTTTTTTTTTACATAACAAAGACGTTGCTTCAGTGATGGTTTATTTTTAAAAATAAATGTAGATTTTTCTCTTACTAAATGCTTGACTCCATCATCTGTTAATAAAATTGGCCAGTTTCTTTTTATAATATTACAAACAAAATTTATATTACTCGAATATGTAAGGTTGATCCTAACATTGTTAGAAATTTGTTCTTTAGACCTAAAAAAATGCCATTCTCCAGACGAGAAATATGGTTTTATATCAATGCTTCTTAAGTCCTTCACTAGTTCGATAGCCTCATTAATTTCATCACATTTATAACCCCTTACTTTAAGTTCTGTACTAAATGAATTAAAAGTTCCTTCTAATTCTGTAGTGTTTGTATGCAGTCAATATTTATTTCAGAAACTGGTGATGTTCTTCGTATTTCACTGTTGCAGTCATCACATTTGGGTTATCCTGCCAGTTGTAGCCCTCAGAATATCAGAGGCTTAGTATTTTTGCGTCTGTTGCTGTTGCTCCAGGACTGACGTCAGGTCATCAGTGGTATAAAAACAGGCAGCCAACACAATTACATCAGTCTTTCTTGCCGAGGAGCCAGAAGCAGTTCGCACAAGTGCCGGTTGGCCGCTACCTGAGTTTTCGTTTCCGAATTGAAGTTGAAGTCTTCTAAAGCTAAGTACTCCATTGGGGATCCTTTTTTCTTGCTCTAACTGATGTCAGAAAAAGTTAATTGTCTCGCCTGTGGAAAGCAAATACCACACTGGGACTTCCATTCTTACTGCGTCACCTGTTTAGGCACAGACCACAACATCTCCGGCTGTCGCTTTTGTGCTTTGTTGAATGCCAGAACTATATGTCGTTGGGCCCTTATTGTAGCTAGATATTTTCTCTCGCAGTCCTCAAATTCCAGTATGGCTTCGGTAAGCCATCCGACTACCAATCTTCCAAAAAAACATAAGGATAAAGACAGAAACAGACCGTACAGGTCCAAAACTGCCGACGACTCTTCAGTTAAGCTAATCATCAGTTCTCCAGTCCTCAGTGAGGTGCTTTCGCAGCCCCTGATACCAGCTTCTGTGGATTCGCAGTCCGCTACCAAGACCCTTTCGGAGTCCAGTATGCCGCGAGACTCCTCTTCGACTAAGGATCCTGCTGATGTCTCTACCTTGGATGGGTCCTGAGCTGCTGGGCAGGCACCGGCTTCTGAGGAAGTACTTCACACTACCGATACTCGACACAGACTGGCGACTTCTTTTGCATCTTCATTTCATTCAAAAACAACTGAGTTTCTAAGGCCCAGGGTAAGAACCACACCCAAAAAAACGACGACCCATGCACAGGCACCTGCTTCCTTACCTCAGTCTCAAATGCTTAAAATGGCAGAAGACCTTATAATGCTTTTTAGGGGAAGCCAGGCTACCCCTTCCAAAAGAAAAAGAGACTTGTCCCCATTAGTTTTATCTGAACAGGAGTCCGATGACTCTGATGCTTCTGAATATGATGATATGCAACCCCTCTCTGCTTATGAGGATTCTGATGCAAGAGGAATCCATCCCTTCAGTTCTCCACCCGAGGACTTTTCCTTTGGGGGAAATCCTACTTACTTTAAGGGAGCATTTCCAGTTTGAATGTCAGGACTATCCTCAGTCTATAAAGAGACTCATGGAATTCTTAGATGTACCACAGCACAGACCTCTGGCCATTCCTCCTGTCCTGGATGTTGTGGATGATGTTTTTATGGAATCCAGTCCGTCTTCTGACACCCTCCCTCCTGCTCTCAGGAAACCTGGCAGGTATTTTAGAGACATTAAAGCATATGGTTCAGGTTCCACTTACCCTATCCCACCTCCTGCACAAGTTTGTGGTAAAGTGAATATTCATTCCAACCAACAACATTATAGTACTGGTCATCAAAGGGAACCTCAAACTGAAGGAGTGGAATATAATGATGTTGCCGACCCTTCTGATTCTGTTTCTGGTTCTGATGGTGCTGAATTCCAAGGTAGTGGAAGGAGCAGAACACCTTGGTGTAACCGGCTTCGTAGCGCCCACACAGTTAATAATTCTCATCAACAACATCAAAATTTTCAGAGTGGCCCCTATGCAGGGGCCAGGCCAAAACAGAAAAATTATCAACAAACCCACCCCAAGGGCAGGAAAACATACAATTACAGGAACTAGATTTTCAATTTGAACTTGATATGTCATTAAACATTAGTATTAATGAAGGGGTGGATTCATCTTGTATGGGCATACTGGCTGACTATCAAAGCACTTCAATCATTGACTCTGACTTCTCAGAACACGGGAACGATGGTGTAAATCTGCCTGAGATAATACTAAATAGAGGAGGGGATTTTAAATTGTACAATTTTAGTGGTGCCAAATTCAGTACTGACATGGTGGACTTCCTGTCTAAAGGTCTGACATTTATACCATCTAGACCATGGAATGTAGTGGATACTATTTTGGACATTAAGTTATATACTAGGAAACTCAATTTTAATGTATTAATGGGGAGTGTATTTGATATGGATCATAGTGACAGATTTTATGTTCCAAGCACCTATAATCCCTCCTTTGCATCCTGTTTTTGAACTTTTTGAAAGATGTTGTGAGCTTGATGTCAGGCACACTAGTATGAATAACATTGGTAGGCATTCCTTTATTAATACTAGTCAAGACAAACGTGATTTTTTGAGGTATATTAGATCACAAGGTCTACGGTTTTGTAAGCCTGACAAAGGTGGAGTACTTGTGATTTTCAGTTTAACTGATTATCATAACAGGATGAATAAGTTACTTAACAGTGAAGCATATACCCCTAGCAGTCGATCAGAGATAAACAAAGCTTATAAGATCATTAATGATTGTATAGAGGACCTATTTATTGAAGGAAATATTAATAAAAAAAATTTACAACTACATTAAAATCATGTTCCCAAGATACCCATGTATCTTTGGTATCCCTAAACTCCATAAGAGTATAGAGGACTCCCCTTTGAGACCACTAGTGGATAGTAGGGGGTCACCTAATTATTCATGTGCAAAGGTAGTGGATGCTGTTTTACAAAAATACCTCGTATATGAGAGTCAGATATGTAAGGACTCTTGGTCCTTCTTAGAAAAGATAGGTTCACTGGAATTTAATGTGAACCATAACTTCCTCACTATTGATGTGAAAGGTCTGTATACTAGCATACCACATGATACAGCACTAGAGTGGGTGGAACTTATGTTGATCAAACACAATGCAACTGTTAGAGAAATCAACTTGGTTTCATCACTTATGGATTTAGTCCTCTCAAATAATTATTTTATGTTTTCTAATGAGTTTTTTTCTACAAAGGGTAGGGGTAGCTATGGGGTCCCCCTGTGGAGGTAGCATAGCAAATTTAGTGATGGCCCATTGGGAGTCAGAGTATATTTTCAAGAACAACAAGTTCTCTGATACATTCATTTTTTACACCAGATTTTTGGACGATATTTTTGTCCTGTTTAAGGGTAACAAAGGTGAAAGTGCACTTGTCTTGGATTATTTCAACAATACTACTGACTTCCTGCAATTTACATCTACATTTGACTGTAATACAATTGCTTATTTAGATATCAAGTTAAATAAGAACTATGCTTTGGATTGTTATACAGCTGGGATATACAGAAAAAATACATATTGTAACACTTTTTTACATTATACGAGCAGTCATCCATTTCATCAAAAGAAATCGGTCATCAAGGGGCAACTGGTAAGAGCAGCATCTAGAATGGTCAGTCTAGATAATGAATTTTGTGAGGAGTGTGATCTAATTAAAAAAATGTTTCTCTACAGAGGGTACCCCGAGTCTTTATTAAACAGTCTTATTCACGAAATTATGAATAAAAGAAGTAATAATGTTTACACACCACTCCTTAGAGTTAAACCAACTATATCGCTTTTAAGCCCAGGTGCTGGATCTGTGTCCAATGACGATTTGAATGCCAGCACAAATATAACTATAGATGGAAGTCCTAGTCACATCAACACGTGTACTAACTTCATCACTACATTTAGTAGTGATAGTAATCAATGTTTATCCATTTTAAGGAAGAATTGGGACCTGTTTAAAATGTACCCTGACATTTATCAGAAAGAATTTAAAATTGCTTTTGGAAAAACAGGACACAACAATAGTAAGGAACCCAGGCATGTCTAAATGCCTTAATTGTAACTATTCTAAATATGTGGAAGAAATTAATACCTTCCAAATGAACAATACATCGTATTGATTAAAGGGAAGATATAATTGTAATTCGACTTTTGTTACTTATTTAGCAAAATGTACATCTTGTGCAGCTTATTATGTTGGTAAACTTGAGAGAAGATTACATGACAGGATGTATGAACACTTATACGCTATAAGAAAATTTAAATCTGACAATGCTTTAGCAAAACATATTTCCAGCCATAGTGACCATTCTTTCAAGTTCCTAGTTATTGACCAAGTTAAAGTTGATAGTAGAGGGGGTTCACGTCCTCTCAAACTTGAGGAACTTGAGTTAACCTGGCAGGTTAGACTGAATGCTTATAGTTCCCCAGGGGTGAACGATGCTTGTTCAATTAGTAGTTTATTGAAACTCAATAGCTTGAAGAGATGAGGGAATATGTTCATATCATGATATTATTAAATCTAAATTTATATATGAAGTTAGTATATTATATGTTAATATGTACTCTTTATGTATCACAATTGGTACATTACGATCTGTATGATGGTCCCTATGTAGTGAGCTGCTTGTGTAGGTTTTAAATGTACTCTTTTAATAAGGTTTTTTACATATATTTCTTTATTTAATGTTTTTAATTGAGTATTTCATGTTGGGGTACTATTGAATGTTTGTGAGTATCTTGTTAAAAGTTAAAAGTTACTTTTAAAGTCGAAAAGCAGAAATGATTTTATTGCCCCTTTAATGTGAGTGAATTAACTAATTGTGACATGTATATATACAAGGGTTGGAATAATGGTGTTTAATTCTGAAGAAGTCAGGTGTTAAGAGCTGACAAAAAGTGCTTAAATAAATTGATCTGACTGCAGACTCGCTACCGCCCGTTTTTTGTTTTTTTAGTTTTGTTTGCCAGTTGGTTTATTTATAGTTATTTTAGTGTCCCTGACTCCACAAATTTCTTTTCAAAAATCCTACTGCTGACACCGAGGTCATCTCTCAAGGACCTAAAGGAATCAAAGAAACCTCAGCTAAGAATCCTACCCCCTCAGATAGGGATTCCCGAGCATTGGACAGATTGGGGTAAAAATGTATACACCTCTGCTACTCTTGCTATTAGAGCATTAAATTGTCAGTTCCACATGCTGAAATATCAGCAACATACCATGGAACTCTTCAAACAATAAATATCTTCTTTTCCTGCTTGCGCAGAAAATAAAGAGTTACAAGAATGCATTCAGCAAGTCAAGTAACTAAGCACACCTTACAATGTAGTTTTGATGCCCTAGAAGCATCTTGCAGGGCAGCAGTCACCGGTTCTGTCATTAGAAGGCATGCTTGGCTTAAGGAACAGGCCTTGCCAGACCATGTCAAATCCAAATTATTGGCTGCACCCTTGAACAAAGACAACTTATTTGGTACCCAGGCAGAAGAGGTCTTAAAAAAGATGGAAGAAAAAGCTAAATCTATGCAGACAGACTTCTTGCAGGTTCAACCACTGAGGTTCAGTAGGCATTGCCCCTCCAAGCACTGGTCCTTTCCTGCCCCTCCAGGCCAGCTCAGCCCAGACCCAGGGGAAGCAAGCCTCCCAGACAACAGCCCCAGGGAATGCAGAGATCTAAGCAGTGGAGTTCCTTCTCTTCAAAAACAGGGAGTGCAAAGCCACCTACTTATGGTAAGAACTCACAATGACTTTATACGTCCACCCCCTCCCTCTGCCCACCTTCTCGTGCCCCTAGGAGGAAAACTCTCCTTCCATGCAGGCAACTGGATCACCATTACCAACGACTGCTGGGTCCTCAACATAGTGTCCCAGTGATACATATTTTATTTCCACACTCTGCCAACCCCACAATGGTTCCCAGATCTTCCTCCAAACCAGTGGGCAGAGGCCAAAAAGCAAGTCCTTTCCCTGCTCTCCATGAGGCCCATAGAGCATGTTCCTGCAGAACAGATAGGCCAATATTTCTACACCATACTCTTCCTGGTACCCAGAAAAGAGGGCACATGGTGCTCCATCCTTGATCTATCGATTCTAAACACCTTTCTGGTAATACCAAAATTCAAAATGCCTCACCATCCATCAGTTTCTACCTATGCCTCCCAAGGATGCTTGGTTAGCCACCCTAGACCTAAAAGAGGCCTACCTACACATCCCAATCAGGGAATCATGCAGGAAATACCTATGTTTCAGGACAGGATCTATGCACTTTCAGTTCTCTGCGCTTCCCTTTGGCTTATCTACTGTTCCCAGAGTTTTCACAAAATGGCTGGCTCCTGCCATTGCTTTTTGCAGACAAAGAAATATTCAAATTTACCCATACTTAGACGACTGCCTGATTCAGGCACAGAGTCAGGAAAAGCTGCTACAGCACCTGAACTTTGTAAAGGACGTACCGACCTCCCTGGGGTATACTATCAATAAAAAGAAATCAAAACTAGTCCCTACACAAAAAAATTGTATTCCTGGGAGCAAGCCTGGACACAGCATCCCAGATGGCATTTCTTAGTCCAGAAAAACAAGCCTACATGACAGGCTACTTCTCTCAACTAGCCACCAGAACCCAGTTATCTGCAAGGAAAATCCTGCAAGCTCTAGGGTTCATGGCCTCTTGCATTCTACTCATTCCATATGCCAGACTACATATGAGGAAACTACAGTGTCTTTTAGGTCTAGGGTGGCTAACTCTCATTTCAATACAGAGCCACCACTATTCTCATCCCATAGCTACATCAAAACTGCTAGATGTATATGTCTGACTGTTTCAGTGATCATCATCTCATCTTCTCCATCTGGTCCAAAGTAGAAAGCCATCAGTTCTCTTGGAATAGCATACTAAGAAATTCCATTTGCCAGCATTTATAGCCTTATGATCTCCTTTTCCATGTGTTAACTGAGATAAAATTATAACTTCTGAATGCTTTCATTGGTCTTTTTTGTAATATTCTTGGCAGCCTGATGTTCATCGTGTTACACTGCTGCAGTCATTACACTTGGGTTATCCTGCCATCAGGTGGTTCCCCAGTCGGCCTGAGTTCCAAAGTCTTGGTCCGGCATCGGTTGTTGTCACCTCTTCCCTGACGTCAGTGCGACAGGGGTATATAAGATGCAGCCAACACCATTTTCTTCCGTCTTTCTTGCCGCACGGTGCTCGAAGCAAAAGCAGTTCGCAAGTGCCGGTCAGCCATCTCCTGAGATTTTCATTCCGAATCCAGAACCAAAGTCTTCTACAAAGCTAAGTACCCCATTGGGGAAACTTTTTCTTGCCTCAGTCCGATGTCAGTAAAAGTTAATAACTGTATTTCTTGTGGGAAGCAAATACCTCATAAGGATTTCCATTCCTATTGTATCCCATGCCTAGGCCCAGACCCACGACATCACTGGTTGTCGGTTTTGTGCTAGGTTTAACAAGCGCAATATTAAATGTCGGTTTGATTTTGCCCAACATTATTTTGGTAGAAAATTCAATTATACCATGCCATCAGAACTTCCGACGACCGGAATACACAAAAAGTGCAAAGACAACGATAGGCATCCGAGGCCTAAAACTGACGACGAAGCCTCTTCTAGGCCAGTCACTGGTTCTCCGGTTTTCAGCGAGGTGCCTTCGCAGCCCCTTGTGACCGCTTCTGTAGAACCACAGGCCGCCTCTGACTCCCACGTGGAGATGGCTGGGCCTTCGAAAGCACAAGTTATTCAGCCTACCAAGACTATCCTTTCAGAGGGATCTGGTGTAGCTGAGCAACCTACAACTTCAAAATGTGTCTTCAGACCTACTCAGTTAAGCATTAAACCCTCAGCTAAGTCTAAGCCTCCTTTAAAATCAAAGAAACAAATACAGCATTCTCCAGGACAGGCCTTCATGCCTAAGAAACAAATGCTCAAAATGGCTGAAGACCTAATCACTCTGATCAGGGGGTCCCATCCCCCTCCTGATAAAAGGCCTAGACAGGATGCAGACTATGACTCATCCGACCAGGTGTCCATCTCTTCTGATTCATCCTCAGACCTAGGATACTCTTTACCCCCTTATGAGGATTCTGTTGCTGAGGAATCAATTCCATCAGCCTCACCACCTGAGGACTTCTCCTTTGGGGAAACCCTACATACCATGAGGGAGCATTTCCACTGGGAAGGCCAGGATTACTCAGAATCCAAGAAAAGGCTTCCTTTTACTATCTCAACACAGACCCCTTGCTGTTCCGCCAGTGTTAGATATTGTGGATGATGTGTATACTGAATCCAGCTTAAATCCTGATTCCTTACCTCCAGCCTCTGTTAAACCTGACAGATACTACAGAGTCCCTGATTCACATAAATTTCTGTATAAAAGCCCTGTAGCTGACCCTGAAACTATTTCTCAGGGACCCAAAGGAGTTAAGGCCTCTTCAGCCAAGAATCCAGTTCCCTCTGATAGAGATTCCAGAGCATTAGACAGATGGGGAAAGAAAGTATATACGTCTGCAACTTTAGCAATGAGAGCCTTAAATTGCCAGTTTCACATGCTAAAATATCAGCAATTTTTACTGTCTCAGTTAATGCTTCCAGAATCAGATCCTCCTAATTTTAAAGAAATGCAGGATTTATTGCATGCAGCTGAACAAGTGGGAAAGCATACTTTGCAATGTGGTTTTGATTCTCTAGAGGCCTCCTGCAGAGCAGCAGTTACAGGCTCTGTCATTAGAAGACATGCTTGGTTAAAAGAACATACGTTACCAGATCATGTTAAAGCAAAATTATTGGATACACCTTTGCAGCAGGATGTGTTATTTGGAGTTAAGGCAGAAGAGGTATTAAAGAAAATAGAGGATAAGGCAAAATATATGCAAATGGTGAAGGATTTCTTACAGGTTCAGCCTCCTAGATTTAGCAGAAACTGGCCAACTAAGAATTGGTCCTTTCCAATTACAGACAGACCTCAAAGGGGAAGATACAGATGTCCAAGAGGTAGAGGTCACACACAAGGTCCTTATAGGCCTCGACAGTGGGTTGCATCAGGCCAAAAAGAAGGGGAAGATGGGCCCCAACCATATAAAAAACATCTCCAATGACTTCCCACTAAAGCTGCCAAACAAATCCCTCTTGGCAGCCCCTTGGGAGGAAAACTGGCACTCTTCTACCACAATTGGCAAATGATCACCAAGGACAAATGGGTTCTCAACATTGTATTTCAAGGTTACAGGTTCCACTTTCACACTCTGCCAAGGTTAAAAGGAATGCCAAATCTGCCACCAAATCAATGGGCAGAGGCTCAAAAACAAATTACAGCACTCATGGATATGACAGCTATTCAAAAGGTACCATCACAGGAGCAAGGGCAAGGATTTTACTCAAGACTCTTTCTGGTACCCAGAAAGGACAAAGCCTGGAGGCCCATTCTGGAGCTTTCATCTCTAAACACTTACCTGGATGTTCCGAAATTCAAAATGTTGACATTAAAGCAGCTTCTTCCCATGCTGGGCAAGAAAGCTTGGCTCGTGACTTTGGACCTGAAGGAGGCATACTTGCATGTCCCTATCAGACAAAGCTGCAGAAGATACCTCAGATTCTTAGCTGGTTCAATGCACTACCAATTCTCTGCACTGCCCTTTGGCTTATCTACTGTGCCCAGGGTCTTCACAAAGTGCCTGGCACCAGTAATTGCATTTTGCAGACAGAAAGGAATTCAAATTTATCCATACCTGGACGACTGCCTGATTCAAGCAAAGAGCAAGGACTTTCTTCTAAAGCACCTGGCGTTTGTAAAAAAAGTTAAGTTGCCTGGGGTACACATTAAACGAAAATAAATCAAAACTAGTGCCCTCACAAGAGATTATATTCCTGGGTGCCAGCTTGAACACAATGACCCAGATGGCTTATCTCACGCCAGACAGGCAAGGGCAACTGACTCAATACTTTCAATTGATGGCAACAAAGACCCAGCTCCCCGCAAGAAAAATTCTGCAGGCCTTGGGTTACATGGCATCCTGCATACTACTAATTCCATATGCCAAACTGCATATGATGAAACTACAATGGTACCTAAAGAATATATGGTCTCAACTCTGTCAATGTTTGGAAACAGTTATACCACTAATCCCTTGCCTTCAACAGGAGTTTCAATGGTGGGCTCACGTTTGTCACCTCAACAAGGGACAGCCTTTTACACAACCCACAGCCAGGCAAACACTGACACCAGATGCATTGGATTACGCCTGGGGAGCACACATGGCAGGCAAATGTATTCAGGGCACGTGGCCCGCAGAACAAAGGCATCTTCACATCAATCAAAAAGAGATGCTAGCTGTACAAAATGCCCTTATAGCTTTCAAGGACCTGCTGCATCCAGGACAACTACTACTAAAGACAGACAACACCACAGTTATGTGGCACATAAACAAGCAAGGGGGCACTCACTCCTACCCCCTATGCAGACTAGCCATGACCTTGTGGAACACAGCTATAAACCTTCAAGTTCATCTGCAAGCACAATTCCTGCCAGGAGAGAAAAACACACTGGCAGACGACTTAAGCAGAAACATCATGGATCCCCACGAATGGGGATTGAATCCCCAAATATTCAGAATGATAACACAGAAATGGTGGAGCCCGGACATAGATCTGTTTGCATCCCCAATAAACTGCCAGCTACAAAAATTCTGCACAAGGGGTTACCATCCACAAGCATGGAAAGTGGATGCCCTCTCATTCAGCTGGGAGAACCTACAAGTATACGCTTTCCCACCACTACCTCTCCTGCCAAAGGTACTCATAAAAGCCAGGCAAGAAGAGCCAAAGATGATCCTGATTGCACCAGACTTGCCACGCCAGCACTGGCACCCAATCATAAGGAGCTTAGCACAAGAACCACCCTGGATTTTGCCTCAAATCCCACATCTGCTGACTCAGCACAACAATCAAATACTACACAGCCAGCGAAAGACCTTAAACCTAGCTGCATGGAAGATTCCTTAGTCAAGCAAGCAATGCCTCTCCAAAGCTGTTATGGATGTCATTCTGAGGGCCAGAAGGCCTAGTACCAGGAAAGCCTACTCGGATAAATGGAAGAGATTCTGTGCCTGGAACCAAGATCACAGCCTTGACCCTCTTGTCCCAAACATTCCTCAGATTCTACAATACTTAACTGAGATGCTGGACAAACGCCTCTCCTTCTCATCCATCAAGATCCACACCTCTGCCATCTCTGCTCATTACAACACGGATCCACCAATTTTCTCTAATCCTCTGTTAAAACAGTACCTCAGAGGGGCTAAAAACATAAGACCACCCCGTAGGGCACCTACTCCAACTGGGGACCTCAACTTTGTTTTGGAAAAACTAACTTTACCTCCTTTTGAGCCAGCTAACACAGCAGAATTAAAATATATCTCTTGGAAAACTGCTCTGCTCCTGGCAATAACATCAGCACGAAGAGTTTCAGAATTACAGGCACTAATGGCAGTGGAACCTTTCCTCATTTTCCACCAGGACAGGGTGTCTTTAAGAACTAACCCTACATTTATGCCAATATTGGTATCCAGTGTGGCTCTAAACCAAACTATTCACCTGTCAACTTTTTATTCTAAACCACAGAATAAAGGGGAGAGGCTACTGCACTCTTTGGACATTCACAGGCAGTTACGCTTCTACTTGGACAAAACCAAAGCTTTCAGAAATCTGAGCAATTATTGGTAGCATATGCTGCAGGAGCACAGGGAAAAGCCATTTCAAAACAGACTATTTCAAAATGGATAGGACATTGTATACGTTTCTGCTACACATACCATGGAAAACCTGTACCTAGCAGCATTAGATCTCACTCCACCAGGGCAGCAGCCACTTCAACTGCCTACCTCAGGGGATAGTTAAAATGTTCCCTGTGCATTTAAAGTTCCCTGTGCATTTAAAGTACCTACAAAGGATATTTTGGAAGTAGCAACTTGGGAGTTCTGTACATACCTTCACCAAGCATTACCATCTGCCTCTATACTCTAAATCCAGAGCTGGCTTCGCCACTGCAATGCTGCAGGGCCTTATAGCCACCCCTAATGCCTTATAGAACCAGCCACCCTACCTCAGCTTTGGGATTCTACCCAAGTGTAATGACTGCAGCAGTGTAACACGATGAACATAGTACAGTTTTGTACCTACCATAAATGTAGATGTTCGAGTGTATACACTGCTGCAGTCCAGGTTACCCACCCTCCTTCCCCTCTTACTGGCAGGTACGTCCCTAAGTCTTCTGCTCTTACTACCTATGGGGAGTATTTGCTGGTAGCTGTAAGTTGTTTTTTTGCTTTTCTTATGTATGTTTTATTAACAATTGGAATTGCCTACCTATATAGAGGCACCTGACATCTGGGGCAAGAAAAACTGAAGAAAATGGCGTTGGCTGCATCTTATATACCCCTGTCGCACTGACATCAGGGAAGAGGTGACCGCAACCGACGCCGGACCAAGACTTTGGAACTCAGGCCGACTGGGGAACCGCCTGATGGCAGGGTAACCCAAGTGTAATGATTGCAGCAGTGTATACACTCGAACATCTACATTTATGGTAGGTACAAAACTGTACTTTTCCTTGCCGCGGTTTACTGTTGAAATTAAATCTCATGAAATAAAACAGCGGTGTCATATTGTCTAAACAAAACTCTCCCCGTAAAGACTCCATACAAAGAGCTCTGGAATAAGGTCAAATCAATTCTTGCTTAGAAAGTAAAATCCATCTTTCACAATATTAAAGTCACCCACAGCTGTTCTGGAATTTTAGCTGTTGCCATGCTATCACAAGTAAGGTTGTACAGCATAACAGATTACCAGTTGGATCAGACTATGAAAGTATTAAGGAATTTAGTAATAATTTCCTAAAACATAACCAGACTGCTACTACCCCATCTTTTTGAGTTACTGGTAGTGCAGATGGATGTAAAAGATCCCATGGCATGTATTGAGAAGAGTAGGGGTCCTTGATTTATGTACAAAAATAACTCTTATTTATAAAATATTTACTTATTTACAAATGTTTACATATGTATAAGTATATAAATATCCAAATCTGTTTATGCACATTCATAATTTCCATTACAGTCATGCTAAATTTCCTTCCCTATTAGACCCCCACTCCTTTTTCCATAACCACCATCTGATTTTACTTAATGTTGTTGCCATTAAGCATAATTTAATATATTCTGTCATTCCGTATAACCCATATAATGTAATGTGAATCAGAAGTAAATATATAAAAAAAATGAAAAAATGCAATATTTTCCTCTCAGAACTTTAAATGCACAGGGAACATTTTATCTAGTCTTCTAACTTATTCTTTACTTCTATTCTTATAATATCTATACTTAATAATATCCATGTTTATTTTATCCACTTCTTTTATATTTCAAAAAAATCATTGTATATTTTTCCCCGTACATTTTTTATTTTCTCATTTCAAAAACTCTTGTTCTGTAGTTGTTTCTTATTGACAATGTAAACATATTCTCCCACTTTTCTTTTTGTATGGCATATTTTGTGACTGCGGTGGTGGTGCTGTGGTAGCGTTGTCCTGTTCGATTCTCAGCTAAAGCGTCTTCTGTGTGGAGACATGCATGAATGGGCGTATTTTCGTTGAAAGTTGTGCGTCAGGCCTAGCAAGTCGGTACGTAAAAATCTACTGCCAATCATTAGCGGACCACAGTTCCGCTGTGGCGACCCCTTACTGGGAAAAGCCGAAAGATACAACAACATTGCTTTTCCTTTTTTCGTTTACTTTTTTTTTTCCATATCCCAAAATGTATCATACTTGTATTTATACAGTTTTTCTACTAATCTCTCATCTTTTTCATTATCCACTTTAGCACTTTGTACAAATTTAATGAAGCAGCATACATCACTGGGTTAATTAATCCTAAACCTCCTCCTCCTTTATTTACATGCAGAACTCCTCTTTTTACTGGGTTTATTCTACAACCTTACATAAATGAAAACATTTGCATTAATTCCTTTTCAAATACCGTTGGCAACATAAATATACTTGCTAAGTATGCTATTTTCCATTCAGTACTAAATTTATCAAATAAGCTTTTTTCTGAATGATAATTTATATGTTCTCCAAAAAAGATATTTTGTTTTATTTCTTCTGTTTTTTCCCATTTAATTCTACTTGCATCATTATTCCCAAATTTTGTACCTAACATAGAGATTTCATTCATTATAAAATATATACCCCAATTTTTACTACATCATCTAAACCTTTACTTTCCTCCTTACTTAAAGCCATCCCTGTCATCTCTAGACACTCATCTGTGCAAATTATTACTTCTTTTATCCAAATTTTGTGTTTTGCAATTGTTATGTCATCTGCATATGTTAACAGAAGAATTCTTCTAACCCTTCTGGTTTTATATACCTCATCTCCTTCATTTTGCAATTTGTTTCACATACTAATAAATTCATAGCTAATGGAAAGAGTATACAGCTCACTTGATACCCCCGTCTTATACAGCTCTTTATATGTACCTCTTGGCTTAATCAGCTATTTACAAATATTTTTACTGTATTATTACTATACTCTGACATACATAATTTCCTAACTTTCTCAGTTATTTTATATATTAACTTATATACTTATATTGTGCTAATACTTTATTTAGGCCATTTAAAGAAATCTTGTCCAAGTCTTTATTCTCTTTTTCTGTTAACTTTTTTTTTTTTTACTTTCCATGTTATTTCACTCCCTTCTTTTTTTCTTTAAACATTTCTTGTACATATTGTACTACACTATTCACAGTGTTTTCCTGAGTTCGTTCTAGTTCTCCTTTTACATTTTTAGTTCTCTCATTACACTACCGTTTCCTTTACTTTTCTGCTTAAGTAACTTGATGCTTCTTTTTCTTTTCATTGTAAAAAAATATCTTTGGTTACATAACAATTCTTGTATTTTTTTTTCTTGATTTCTTTCATATAATTCTTTTTCTTTGTCACAGTACTTTCTAGGTAACTGTAGAAGTTGGTGTAAAGGGTTAAGGCTGTGAGTTCTATTTCCTGTGGTACAGGGTTTGATTCCCTCACTCCCTTTTGGCTCAGTTTACATGAGCTGCTCGAGGACTGGTGTGCTTTCTCTGTTGTCTGGAGTGAATCCAAACAAAATCCAAGTCATCCTTTGAAATCTACAGAAAAATAAGTATTTGTATTCACTTACTACATTTTTCAACTGTGTATTAATGAATCGCCGCCTATTTTTAACTGTTTTTTAGCCATTTAACTGTTTCAACTGTTTGCTATTTGAGACTTTTTTTCCTGCACTTTGTATTTTCTAGTACTTGTGTAGTTTATAGATTCAGATTTGCTGACTCTAGAGTGTTTGACATTATCTGAACACTAAAACCAGCCTTCTTACATTAAGAGGGTAATCTGCACCCTTGTGGCAGAAGAGTGTAGCAAAGGACCCATCTGAGGTGGAGATTGTTGGAATAAGGCTCAGTATTGAGCATTTCCATTGGCCTACTTGTTTGAAAATTGCTTAACTTGTTTTAAAAAGGGTTTACAAAGTTGCTACATAAGCCCTGCTTTTGTGCAGGTTTGTGCCTGTTTTAACACAGCTCCACAGAGTTTGGTGACCAGCTACTATCTTCATCTTAGCATTCTGAGGTATCTGTTTGCATGTAGCGCACCTTCACGCAGCATTGCACTGTGGAGGTCTCCACTGGCAGTTGAAGACATAAAAGCTAAAGTAGATTGCTTTTCCCTTAGAAGCTGCCCCTCCTCCAACTGAGGAGTCCCTTAAATTGTGCTTAGCTGGTTGGAGAGCACCTCAGCTGGGCTTTCTACAGCATTTGCCACTTTAACTGAAATCACCTGAGGCCTAATAGTATAGATCTCCAATTAAACCACATCCTTCCTCATTAAAGTAAGCCAATTTACACCTAGTGTTATGGATGGTGGTCAATTCTCTGTTTTAGCTGTCAGCCTGATTGACATGGGTATCCTGAGGTAGTGTAGCAATTGCCTCATGTACACTGACAACCCACTGCTCCTAATGTACACTAAGAATTTGGAATCCTTGCTTTTTAATTTACATAACAGTGACACTGAACAGGTTGTCAGCCCACATACTACACCTCCTCCACAAACCACGCTCTCAACACATAAACCATCATACACAGATTTTTTTCACCAGAAGTTTACCTTAACACCAGAGACCTCGAAAACACAAACATGCTACACCTAATACCATACCTACATCACTCAATACACAAAATATCACAATCACAAGTCTTTTACCAACCAAGCCCCTAAGGCAAAGCACATCTAAATCACATTTTTTGGTCATAGGCAACTCTGTAGTGAAACACACAGATGTCCCACTGACTAGGCTGGACAAGAAGAAGGTTACAGTCAGCTATCTGTCACGTGCCAGGATATACCATATCACACACTCACTCAAGTCTCTCCAAAAACAAGTACCGTTATGACTCCATCATAGTCCTTCTTGGTGTGAATGACTTGAGTTGTACCTGAATGGATTATATGAAGAGAGTCGTAACAGTGGTAAAAAAGGCTTTCTACATCGCCCAACACATAAGTAAGGGCATTACCTCCAGAACATAAGAGCTTATGACCCTCCCTGTACTCCACACTCATCAGGCCAATAATAGAGTACAATGCTACCTTTGGTATGTACCTTACCAGGTACCTACAGCAGCTGGAAAGACCTCAAAGGTTTCTTACAAAGTAAATTCAGGGTCTTCTGCATGTGTCATAAGTTGACAGTCTGAAATCACTGTCACTATACTCTCCGTCTTACAGACTACTCAGAGGTGACCTCTGCCTTGCATATAAAGCAATCTCAGATCCTGCTCTAATGCAAATGATGCACATTCTTAAATCAAATGTTATAAGATGCACTTGCTCTAGGGAACTCAGCCTAGTATGTGACATCAACGGAACCTACTGGAGAGACAGATATTTCTCACAGAGGTTACCTCTCCTCTGGAACAAACTTCCAAATCAGGTGAAGGAGAGCCCCTCACTGACCCTATTTAAGCATAATTTAGAAGATTGGATGGGAAACTGCAAATTCCTCCTGGGAGTTTCACCTGTGTCCCTCTTGGACAGGGGCAGTAGTTGTTGACTTAGTTTGCTTAATACCTTGATATTCTTGGGAACAGGGGTTGTACTTGGCTTGGCTTGTAAGGGCCCTAGGGTCATTAACTAGTAACCTATGATCTTTGATCATTATGTTCTAAATCTACCAATGCATTGTTATATGTTCTTTTATATTTTTCTTTGTCTATTTTTCTCACATCATATTGCCACTGTAAAAAACTTTTTTTGTATTTTCCTTAAATATTATCCACCATTCAGACCATTTTTTTATAAAATGTTCTCATAGTAATATGTTCTTTCCAAAACTGTATTACTAATTTCTTTCTTTCTTCATTCCATGCTTTCGCATTTATCCTTTTTATTCCTTTGCCTATTTTATATATTCCTTTTTTTTATCTTAAACCTTCTGATACTGTAAAGTAATCTATTTCGGTTCTATATATACCCCTTTTGTAAGTCCATGAATTTTTATTTTTCTTATATTTATTTATTTATTGACATTTGATTACGAGGAAAGTCTAACTAGGTAGAAGCCATTTTCAGCAGAGGCCTGGGGAGAAAGGCTCCAAATTGTTACAAAACTTTTTAAGAACAGTAATTTTGCAATCTTCAGAAATAAAACAAAACTACTTGCAGTTTAATGTATAAACATTGATTAAGAATCAATACAAGGTATATGACAGACATTTAATATTTAGAGAAACGTTAGTTTGTAGAGAAAGTAAATGTAAGTTAGTTTAATACAAATACGAACGGCAATATGAAGTGAGGGAAAACAGGCTCATGGTATATTTAGAGAGAAAGTCGGGGGAAGAGAATTAGATAGCAGTAAGGAAGTAAGTGAAGAAGGGAGAGCAAGGGGATATAAGGAGTGAAAATGTACTTGTTCACATTTAGGGATATAAGTTATCCTGGTTTTGAGCAAGAACAGAGACAGATTTTAGCTAGGAAGTTTTTCAGAGTGATTTTGAAAGATACAGAGGAGGGTACAGACCTGATGGACACAAGTAAGGAGTTCCAGGCTTTAGCAACCTTGTACAAGTACAGTCAATGCCCAGCAGATTTGATAGGTTTGTAGACAGCTAGGAGTTTTTGGTCACTGGAAAACAATGACTGACTGGGAACATAGCTGTGTAGAATGTTTTTTACTGCTGGACATTCAGATTCTGGATAATTTTATAGGTGGTAAGGAGTTGTATATATTTTAGCTGATGTGGCAATTCTAAGCAATTTAAGCTTTTCAGTGCTGTACAGTGGTGGGTTCTGAAAGGGACATGTGCTGCAAATGTAGCAACTTTGTTATAGCATGTTCAGGTTTTAATTTTTTGTGAAGCCTGGAGGTTAGTAATGATGCGAGCACCATAAACAAGAGTGGGGAGGAGATAAGTAGTGGTGAGTGTAGTTTGTTGCGTCGGTGAGAAAGATTGTGGCTCTGTAAAGCATCCCCAGTTTTTGATGAGTTTTTCTTATGCAATTTTGTATGTGGCAGTCGAATGCAAGACTGTCATCCACTATCATCCCAGTAATTGCTATGAGAAGTGACTTCAGTGGTTGTATTAGCAAGATATTTTGTTTTTCATGAGAGATGGATTTTAGGAAAAAAGTTAGTAGTTTGGTCATTTTTGGGATGAGCATGAGTTGTTAATTAAGAAGCCATGTGAGAGCTTATCTGAACAATCCAATCTTGTCATCTACTGTGGAGGTGACTGGTGAGTAAGGTAAGTTGACTGTTAAGACAAGTTTTATTTGAATTTATATTTTATTTTTTACCACTGTTTTTCACTGTTTGTAGGAAGGAAGGAATAGCTTATAGACAAGATTTACTTTGATTTATATTTTGTTTTATCTTTAATTTTTTCTTTTGGTTGTTGGAAAGGGATAGGTTTAGACAGGTAAGCTCTAGCCATCCCAAGGGGGCTAGTCAGCTTTAAAATCACACAGACTGCTGGGAAGACAATCCAAAGTTTATCTAAACAGTCCTTTCTTGGTTTTTGAAGTGTTACTCCAACCGATGGTGAGTTCGATGTAAAGGAATTACAGCTTTTGTCTGACTTTCAGATCTTGTACAACTTTACAGTACTGTAGTATTTAGTTGGATATTGCATGTGTAATTTTGATTTACGTCCTCTTTAAATTCTGTGGTTACTGATTTTAATTATCTTTTTATATTCATTTGAAGCTGAATATGGATTCCTTAAATGAGTGTGTCATTAATGATTTGCTAGAACAGAAATATCTGTACAGTATAATAAATGCTATGCATATTTAAAGGTAATAGCTGATAACACTGGTAATCTATGTTCCTCATGTCAAAAGTTGGATGATTTGCTTACCATTGTTAGAAGTAAATCTAGACTTACTAATCAGAATTACACTTGTGCAATTGGCACAGCTTGGAGAACTGTTGTTACATATGTTAATGATTGGACTGGTGAATTAAATAGTGTTAGGCAAAGAGCAAGTAGAACATATTTAGGGAGTGAGGTGTCTGTTGTCTGTAAAGGTCATTCAACCTGCATGAAACAAGATGAGGCCCCTGACAACTTTGGAATTCTGGATGCAAGTAGTCAGCATTCTGAGGATTCAGAGTAGTTACAAGGAAACAAAAAAGAAAGAAAGGAAGAAGTTCACAACAAATAACAATGAAAAAGAATCTGATAAATGTCTAAAGTAAAGAGAATACATGCAAAAAAAGGACACTGTTTTGTTATGTAACACACAGATTAGAGGAAATTATAACATTTTTGTATCAAAAAACCTTCAATCTACAGAAAAAGCATCATTTTTCCAAAAGAGAAGGTTGAAAAAAGAGGCAAGGGGCATGTGAAAAGGAAGAAATCAAAATTGAACGTGGAAGGATTGAATAACTTTACTGTAAGAAAAAAGATTAGAAAGACAGGTGTCGACCATGGCTCAAGCTGTGGATGTACATAGCGAGCTGGATGCGGACTGCAAATTTATTACGTACTGAAAACAGTGGGATTAATAAGTGTAATGGTGATGAAGATAATTCCTTTGTAACAACTGATAGAGCAGATATTACTGAATTAGAAGTTGAAGATTTTTCAGATCTTGTCAGAAAAGATATTCTTGTAATCAGATATTCATTTATTAAAGGAACTGATACTTACATTTGCAGAGAAAATAATGAACATTGAATAGTGTTATGTTTGTAAGGTGCAAGAATAGAATATGTGAGACAAGCCAAATGCTTTAATGTAAGTACAGATATATTTTTATTAATGTCAGTACAAATGATCTCACCTGCAAAAACTCGCTGACTGTTAGGGAACTTAACACCAGTACAAGCTATGCTAAGAGGGCTGTTAGGACATATTTTTCACAAATCACTTATAGAAAAGATAGTCAGGTCATCGTGAATGAAAAGATTGGGTAAATACTTACATGGAAAAATTGTCTCATTTAAAAAAATGGAACTGTATAGACCATCCAAGCCTAGTTTTGGGCACACGTGTTCAGACATGATGTTATGCATTTGTCACGATCAGGGAAAACAATTTTTGCTGCAGCTGTTTTGCAATAGTTGGCAAACACTAGGCAGGATTTTTGCCAGATCGAAAATGTAACAGTTAACATCAACAGTTGATGCATCTCTGATGGCTGCTAATGTCAGGAGCATTAATAATAAAGTTTTTTTTAATTGAAAAATTTGCTACATTCCCACAAGACTGATGTTATTGTTTGTGAAACATGATTAAAAAATAATGACTGGAAACCAGTTCTGTCAGTGTATAAATGTTTTTACTTTAACAGGCATTCTAACAAAAAATCAGGTGGAGGTGTTATGATAAGTATTAAAGATAATTTTGAGACCTGTGATTATTACATGTTATAACACCAACACTATAGACTGTGTAACTATGACAGTAAAGACAACCCTGGAACGTATAACAATTATTGGAGTGTATAGACCACCAACATCAAGTGCAGATGACCTACAGGAATTCATACATTTCTAGCATGAAACGCAGGGAAAAATAATAGCAGGGGACTTAAATTTACCAGAAACAGACTGGAATAGTACTGATTCAACAGCATTAGTAGGGAAATTATTCACAACGTATATTCAGGAAAAACAATTGCTTCAGCCTGAAAAAAAAAAATCTACCAGGGATGGAACATACTAGACATTGTTTGTGTTCCTAAAGAAATTATTGTTACTTCAAGTCAAGTTTCACCACCGATGATGTGCAGTAATCATGGGGTTATAAAGGTTAATTTGCTGCTAGATAATTCTGCCAAACTGAAATCTAAACTAGTACACAGAAGATTAATTACATATTATATGGAAGCAAAACAGTCACTATGTAAAACTAACTGGAGTGAGGTGTTCAGTGGAAAAACTGCAGGTGGAATGTGGAAAGTTTTGAAAAAGAAATGTTTGAGTGCAAAAAATCAAAAAAAATGTTTAACATCAGGATCTAAGCATACAACATCAGGGGGATATATTTCCATAAGAACAAGATACTTGATAAAGGTGAGAGGCAGAACATATAAGAAATTGAAGAGAGGTTTATTTATTTATATTTTATTTATTGAAAGTTGGAGACCAGAAAAGTCCGACTGGGTCGGGAACCCTTTTTCAGTAGAGGCTCAAGGAGAAAAGCTCCAGCAATTAGAAATATTTACACATTTATACAATTAAAATTGAGTTTATAGAAAGATTTATACATATGTGAATCCAAATTAAGTTGATACCATAGAGTAGTAGAATATTATGATAGCATATTTATAAAAGTAATTATTGTTATTATCAAGTAGTAGAACACAGAAAATTAAACATATGGAGGTAAAATTATTTTCATTTTTAGGGATAGCAAAATAGTATATAAAAAAAGAAAATGGAAATGTGTAGATAGTGCTGGCTGGAAAAGTAGTTGACGTAATAGGTGTAATGTTTAGGTGTATAATACATTATGATATGAGATTTATTTTAGATAAAGAATTATAATTTTTGAGTGAATTACTTAAATTATGCGTTAGTAGGCAGGGGGAGAGAGAGAAGATATAGGAGGCTAGGAGATGAACAGAATGGGAGATAGAGTGGGCTAAAATAGGGAGGATGAAAGGAAGAAGCAGGATAACAGAGGAATAGGGGACAAAAAAGTCAAGTAGTAAGACGTTATGAGGAGTGAGTATGATAGGGGGAAGGTGAGCGATAGGTGGATGAGGTAGGAAGATGAGATTAGTTACAGTGGAGATAGATAGAAGAGGGAAAGTTAAAGAGGGAAGTAGTTTGAACTATGACTGTGAAAATTGAAATAAACAAGTTGGACAAACAAATTAAGCATAGTGTGAGACAAGACAATAAAAATTTGAAGAAAATTTATATAAAGAAATTGAGCATAAAAGGGAATCTTTTATAGATGCACAAATGTGGAAGGAATAAAGACAAACAAATTGGTAAACTGTTTGTAGATTCTAAAATTTATTCTCAGACAACAGATTGTAGATATAGTTACAAAATCTTATGCAGTACACTTTGGCACCACAAAGGGGGTGATGAGTTGCCCTTATGACATCCAGGTAACCTCAGATACTGGAATCAAATTAGATTGTATTGAATGCATCCAAACAAAGCATACGGAGGAGGTAGAAGTGGTAATAATGACCTGAGAACACTTCAGCAACAACTTACAGTACATTTATATATCTATTATTTACTAGGTTATATAAATATAGGGAGATTCTTCAAGATTGGAGACATGTGCTTGCTTATTAAACCTGTCTTTAAGGGAAAGAGAAGCAGGACAAACCCAGGGTCATATAGACCCATAAGTCTACTTTCATGTTGTGGAAAAGTAATGGAAAAGGTAATATTGGATAAATTATTGTCAGAATTGGATAGGCTGGCACTTGAAACCATATATTAGCATGCATATGTTGAAAATAGATCTATTACCACCTGTAACATGATGTTCTATAAGGTTTACTACTGACATTTTGAATCCGCTTCAGTCGACCATTTAAAATGTCAACTCTAAATGTGGAATTCGGAATGCTGAAAAGTAAACTAAAGTGAAAATGATTACATCGACAACCATGGTTCGATGTATTCGATATAGCAGGAGGTGATGTCACTCACCTCCTGCTATGCACATTAATGTATGTTAAACTGTACAGTCAGTGGTACATTAAATGTCCCTGCTATTCCTGTGTTGCAGTATTCTTATTGTGGGATTTCTCGCCTCAGGTGATCCAACATCAGCTCCTATACAAAAGCTTAAGCCTGGCTGCTGTAGGTGTGATGGACATCACACGTAGGGCCATAAACCAGGGACTTTAAATGTGACATCTGCGCACACAGTCCTCAGAACTTTTCAGCCCCAGACCGACTTCACATTGTTTGCTTCGCTCCTGTACTTGAAGGCTTCTAAAAGCTAAGTACCCTGTTGGGGAAACCTTTCCATTCATTTTGCTTGAGCTTGGTTAGCTGTATTTAGTGTTAGCCGATGTCAGCTAAGAAGGGCAAATGGTATTGTGGGCATCAGATACTGCATAAAGATACGCAAGACCCTTGCATTTTTTATCCTGGGAAAGAACACGATCATACTGCTTGTTCTATTTGCCAGTCTTTTATACCGAAGACCATCCACAGCCATCTGGCCACACTAAAATTTTATTTAGAGAACCAGCATCTCAAAAAGCTTGCATTTAAGATCGATCCCAAATCGGCCGCTCCGACTGAAACACCACAGAAAAAAGCCAAAGTTTCCAGGCCGACTTGTGTTACCTCTTTGCCATCGGACATCCTGTCTGCTTCCAATTTAGGAGTTGAGGGACGTCCGACAGAACCGACTACTTCAACAACTCCCACCAAGGAAGCCACTTCAGAAGTAACAGCTTGCATGTCCACAGAGATAACCCAGATGTCTGTACCTACCGAGATCGAGGGGAACCAGAATCAGTCAGACAACCTTCGGAGATGCCAATTCCTGAGACTCACCCTTCTGAGCCTAGGCCTTCTCCCAGACCGATGCCTACTAAGTGAAAACAAAAAACTAAGCATTTGACTCCTGCCCCTGAGGGAGTTCCAGATTGGCAGTCATTCACTAACTCTCTGATGCAGGCCCTTCTCCCTCCACTATACCTGTGCTCAGCCCTAGGCCTGCCTCTGCCATTTCTTTCCCCTTGCAGACTACCCAAGAAGGAGAGGTGGGACTAGATCCTTACTACTACTCTTCTGAAGAGTCCACTTCTTATGCATCCCAGATTGCCTCTTCTTTAGAATACTATTCCCCAGATGTGGAATCCATTGAAGTGGACTCCCACCAGAGGACATTACCTTTGGTGAAACTATAGCCAAGATGAAAGAGTACTTTAAATGGGACACTACCCAGAGGAGGTATCTTGAACTGCTTCAAGTGGAGTCACTCTCCTCATCAGCCATCCCGCCTGTCTTACGTGCCTGTCTGGATGCTTTTACCTCTGCACCCAAAAATCCTGACTCTCAGCCTCCTTCACCTAAAAGACTAGACAGGTTTTATAAGGTACCTGATGAGCAAAATTTCTTAGTTAACCCCCCCCCCCCGGCAGACTCTGGAGTTATTGCTGTCTCCCCAGACAAGCAATCCAGACTTATTCCCTCTGCATCACTTTTGCCTACTGATAAAAACAGCAAAAGTATGGACAGGATTGGTAAAAAAGTGTACACCTCTTCCACCCTGGCCTTCCGTGCTATTAATTACCAGACACACATGGTAAAATATGCCCTGGACCTTGTCTCACAAACAACCAATCTCCTGGCTGCCACACCTGACTGCCCTACTAAATCAGACATAACACCTGAACTGTCTCAGGGCTTCACAGGTAGCCAGACATTCCATTAGGTGCAGTTTATGATGCAGCAGAGGCCTCTGCTAGGTCAGTAGCTTCTGTCCTCCGCAGATATTCTTGGCTTCGCCTACAACCTCTTCCTGAAGATGTCAAAACTAAAATTATGGATGCCCCATTAGACCATAACCTTTTGTTTGGAAAACAATCTGCAGAACTTTGTAAAAACTTGCAGGAGAAAAACAAGGAACTGCAGGACATCAAGCATTTGCTTGTGTCCCCTCTTCCTAAGTATTACAGGAACTACCCTGATAAAATTTAATTTGTTAGGAGGACCCCTTCTTCTGCCACCCCCTCCTCCACCAGGCACAGAAGATGAACCAGAAGGCAAACATACTCCAGACCTGTTAGCGCTCAGCCAACTCCTAGACAGACATTTCAGGATAAAAATGCACCCAACAATGCATGACTGCCTTGTCCATCTGCCTTTGTCAGCCCGCCTAACCCACCGTTTACCATTTTGGAAAACCATCACTTCAGACCAATGGGTGCTAGCTATCATTCAAAACGGGTACTTCCTTTCTTGGAGGGAAAAGCCCATCCCAAGGCCCATTCCCTTCCCCCCCCAAAATATCAAACCCACCTCCTGCCACAAATTCTTGTAGACCACCAAAAACTAGGAACAATAGAACCTGTTCCTTCAGGTCATGGAAGGAAAATAGTTTTACTCAAGACTCTTTCTAGTCCCCAAAAAGGATGTCCCTTGGGACCTATACTGGCTCTATCCTTCCTGAACCAATTCCTAAAAGTTCCATCATTCAAAATGCTTTCCTTCCAACCTTTTTCCCTCTTATCCCAGCTCAGGCCTTCATGACCACACTGGATCTAAAGGAGGCTTACCTCCATATCCCCATAAAGCCCTCCAACAGAAAATGTTTAAGTTTTTCTGGACCATGCTCTCATTTTCAGTTTACAGCCTTGCCTCTTGGTTTGTCTACTGCACCCAGAGTATTTACAAAATGCCTAGCTCCAGCCATTGCTTACTGTAGGACCCAAGGTATCCAACTCTATCCCTACCTAGAAGACATTCTCCTTCTAGCAGAGACAGAAGCCCTTTTGAAGGACCACCTCAGGTTCACCACCACCCTTCTTCAAAACCTGGGCTTCACTCTCAACATAAAGAAATCCTCCTTGCTCCCTCAGCAAGACAAAATCTTTCTGAGCTGCAGAATCAGGACAGATCTGATGCAGGCCTTTCTTCCCCAGGAAAAGGTCCACTTTTGTTCACTCCGTTTCAAAACCTTTTACTGGAACCCCAGATTTCTACAAGACAATTCCTACAACTCCTGGGACTTATGGCAACCACCATTCCTATGCTTCTGTTTGCAAGAATGTACATGTGGAAGTTCCAGTGGTACCTCAAGAACGTGTGGTCACATCACCTACACTCTCTGGAGAAGCAAATTCCTTTTCTGCCCTTCCTCAAATCAGAACTAAGGTGGTGGATTCTACAAATCCATCACAACCCAGGATTACCACTCCAAATGCCCTCCCCAACTCAGTTCATGCACACAGATGCATCATACCTAGGGTGGGGAGCCACCTGCAAGGGTTTTAGGGTTCAGAAAACATGGAATCCTGCCCTTCAAAAGAAACATATCAATGTCAGGGAGGTGACTGCAGTTCTCCTAGCCCTGGAGATTTTTCTTCCTAGGGTTCAGAAAACATGGAATTCTGCCCTTCAAAAGAAACATATCAATGTCAGGGAGGTGACTGCCGTTCTCCTAGCCTTGGAGAGTTTTCTTCCTTCCCTGGAGGGACCAAAGCCTGCCTCCTTTGCAGAATAATTCTACAAATTTGGGACCTCGTCTCCAGGCACAACTTGTCCTGCAGGCCTCATACATCCCCTCTCAGGACAACAAACAAGCAGATCTGCTCAGCAGAACATCTTCTCTACAGCACGAATGGATGCTGAACAGGGAAACCTTTCTAGACATTGTCCACCGGTGGGGCACTCCTCAAGTGGATCTGTTTTCCTCCCCCCAGAAAAGACAGTTGCTCACTTTCTGCACCAACGATCACTCCCTACTAGCCTGGAGAGTAGATGCCTTCAGCATTCCTTGGAAGGGACTGTTTTTTATGCCCCCCCTTCCCTGTAATCCAAAAAGTCCTTCTGAAAATCAGGAAGGACAAACCAAAAATCTTGCTGGTGACCCCCTACTGGCCAAGGCAATACTGGTTCTCCCTTCTCCACTCACTAGCCAAGGGCAGTCACCACAAGTTACCCCACAAGGTGGACCTTCTCACACAACAAAAGGGAACCATAATCCATCCTCACCTACAGATGTTAGCACTAACACTCTGAGTGTTAAACTTCTAATCCCTTTTAGACACCACTACTCAGAGGATGTGCTTACAGTCCTGAGGGAGGCCAGGAAACATGCGGCTAGAAAATCATACTTATCAAAATGGGAGAGATTCTCCAAATGGTGTCTACATAAGGACAGGGACCCCAGCCAAGCAGACCCTTCCCTAATCCTTGCATATATGTGTGAACTCATTAAGGATGGCCTTTCGTACTCCTCATTGAAAGTGCGCCTTTCAGCCATTTCTTCCTGTCTTCCTCTAGATCCCCCTTTACTATCCAGGCTAGATGTTAAACTTTTCCTGACCACCTAGAAAATTCATCCTGCCACACTGGGACCTTAACTTTGTCTTGGAAAAACTAATACTTGCCCCCTTTGAGCCAGCTAGCAATGCTACTTTATAGTTGTGTACATGGAAGACTGTACTGTTGGTGGCCATCATTTCTGCTAGGAGAATGTCAGAGTTGCAGGCTTTCATGGCCTGCCCCCCCTTACACTATCTTCCATAAGGACAGGGTGACCTTACGCACTAACCCTTCCTTTATGCCTAAAGTGGTAAACAAACTGTCCTTAAATCAATCTATTCACCTGCCTACTTTCTTCCCCTCTGCAGCTAACAATAGTGAGAGGATTCTTTATTTCCTGGATATACACAGACAACTTAGATTCTACCTAGACAAAACTAAGTCCTTCAGAAAATTTAACCAACTATTTGTCTCCTTCCACCCCCAGATCTATGGGCAAGGCAGTTTCCAACCAAACTGTTTCAAGTTGGATCAGAAAATCCATTTCCTTCTGCTACTCACACCATGGCAAACACTTACCCCATGGGGTGAGAGTTCATTCCACCAGAGGCATGGCTACTTCCAAAGCCTTCCTCAAGGGGCTGGACACAGCTTCTGTTATGGAAGTTGCCACCTGGTACACTATTCACTCCTTCACCAGACATTAGAAGCTAGAGTAAGTCTCCAGAGCCAGGGCAGGCTTTGCTAGAGCAATCCTGCAGGGGGTCCTGGAATCTTCCACTTCTACCTCCACCCTACCCTCTAATTAACTGTGGTACTCTCCTACAGTAAGAATACTGCAACATAGGAATAGGACATAGAATAGTTATGTAAAATCTTACCATAACCATAGATGTCCTCTTCCATGTTGCAGTATTCCATCCCTTCCACCTTCTCCCTGAATTGAGCTTGGACTATGAACCTAGCTGTTGGCTACTAGGAAGCTCTACCCTTCACCAAGAGCAACTATCCAGCATATGACACTTGTGGCTTACAATCATTACTCTCTTTGGGTCTGTCTGGTCTTCAGGTTCTGAGGTCTGTGCCTGCTGACATCACCTTTAAGGTCCCTGGTTTGTGGCCCTACGTGTGATGTCCCACACGCCTACAGCAACCAGGCTTAAGCTTTTGTATAGGAGCCGACTTTGGGTCGGCTGAGGTGGGAAATCCCACAATAAGAATACTGCAACATGGAAGAGAAAAACATCTATGGTTATGGTAAGATTTTACACTATTATTTCTACTGTCAACTCCCAAGTTTACACCTCAATGAGTAAATGGGTTAATTCCCTCTTCCTCACTGAACCATGATTCCCCTGCACAATGTCAAAATCAAATGCCCAAATTACACTACCTGTTCGCTGTATGGATAGCTGCATGGTTTACAAATGGGGCATGGCAAGTATCATACAGCAATTGGACAGGTGAGATTCTTGGTTACAGTCAGGGTGTCCCACAGGGCTCTATCTTAGACCCTTACTTGTTTAGATTGTATCTTTCAGACCTAACTTTTTTAACTGAGGTGTTCTACCATCTATTTGCAGATGACCTAAGGTTGTGACAATAGGAGGTACTGCCAGCCATGCCAGGAGAAGTAGGGCAGTGGATGTATGATGTGTGCCAGCACAGCTAGCTATAATTTTGTAAATAACTATGTGTCATTTGTATATCAAACTGATTTGTACAGATGCTTGTTCTGAAACAGTATTTGTGAGGTTTGCTTGTGTTAACATGCATCAACAGTGCACCCTCCTAGAATGAAAAGAAAGATACATGTATTATTGTAACTGAATTAAACGTATATGTTTTAATAGATGATACTGGGACAGCAGAGGTTAACCAGTTAGCTTACTTTAAGAAAAATAAGGGAAATGTAAATGAGCTGTTAAACCATTAAAACATCACCCAATAGTGCTGAATAAGACTGGAGACAGTGGGTCTGGAAGAAGCCTTTATTCATTAGCTTCATTAGCTCAGTAAAAAGAGGGGAAGCCCCAGGCACTGCCATAAACATTTAGATATGTATTGTAGCCATCTATGCTGAATTCCTTTCTCAGCTTCAAAAGGGAATACTGTGAGAACCTAGACTCAGGTGATCAGATGAGGTCATTCTGCAAGATATCTTGGATATTATATTTTACAGGTAGTAATCTCTGAGTATTGAATATTCTGTTTTGGGGAACCTGACTAGAAATACTGCTCATGTATTTCATTGTGCCTTGCTCTATCAAGTAAGTTATTAGGGAGCAGTATGTCTCCTAGAGTCAGGCAGGAATATAGTAAAGCTTAATTTAGAGATTGTTTTTCTTTAGTTGTACGAGTCTGTCCATCAATGTTATTTTCAATATTTCCTGTGATTTGAACTCTGTGGTTTACTGTAAGTATATATGTTGTATTTTCTTGTTCTTTTATTGTTTATTATTAAATTTATTTAAACATTTCATTGTGGCTGGCCCTTTTTAGACTATAAAAATAATAAGCTTTGAGAGTATTCACACATTTATTTGGTGACACTGTGTGGGTAACTCCAGAAGGCCTAGCTGTCTTGGTCAACTACTTCCATTTGTATTAGTATTAATATTGCACAGTATAATTGGACACCCTTTGTTAAGGCCCATAGAGTAGCTGATTGTGGAGTGCCTGTTGGTGATAATAACTACCTTATACTATGTGCAGAAGGGGACACAACAGGTAAATCTGTTCCAGCCTTTCCCGTGTGTGTGTGTGTGTGTGTGTGTGTTTGTGAAAAATCAAATCTCACAGTGTGTGTTTTTCAGCTACTTGGAGCAGGGACACCAAACACTGGGCTTACAGAGAGTTTGCTGGAGGTCTTGTCTTGGGCACTTGGATGAGGACCTAACCCTACAGCTGTACCAGTGGGGAGTCTTATTGAGGACCTAGAGGGAGAGAGCGAGATCTACACCCTGGAATGAGTGTGTTCCCTATGTGCTCTTAAGGGAAATTGTGCTTCATACAGAGAGGCCTGCATCTGTAAACACTGAGTGTATCCATTTGTATTCCAAGTGCACTTTCCTCTTCACTGTCAGTGGTGGGGATGTAGGCTCTTTGATTACTGGCCCAGTGTGGGGACATCACAGGGGTAAACTGATTACATGTGTTTGCAGATAAGTCATGTCTGCAAATGAACTTGACTAAACTGACCCTTTGGATACAGGAGAATAATGCTGATAAATACATCAGAAACAAAGCATATGAGATGTGGGAGAACATAAACTGAAAGATGAATATTTAATATAGCACACAGTGATTGAAACGTAGATTCATTTAAGGACCTGGGTATATGGGTTGATCCTGCTCGTAGTTTTTTTTAATCATATCAACCAGTTTTAATGATAGTTATAGAACTATAAGTTGTATAGAAAGATTTATAAAGTCTGGGAAATCAGAAATGCTGAAGTCATTGTTAGTTACAATAGACCCAAACTTGAGTATGGATTAATAATATGGAAACCATATAAAAAAACAAGTATGACTAAACTGGAAACAATACAGCAAAACTATACCAAGGGCATTCATCGATATGAAAATTTAAGTTATTATGAAAGACTAAAATATCTGAACTTGTACAGTGTATCTTATAGATATTTAAGAGAAGATCTTATTCAGATATATACAGTGGAAATAAAAAGTGTACACACCCCTGTTAAAATGCTAGGTTTTTGTGATATAAAAAAATGAGCCCACAATAAATCATTTCAAAACTTTTCCAACCTTTAATGTGACCTATAACCTGAACAATTCAGTTGAAAAACAAACAAATCTGTTAGGGGAAAAAATATAAAAAATAAAAAACGTACAATAAGCTGGTTGCATAGGTGTGCACACCCTTAAACTAATACTTTGTTGAAGCACCTTTTGGTTTAATTACAGCATTCAGTCTTCTTGGGTAGGAGTCCATCAGCATGGCACATCTTGACTTGGCAATATTTGACCACTCTTCCTTGCAAAAGTGTTCCAAATCTGTCAGATTGGGAGGGCATTTCTTGTGCATAGCCCTCTTCAGGTCACCCCACTGATTTTCTATTGGATTTAGGTCTGGTCTCTTTCTGGGCCATTCCAAAATTTTAATTTTCTTCTGGTGAAGCCATTCTTTTGTTGAGTTGGATGTATGCCCGGGGTCATTGTCGTGTTGAAAGGTAAAATTCCTCTTCATCTTCAGCTTTCTAGCAGACGCCTGAAGGTTTTGGGCCAAAGGTGACTGGTGTTTGGACCATTCATAATTCTCTCCACCTTGACTAAAGCCCTAGTTCCAGCTAAAAAAAAGCAACCCCAAAGCATGATACTGTCACCACCGTGCTTCACCGTGGCGATGGTGTTCTTTTGGTGATGCAAAGTGTTGTTTTTGCGCCAAACGTACCTTTTGGAATTGTGGCCAAAAAGTTCAACCTTGGTCTCATCAGACCATAACACATTTTCCCACATGCTTTTTGGAGACTTGATGTATTGTTTTGCAACTTTTAGCCAGGCTTGGATGTTAGATGATTTTCTGTGTAAGATAATGCTTCCATCTTCAGCCCTACCCCATAGTACAGACATATAGAGAATACGGGAGATTGTTGTCATATGTAGTACACAACCAGTACTTGCCTGAAATTCTTGCAGCTCCTTCAGTGTTGCTGTAGGTCTCTTGGCAGCCTCCCTGACCAGTTTTCATTTTATCTTTTCATCAATTTTGGAGGGACGTCCAGTTCTTTACATCATCACTGTTGTCCCATATGTTCTCCATTTTTTGATGACTGTCTTCACTGTGTTCCATGGTGTGTCCAATGCTGTGGAATTTTATTTGTACCCTTCTGACTGATACCTTTGAAAAATGAGATCCCGTTGATGCTTTGTAAGCTCTCTGTGAACCATGGTTTTTGCTGTAGCAGGCAACTGAGTAAATGTCAGGAAAATCTTATTAGGACAGCTGAACTTTATTTGGGGTTAATCAGAGTCTCTTTAGTTGATGGCAGGTGTGTACCCAAGAAGACTGAATGCTGTAATTAAATCAAAAGGTGCTTCAACAACGTATTAGTATAACGGTGCGCACACTTGTGCAACTAACTTATTGTACTTTTTTATTTTTTATATTTTTCCCCTAACAGATTTGTTTGTTTTTCCAATTGAATTGTACAGGTTATAGGTCACATTAAAGGTCGGAAAAGTTTTGAAATGATTTGTGTGTGGTCTAATTTTTTTATATCACAAAAACCTGACATTTTAACAGGGGTGTGTACACTTTTTATATCCACTGTAGGGCATTTACAGACAACTACGTGGGGTTATCAAAAAGTAGCAGAGAATCATCAGACAACCTTTGCAGAAGATTCTATAGGAATGAAAAGTGTACTAATTGGTTCTCTGAACGAGTAACTGATGCATGGAGCAGACTGCCAAATTACATTAAACAAGTACTAGTGTAGATATTTTTTAACTCATTACATCCGAGTGACGCCTCCAGGTGCATCTGCAGTTACCTCCTACTGCTCCTCTAGCCGTCAAATATTGCTTGTTCATACTTGCATTAATAATTCCAAAACCATGCCCTATACGAGGTATCAGAATATTTTATCTTGAAGCATACATGATGGCAAACACAATTGTATTGATATTTGACCTATGTCAATGAGTGTAAGGTGATAACTTTATTTTTTAAAGACTCAAGCCACGCCCACTAGGAGTTAAAGGTGCACAATCAAAACAGCTGTACTGGAGGGAATAGAACAGCCTGAACATTTATTATGGGAAAAAGTGTTTTGGTATATTGGCAGGCTAGAAGGGCTTTAATGCCCATGCTTGAAGTATTTGCATGTATATATGTGGCTGTTAAAGCTTCCTGAGTAATTTTTTTGGAGGTGTACCATGTTGTCAGATGTGCAAATGAGAGTGGAATCCTCAGTGTATTGTATTAAGGTGGCCTGTTGTGTGGAAGTGTAGAGGTTGGTGAATATATTGAAGAGGAGAGGGGACCAAGGATGGAGCCTTGTCATACACCAGAGGTGACTGGGAGGTAAGGAGAGAGTATGAAGTGCCATTTTACTTACTGATACCTGTTGGACAGGTAGCTTGTGAACCACAGAAGGGTGGGCTGAGAGACACCTAGTGAGGACATTTGAAGCAAATGTTTGTTGTGACAAACTGTGTTGAAGGCTTTAGACAAGTCTAGAAATAAGGAAGAGACTAGTTTGCTGTTAATTCTAGCTTTATTGACAGTATCTATATAGGTTAGAAAGGCTGTGCTAGTACTATGGGAAGGACAAAAGCCATGCTGTGTAGAGGATAAGAGTTCTTCCTGCAGGAGATAGTCTAGCAGTTTTTTTTTAATACATTTTTAAAGTATTTTGGTGAGGGGGAGATTGCTATGTGCAGAGAGATAATGTGTGACTTTTTCCAGAGAGAAGGAATGTGCGATTCCTGGATTGACTGCTATTTTTAGGTATTCACATGGAAGGTCATCAGCTGAAGAAGAGCGTGGTTTAAGTTTATTTAAGAGTATTTTTATATAGAGTATGGGCACAGTTAAGGCCAATGTGCTGATATGTGGCTGTTGGGCATGACTGAGATTAGTTGTTGAGGAACCCTTGGTTAGAAACACTGTACTTTATGTAAAATAAGAGTTGAACTGTATTGCAGTTTTGAGTGGTGAGTTATGAGGAGAGGAGTTTGGGATGAATTTTTGACTGGATGTAAGATTTCTTTAATGGATGTTCACAATTTTTTAGGGTTGTGTTTAGTATTATTCTGAAAGTTATTACAGTATATTTTTTGTCTTCATCTAGTTGCTTTCTAGAATAATTGCAAAACATTCTGAAGTTGTCAAGATATCGAGGTGTTTTATATTTGCTCCATTCTTTCCGTGCCTTTTCTCTATCCTACATTATCATTCTGCTGTTTTAAATATGTTGTTTAACTGGATGTGTGCGATGTCTAATTTTTTATTTATTTTTTTAATTTCTCCATGGCTTTTGGGTTTCTAATACCATGATGGGAATGGACCCCATTCCTACGTCAGAGCACTTTTAAAGTTCATGAAATTATTGTTATTTCAGTCTTTGATGTCAGCCAGAAGTGCTCTTCGCAGCACCCTCGGTGTGCCCAGTAATGACTTCTGCAATTTGTACATGGTTGCGTGTATTGGTAATGTATCTAAATGTGATTTTAGATTCTTTTTTATAAGACCTGTTGCTCCTACTACTATTGAACTGTCTGGGTATCTTCCACATTGCTCTCGTTTCTGCCTGGAATTCCTGATAGTTTATAACTTTGTGTCTCTCTGTACGCAAGATAGTGTAGTCACTGGGTGTAACGATTTCAATGATCAATGCTACTTTTGTCTTCTTTTCATGTAGCACTATATCCGCTTTTCTAGCATCTGTCTTTTGAACTGTTGGTAGTGGGTGATCCCATGTGATGTAGACTTCATCATTTTCTAGATGCTTTGTGGCTCATGTGTCCATTGTTTTTCAGCCATGTCAGTACCATAATGTTTGCACAATTTCCAGTGCAACAGTCTTGCCACATTATTATGCCTTTCATTATACAGTCCTTCTGCTATTACTGTGTCACAGCCAGCAACTGATGATGATCATCATGTTTCACTGTTGCAGTCATTACTCTTGGGTTATCCTGCTGGCAGGCTACCCTCAGTAGGCCAGAATTCCAAAGTCTAGGTCTGGCGTTGGTTGCTGTCGCCTCTTCCCTGACGTCAGTGTGCCAGGGGCATAAAAGATGCAGCCAACGCCATTTTCTTCAGTCTTTCTTGCCGCGCGGTGCCCGAAGCAAAAGCAGTTCGCAAGTGCCAGTCGGCCGACTCCTGAGATATTCAAATCCGAATTTGAGAACCGAAGTCTTCATTAAAGCTAAGTACCCCGTTGGGGAAACTTTTTTCTTGCTCCAGACCGATGTTAGAAAAAGTAAACAATTGTATTTCTTGTGGGAAGCAAATACCTCATAAGGATTTCCACTCTTACTGTATTCCTTGTCTAGGCCCTGATCACAACGTTGCTAGCTGTCGGTTTTGTGCTAGATTTAACCAAAGCACTATTAAGCGTCGGTCCGATTTTGCTTTTCATTACTTTGGCCGAAGATTTAATTATATAATGCCGTCAGATCAGCCAACAACCAGATTTTACAAAAAATGCAAGGACAAGGAAAAGGATAGGCATCCGAGGTCCAAAACCGATGAGGCCTCTGATAGGCCAGTCGCCAGTTCGTCAGTTCTCAGTGAAGTGCTTTCTCAGCCCCTGGCGCCCGCTACCTCAGAGCCACAGGCCACTTCCGACTCCCATGTGGAGCCGACTGGGCCTCTGGATACTCAAGGTATTGGACACTCGGAAATCATTCCCTCAGATGGGTCCGGAGCCGCTGAGCAGGCATCAGCTTCTGAGGGTGTCTTCAGACCTACACAACTATATATTAAGTCATTTAAGCTTCAAAGATAAAGACTAAAGCAGCTCTATAGACAAAGAAACAAGTACAACATTCTCCTACTCAGACTTCCATGCCTAAAAAACAGATGCTCAAAATGGCCGAAGACCTAATTACTTTGATCAGGGGCTCCCATCCCCCTCTTGATAAGAGGCCTAGGCAAGAGACAGAGGGTATGATTCTTCTGATCAGGTTTCTGTTTCCTCTGATTCCTCTTCTGAACAGGATTACTCCATGCTTCCCTATGAGGATTCTGATGCTGAAGAATCCATTCCTTCAGCCTGTCCTCCTGAGGATTATTCTTTTGGGGAAACCCTGCATACCATGAGGGAGCATTTCCATTGGGAGAGCCAAGATTATTCTGAATCTAAGAAAAGGCTCAGAGACTTTCTGCTACTTCCTCAGCACAGACCCCTTGCTATTCCACCTGTTCTAGACATTGTAGATGATGTATTTTCAGAGTCCGGCCTGCCCCCTGCACCTGCTAAGCAAGACAGATACTACAGTGTCCCGGATTCTCATAAATTCCTACTGCTGACCCAGAAACTATATCTCAGGGTCCCAAAGGGGTCAAAGCCTCCACTGCAAAAAACCCTGTCCCCTCTGATAGGGATTCTAGGGCTCTAGACAGATGGGGGAAAAATCTACACTTCTGCTACCCTGGCTGTAAGGGCTTTAAATTGTCAGTTTCATATGCTTAAATATCAGCAATATTTAATGTCACTGCTTAAACAGAAATTGTTGACAAATACTGAATGTTTAGAGAACAAGGAATTTCAGGATTTATTGCATGCAAGTGGGAAAGCATACTTTGCAATGTGGTTATGATTCACTGGAGGCCTCTTGCAGGGCCGCTGTTACAGGTTCTGTTATTAGAAGGCATGCTTGGTTAAAGGAACAGAAATGCCTGATCATGTTAAAGCAAAATTATTAGATGCACCATTACAGCATGATACTTTGGTACTAAAGCAGAAGAGGTGTTGAAAAAAATGGAGGATAAAGCAAAATCCATGCAGTCAAGGATTTCTTACAGGTACAGCCACCCAGGTTTAGCAGGAACTGGCCTTCAGAAAATTGGTCCTTTCCAGTGTCAGACAGACCACAAAGAGGCAGATACAGGCATCCCAGAGGCAGATCTCAGCCCCAAAGCTCATACAGGCCTAAACAATGGGGTGCTCCTACCTCCAAAAGCAGAGAAGACAAATCACAGCCTTACAGGAAACAGTCCCAATGACTTTCCTCTACTAGATCCAAGCACTTTTCTTTTGGCAGCCCCCTTAGGGGGAAAACTAGCACTTTTTTCATCAAATTGGCAAATGGTTACCCAAAACAAATGGGCCCTGAACATAGTGTTCCAAGGCTACAGGTTCCATTTTCACACTCTACCAAGGTCAAAAGGTATGCCAGACCTGCCACACAATCAATGGGCAAAGGCACAAAAACAAATTACAGCCCTCATGGACATGAGGGCCATTCAGCAAGTACCACAACAAGAGCAGGGGCAAAGATTTTACTCCAGACTTTTCCTAGTACCTAGAAAGGACAAAACCTGGAGACCAATACTGGACCTGTCTATACTAAATATGTTTCTGGAAGTTCCAAAATTCAAGATGTTAACTCTACAGCAGCTACTGCCCATGCTGGGCAAGAAGGGTTGGCTCGTAACTTTGGACCTCAAAGAGGCATACCTGCATGTCCCACTCAGACAATCTTGCAGAAGATACCTCAGATTCATAGCTGGCTCAAGGCATTACCAATTCTCTGCACTGCCCTTTGGCTTATCTACTGCGCCCAGGGTCTTCACAAAATGCCTGGCACAAGTAATTGCGTTTTGCAGACAAAAAGGAATTCAGATATATCCCTACTTGGACGACTGTCTAATTCAAGCAGAGAACAAAGACATTCTTCTAAAGCATCTGGCATTTGTAAAAAGATTACTAATTGGCCTAGGGTACACAGTAAACAAAAAGAAATCAAAACTAGTGTCCTCTCAAGAGATAATATTCCTGGGTGCAAGCTTAAATACAACTGCCCAGATGGCTTATCTCACGCCAGACAAACAAAAGCATCTGACTACTTACTTCAAGAAATTGGCAACAAAAAACCACTTATCTGCAAGGAAAATCCTGCAGGCCTTGGGTTTCAGAGCCCGAAGCAGAAGCAGTTGGCAAGTGCTGGTCGGCCAATACCTGAATTTTTATTTACGAATTGAATAGTCCTGAAGTCTTTTAAAGCTAAGTACCCCGTTGGGGATCCTTTTGTCTTGCTCTAACCGATGTCAGAAAAAGTTAACAATTGTCTTGCCTGTGGAAAGTAAATACCTCACAGAGATTTTCATTCTTACTGCGTCACCTGTTTAGGCCCAGACCATGACGTCCCTCGCTGTTGGTTTTGTGCCTTGTTTAACGCCCGAACCATTTGTCGTCGGCTCTCTTTGTCACTAAGTTTTTTCGCTCTCGATCTCTGTATTCTGAAATGGCTTCAGTAAGGCATCCGACTACCGATATTCTGAAAAACATAAAAGATAAAGACAGAGACAGACCGCATAGGTCCAAACTGCCACCAATGTTTCCGTTAAGCTAGTCACCAGTCCACCTGTACTCAGTGAAGCGCTTTCGCAGCCCCTGATGCCCACTTCAGTGGATTCACAGGCCTCTACCGAGACCCATTTAGAGTCCAGTATGCTGCAAGACTCTTCAACTATGGAATCTGCAGATGTTTCTACCTTGGATGAGTTCGGAGCTGCTGTGCAGGCATCGGCTTCTGAGGCAGTTCTTTGCTCAACCGATGTTCAACTCAAACCAATGACTTGTTTTTTTATCCAAAACTACCGAGTTTCTTAGGCCCAGAGTATGCACTACACCTAGAAAACCAATGACCAAAGTGCATGCACCTGCTCCCATGCTACAAAAGCAAATGCTTAGAATGGCTGAAGACCTTATTATGCTGATATGGGGAAGTCAGCCTTCCACTGGTAAGAGAATAAGAGTCCATTCCCCTTCAGCTTCTACAGACCAGGAGTCCTATGACTCTGAGATTTCTGATTATGAAGACATGCCCTTATCTGCTTATGAGGATTCAGATGCAGAGGCATCCATTCCCTCTGCCTCCCCTCCAGAGGATTTTTCTTTTGGTGAAACCTTGCGTACCTTAAGAGAGCATTTCCACTGGGAATGCCAAGACTATCCTCAGTCCAAAAAGAGACTCAGAGAATTTCTAGAGTTGCCTCAGCACAGGCCTTTAGCAATACCCCCTGTCCTGGATATTGTGGATGATGTTTTAATGGAATCCAGTCTTACTCCTGACACTTTACCTCCTGCCCTTAGGAAACCAAACAGGTACTACAGAGTACCTGACACTCACAAATTTCTTTTCAAGAATCCTACTGCTGACCCAGAGATCATTTCCCAGGGGCCTAAAGGTATCAAGGCTACTGCAGCCAAGAATCCCACACCTTCGGACAAGCTTTGGACAGATGGGGTAAGAAGGTATATACCTCTGCAACTCTTGCTATTAGGGCAATGAATTGTCAATTTCACATGTTGAAGTACCACCAACATATTATGGAACTTATTAAACAAAAAGTGGCAACCTTTTCAAACTGTGCAGAAAATAAAGAATTGCAGGAGCTTATGCACTCTGCAAGCCAAGTCAGCAAGCATACTTTGCAGTGTGGCTTTGACGCCCTAGAAGCATCTTGCCAGGCAGCATTCACTGGCTCTGTACTGAGAAGACATGATTGGCTGAAGGAGCAGACCATGTCTGTTTGTTTGGCACCAAAGCAGAAGAGGTCCTTAAAAAGAAAAAGCTAAGTCTATGCTGACTGTTAAAGAATTCTTACAAGTGCAACCCCCTAGATTCAGTAGGCATTGCCCTTCCAAACACCAGTCCTTTCCAGCCCCCTCAAGGCCTTCTCAAACCAGACCCAGGAGAAACAGACCACCCAGACTACAGTCTCAGGGTACGCAGAGATCTAAGCAATGGAGTGCCCCCACCCCTAAAGCAGGGAGTGGTAAGCCACCTCCTTACGGAAAAAAACTCACAATGACTTCTTTACTCCACTCCCTAGCCCTGCCCAATTTCTTGTGCCCCTAGGAGGAAAGCTTGTTCTTCATGCAAAAAACTGGATGTCCATCACTCAGGACCAATGGGTCCTCAACATTGTATCCCAGGGGTACAAATTTTATTTCCATTCACTGCCAACCCCAAGCGGGTTTCCAGACCTTCCTCCAAATCAGTGGGCAGAGGCTGAAAACCAAGTACTTTCCCTGCTCAGTATCAGAGCTGTTCTGCCAGTTCCCGTAGAGGGATTAAGGATTCTACTCCAGGCTCTTCCTGGTACCCAGGAAAGGGGGCTCTTGGTGACAAATCCTGGATCTTTCAATTCTCAACACCTTCCTGGTGGTACCAAAATTCAAAATGCTTACCCTGCAACAGCTTCTTCCTATGCTAGCCAAGGTTGCCTGGTTAGTCACCCTAGATTTAAAAGAAGCCTATCTGCACATCCCCATAAGGGAGTCATGCAGGAAGTATCTACGTGTCAGGGCAGGATCTATGCATTATCAGTTTTCTGCACTTCCCTTTGGCTTATCTACTGCGCCCAGAGTATTCACAAAATGCCTGGCTCCAACCATTACATACTGCAGGCAGAGAAATATCCAAATTTACCCATACTTGGATGACTGCCTGATTCAGGTGGACAGTCAGGAATTGCTGCTGCAGCACCAGACATTTGTGAAAAACCTTCTCACTTCCTTGGGGTACACCATCAATGAAAAGAAATCAAAACTGGTACCCGATTAAAAGATTGTATTCCTGGGAGCAAGCTTGGACACAACTTCCCAGATGGCATTCCTCACTTCAGAAAAAACAAGTCTTTCTGACAAACTACTTCAAACAAATGGCCACCAGAATCCAGCTATCTGCAAGAAAAATACTGCAAGCCCTAGGGTTCATGGCCTCATGTATACTGCTAATTCCATATGCAAGACTGCATATGAGGAAACTTAAATAGTACTTAAAAAGTCTTTGGTGCCAACATTCTCAGGACCTGGAAACAGTCATTCCTATCATACCCTGTCTAAGGACAGAGTTCCTTAGGTGAGCAGAAGACAACAAGGGACTGCCATTTACTCAACCCCACGCCGCCCAGACCCTAACCACAGACGCATCAGACTATGCCTGGGCAACAGAACATGGATGGCAGATGTATTCAGGGCCACTGGAGCCCAAGTCAAATTCATCTGCACATCAACCAAAAGAGATGATAGTTGTACAGAATGCCCTGACAGCTTTCAGATCCTTACTCTTTCCCGGACAACTGCTAATAAAAACAGACAACACCACAGTTATGTGTTACATCAACAAGCAGGGGGGAACCCACTCCTACCCACTCTGCAGGTTAGCCATGGCCCTGTGGAACACGGGCTTGGACATTCAAGTCCATCTGAAAGCGCAATTCCTGCCAGGCAAACAAAACTCACTGGCAGATGACTTGAGCAGAAATCTCCTAGACCCACATGAGTGGCAATTGGAGCCCAGCACCTTCAATCTTCTGATTCAGAAATGGGGGACCTCAGAGGTGTATCTCTTTGCCTCCCCCTACAACCACCAGCTTGGCAAATTCTGCACAAGGAATCCTCACAGCAGGACCTGGAAAGTGGATGCCCTATCTTTTAAGTGGATAAATCTCTCAATCTATGCCTTTCCCCCTCTGCCCCTTCTCTCAAGAGTATTACTCAAGGTAAGACAGGACAGACCAAGGACAATCCTGATTGCCCCGGACTGGCCACTCCTGCGCTGGTACCCACTCCTGTGCAGCCTGACACCGGTGCCACCCTGGCACCTACACCAGAACCCAACCCTGCTCTCTAAGCAGGAGGGACAGATTTTGCATCCACAACTGCAAACCCTAAATCTTGCATCCTGGCTTATTCCTTGAAATCTCCCACAGCAACCCTAAGTAAGCAGGTGCTGGACATCATTCTTGAAGCCAGAAGACCCAGTACAAGAAAATCCTAAGCTGATAAGTGGAAAAGGTTCTGCTCATGAATTCAATCTAAAGGAGAGGACACAACACTGCCCTCCCTGCCACTAATCCTGGATTACTTAGCAGATCTACTCCACAAAGGCTTGTCCTTCTCCTCCATTAAGATACATGCCTCAGCCATTTCTGCCCATTACAACACTGAGCCACCTCTCTTCTCACACCCTCTTATCAAACAGTTCTTGAGGGGGCATCCTGGAAGCTGCTACTTGGAGATGTTCTTCGTGTTTCACTGTTGCAATCATTACATTTGGGTAATCTGCTGGCAGGTTGCCCTCAGTCGGCCTGATTAACAGTGTCTTGGTTCCTGCGTCGGTTGCTGTCCCTTCTTCCATGATGTCAGGTCGTCAGGGGTATAAAACATGCAGCCAACACCATTTTCATCAGTCTTTCTTCCCGCGCATTGCCTGAAGCAGAAGCAGTTCGCAAGTGCCAATCGGCTGACTCCTGAAATTTTCGTTTTCGAGTTTCAGAACTGAAGTCTTCAATCTAAGGTAAGTACCCCATTGGGGAAACTTTTTCTTGCTTCTTACCGATGTCAGTAAAAGTTAATAATTGTATTACTTGTGGGAAGCAAATACCTCATGGATTTTCATTTGTACTGTATTCTTTCCCTAGGCCCTGACCACAACGTGCCTTGCTGTCAGTTTTGTGCTAAATTTAACCAACGCACTATTAAGCATCTGTATATTTTTGCATCTAAATATTTTGGCTCAAGATTTAACTATTCAGAAATGTCATTGGTTAGCAATCTGACTCCCGGAATTCATAAAAAACGCAAAGAAAAAGACCGCCGAGGTCCAAAACCGACGTTGAAGCTTCTCCTAAGCCAGTCGCCGGTTCGCCGGTACTCAGTGAGGTGCTTTCGCAGCCCCTGATACCCGCTACTTTTGATTCGCAGGCCTCTACTGAGACCCATTCAGAGTCCGGTATGCCGCAAGACACTTCAGGTATTGAACCCGCGGATGTCTCTCCCTTAGATGGGTCTGGAGCCGCTGAGCAGGCACCTGCTTCTGAGGGTGTTTTCAGGCCAAAAGATTTGTATATTAAACCAATGCCATCCTCAAAAACAAGACCAAAACCAACTTCTATGTCTAAAAAACCAACTCATGGGCCACGTGCTCAGGCCCCTATGCCTAAAAAGCAAATGATCAAAATGGCTGAGGATTTAATTACCTTGATCAGGGGTTCCCAACCTCCTCCTGCTAACAGGCCTAGGCAAGACACTGGTTATGAATCTTCAGATCAGGTTTCCATTTCTTCTGATTCCTCTTCTGATCAGGAATTATCTATTCCACCTTTTGAGGACTCTGATGCAGAAGAATCCATCCCTTCTGCTTCTCCTCCAGAGGATTTTTCTTTTGGAGAAACTTTGCATACCTTAAGGGAACATTTTCATTGGGAGAGTCAGGATTTTTCAGAATCCAAAAAGAGGATTAGGGATTTCCTTCTTCTTCCTCAGCATAGGCCTTTGGCTATACCTCCAGTTCTAGACATTGTTGATGATGTTTTTTCAGAATCCAGCATGGCTCCTGATTCCCTGCTTCCGGCTCCTGGTACGCCAGACAGATATTACCAGGTTCCTGACTCCCACAAATTTATTTTTCAAAACCCTACTGTTGACCCTAAAACAATTTCTCAGAGTCCCAAGGGTGTTAAGGCTTCTACTGCTAAAAATCCTACCTTCTGATAGAGACTCCAGGGTGCTGGATAGATGGAGTAAGAATGTTTACACGTCTGCAACCCTGGCAATCAGGGCTTTAAACTGTCAGTTTCATATTCTTAAATATCAGCAGCATGTCATGGGTTTACTTAAACAGAAAATGATGTTGATTTCTGACTGTGTGGAAAATAGAGTTGCAGGATTTATTGCATTCAGCTGAACAAGTTGGAAAGCATACTTTGCAGTGTGGTTTTAATTCATTGGAGGCCTCTTGCAGGGCCGCTGTAACTGGATCTGTGTTAAGAAGTCATGCTTGGCTCAAGGAGCAAAATCTGCATGATCATGTTAAAGCAAAATTGTTGGATGCTCCTTTACAACAGGACAGTCTATTTGGTAATAAGGCAGAAGAGGTTTTGAAAAAGATGGAATACAAAGCTAAATCTGTGCAAACTGTAAAAGATTTCCTACAAGTGCAACTACCCAGGTTCAGTAGGCACTGGCCTACTAAGAATTGGTCCTTTTCAGTACCCACCAGAGACACTCAGGTCAAACTCAGACACCCCAAAGGCTCCAGGTTTCAGTCACAAGGAACTTACAGAACAAAACAATGAAGTGCCTCCACCTCCAAATCTGGAAGTAGCAAGACACCCCCCTACATTAAACAGTCTCAATGACTTTCCTCTGACATTTCCAAGCACTTATTTATGGCAGCTCCTTTGGGGGGAAAACTAGCACTTCATGCACAAAATTGGCATCTAATTACCCAGGACAAGTGGGTTTTAAATATAGTATCCCAGGGATACAGATTTCATTTCCACACGTTGCCAATTCCAAACGGATGGAAACTCCAAACTGATAACCAATAAACAAACAAAACTGTCATGGACAAGGTGAGTCAACCAGACAATTTTAATAGCAGGATCCAAAACATTTCAAGAAGATACCTCCACTTCAAAGCAGGCTATTTGCATTACCAGTTCTCTGCACTGCCCTTTGGTTTATCTACTCCACCCAGGGTCTTCACAAAGTGCCTGGCACCAGTAATTGCATTTTGCAGACAAAGAAACATTCAGATTTATCCTTATCTGGACGACTGTCTAATTCAGGCAGAAAACAAGGACACTCTTCTTCAGCGTCTGGCATTTGTAAAAAGGCTTCTAACTAGGGTACACCATAAACGAAAAGAAATCACAACTGGTACCCTCTCAAAAAATTACATTCCTGGGTGCAAGCTTGAATACAGCTGCCCAGATGGCTTACCTCATGCCAGACAAACAAATCTAATTGATGACTTCAAACAAGTAGCCACAAAACTCCAGTTATCAGAAAGACAAATTCTGCAGGCCTTGGGGTCAGGGGTGGCTCGTGCTATCGGCCTGCTGGACTGCAGCCCTCCCACCTAGAAATTAAAGAAATACTGAACATGAACCATAAACTTTAAAAAATATATTTTTTCTTTTTTTACCGAGTACCGGAACTACCGTGCATGCGCGGACTGCCCTACAGATGCCTAGGAATCTCTGCGAACTCTGACTGCCTCAGTTAGTAGTCCAGATGCAGAGAAGGCATTTTTTGCTCCACAGATGCCATGCCGTAGACGACCGCACAGAAGAGAGGAGCTCCGGACTGCTTGAGCCGCAGACAGGACCAATCAGGAGAGGAGGTAAGCAGGGATTTGAGCACAGGACCAATCAGGAGTGAGATAAGTTGAGTTCAGGAGCTCTGCAGGGAAGCGTTACATCGAGCGTGTGTTTTGCTGCTTCGGGACAATGGAGTTGGACCTGGTTTGCTTTCCGGTCCCATTTACAGGTAAGGTGTGTGTGTTGATCGGCAAGGCAGCTCCGTTAGTGGAAATGTGTGTGTTGATCACAGAGGCAGCTCCGTTAGTGGAAATATCACATCTCATAGTTCTGATGTAATCTTAGTGGACATATCCTGTTCAAAGGGTGTGTGTGTGTGTGTGTGTATAAAATGCCCTTGTTAACACATAGTGGTGGGTAGAAATACTCAGGCTTGAGCCCTGTTCCTTGGATGCAGGAGGCAAGGACCTGAATTCCCTACCCACCACTATTTGTAAAAAATTGCAGATTTTTGCCTCATATTTGTTTTGCTCATCATAAAATCTGTGGTTTCTGTATCTTCATATTTCCTTGCAAAGGTTTGTAGTGCAGTGGTGCACTGGTAGCATTGTTGCCTGACAGCTACAGGTTCTCTGGCTTGATTCTTGGCTGGGGTGCCTTCTGTGTGGAGTCTGCATGTCCTCCTATCCCTTACAAAGATGTCTGGAGTGTTTCTCCCTTCTCTGCTGAAATTTGGCTTTGTTTTGTTCCAAGTCAGACTAGTTTCCTGGTTAACAAATGTTTAAAAATAACAGGCATTTGAATTTCAGACTTCATATTCTTCAGAAAGTACATGGTAAAACAAAACCTTTTATTCTAGCAATTGTCTAAGTTTATAACATGGATATTTGAAATTTGCCCAAATTTTTTGGGACTGTATTCCCCCATTATTGGCCTTGTCCAGGTATTTTGTGCTAAGGTTGAGAGCTATGGTGAGAACTGAATTCACTGAATATGTTTGGCAGCTGTATTCCCACATTATTGGCTTTTTTCAGGTGTGTTTTGCTAAGAGGTTGACAGCTATGGTGAGAGGTGAATTCACTAAATAGTAGCCATTTAAGTTTGTCCTCCTCTGTTTCAGCTGATTTGGCATAGTGGTATGTTTCTCTGACTGTTTTGCACAGGGTCCCCTGGGTTCAAGACGTGGCAGTGAAATGTATGGTGGTAACATAGAATTTTATTCTAGCAACTTTCCAACATTATACAAGCAATGTTTAAAATGTGTCCCTGGTTTTTGGCCTTTTGTCCCCCTCCCCCAATAAATTTTGGCTTTTTCCAGATATCTTGTGCTGCAAAGTTCAGAGATACAGCTGAGTGTCAAGTAGATTTTACAAGGAGCTGAGAGCTGCAGGGGAACAAAAGTTTAGTGCTGTTTATGCTAAGTTGGCTTCCATTGTTAATAGCACAATAGATAGTGTACTTGCTTTTGATGCAGAAGGCTGTGGGTTCTACTCCCACAGTAGGTAGATGCATTGCTGATACTGTACTGTGTTGTAAAGGGGTGGATGTTGCTGTCCTTTTTGGCAAAGATACCTAGTAACTATGAACCTGTTATCAGTTATTGCGATATTACTAGCTTATCATTTTTTTAATGCATGCAACATAGGCAATTTATTCTTCATGAGCAACAGGCACTTTATTTGTTGATGAAACAATGACATATAAAGTTGTTTGCTAGCAGCAACCTCTTTATTAGTTACAGATTTCTTTAATGTGGATTCTACTAATTCAGAGATTGTGCTTATTTGCTGATACTGGTGGACTATAGAAGGTTGAGTAGACATTTTATGATGGAAATGTTATGAATTGGGCAGTTTTGTCATTGGTGCATACATTTTGTTTCATTGTTTACTGGAGAAATGTTCAAAACAAATTTAAAATGCCCTCTAACAACTGTACTGTATTGTACAAGGAATATAATGTAATACAGCCAGGAAGGTGTATCAAAGAGCATGTGTATGTTTCATGTTCAAGGGGCCTATGATTTTGAAAACAGCCCAGAGTTAATCTTTATCCGCCACTGGCAAAATGTATTTTCTTTGAATGTGGGTTTCAGTGCTGTTTCAATGCATGTTGAGTTTCAAGGCAGAGAAGTTTTAATGCTAAGTCTATTTTCATTGTGAGACTGCATTGCTTTGTTTTAACAGATATCTATTAGGGTTTGTGTGTAAAATGCAAAATAAAACTTTCAAATGAAATCTAAATGATCGCAGAAGTAAAGCAGTAAGCACATTACAGTGTTTATGGTAAATGGGGCAAAATAACCAAGGAATGGGACGTTGGAATGGCTGCAGGGGGGAGGCTCCATTCGACCATGATTTTGTGAGGGGTGGGGAAGGGTAGCAAATTCAGACAGCCCCGGTTGAACTATACCTCTTAGTTGTCCATATTTTTGCAGAATGAATAGATATTTGCTTCTTATTTTTGGTTTGTTCCTCATAAAATTTGTGGTTTTCCAGCAAATCATTTAGGAATGAAATCACTAAATGACAGACATTGAGTTTCAGATGTCATAACCTTCAGAAAAATGCATGCTAATGCAAGACCTGTTATTCTATCAACTGTCTTAAGTTTATACAAGAGCAATATTTAGTAGTGTTTGTATGTTCCCCCAATATATTTGGCCTTGTCCAGATTTCCTGCATTAAGAGGTTGAGAGGTACGTGCAAATCACTTTGTAGAATTAGGAATATCCAAAACTCTCAATTGTCCCCAAATGTTGCTCTCCCCTAATAATCCCTCCTCCAAAATGGCAATTTTGGAAGAAAATGTGGATGGTTTACAATTATATATAACTGTAATGATCAGAGTTATAGATTACTTTTATTTCAGAAATGCATGTAGATGCTCTTATTTTGTTAGCTGCTCAAGTTAACAGTGTTAATATTAAAAAGGTGTCCCTTTTTTGACAGGTTCCCAGCTGTATTGTGTGGCAACTTTATGTTTTTGCATCACATTTTTGGTCTGTTTTTCATAAAATTGTGGTTTTCTGGCAAATTAGTGGCAAGTCATTAAAGACTGAAGTTAGAAAATAATAGCAGACATTTGAGTTTCAGATTTTATACCCTTCAGAAAAATTGTACTAATGCAAGATCTACTACTGTTCTATTATCTAAGTTAATAAGAGCAATATTTAAAAATTGGCCTTATTTTTGGGCCTGTGTCCCACTTCTAGTTCTATGTATGGCTTTGTCCAGATTTCTTGCTCTGAAGTTGAGAGGTATGAGTGTCAAGAGCCATCACTGTCAGCCAGAGACATTTCAAATTATGACATACTTGTTGCACCCCACTCCCCATTGTAGTGGCTCTGGATGTGTCCAAGGAAGGCAAGGAGCAGTTATGCAGTGTAAGTGTGCAGAGTATTCCCCCATCCAAGGTAGACCACAAGTACGACCGTGGCTTTTCATCTGTCCTTGATTTTGCAGAATGTTCTGGTTTTCTGTCAGATTTTTATACTGTTGATTTATGCTTCTTATTATTCAGGAAATGCATGCTGTCACAGTGCCCTGTTGCTCTGTTTAAGTAGCAATGATTTAATGAGCATCAGGTAAGCTTGTCGGAGATTGTAAGATGCAAGTAAGCTTTAATAAGCATACTGTTAAAGAATTACCAGCATTGAAAGCCTTTTCATTGTTGCCATGCAGAGAATATTTACATAACTAGATAATGTATAAGCTTTGGGTATTGAAATGCATATGACAGTATTTGTAATAAAAGGACAGGATTACAATATTTTCAGAAGCTCATTACATTTATTGGAGACTTGCAGTCATCTTTTGTTGGAGACTTGCAGTCATCTTTGCAGGCTTAGCCGTAAAATAAACAGAATGCCAATCTATCATGTGTGGTCCATAACTTGTGCAGGAATCCTTTAAGCAATTTATCTTGAGCTTGTTTCTTTGTTTGCTGTTCATTTTTTTACTTTGATCATGTCTTCCCCATGAAACCAGTAGATAGTTGTGTCAGGCAGCAGGTCTTTTTTGGGGTATCACAGAGATTGCTACTTTCAGCATGTTACTTGGTAATTTTATAAAGCTGAATGTAAATTATAATTAAAACTGCAGTGCAAGGAGTAGTGGTTAGTGTTGAGTGCTGCTTGTTTTTTATACTTGATTTTGACTGGCATTCCAGTAATGTATTTAAAAAGTAATTTATTTTTTCATGCCTCACAACCTGTTTCCGTCTGGATATTAATTAAGTTGTCATGTAGCCAATGCATTGAAATATTTTTTTCTTCTACACTTCATTTTGTCTTGATTGGGCTCTCGTAATGACTGTTTGGCACCCAAGGCAGTGTATTTAATTAAAGTTCCAGTTGTTGTGGTTTTGAGCATAGCCCCACCCCTTTCTAGTTGGCCACACCCCTTCCCATTGGCCCTATCCATTCAGCTGTCTCCTGCAGCCCTCCTTTAATTTGAATTCACCAGCCGTCACTGCTTGGGGTTCATAGCTTCTTGCATTCTTCTAATTCCATTTGCAAGACTGCATATGAGGAAACTTCAATGGTACCTAAAAAGCTTATGGAGTCAACATTGTCGCAGCCTGGAAACAATTATTCCTATCATTCCTTGCCTGCAGCAAGAGTTCCTATGGTGAGCAGAGGCCTGTCACCAAAACAAGGGACCGTCATTCATTCCACCCCCTGCCACCCAAACCCTGACTACAGATGCATCAGACTATGCTTGGGGGGGGCACATCTGGCAGGGAGATGCATTCAGGGCGAATGGAGCCCAAATCAAATGCACCTGCATATCAACCAGAAAGAGATGCTAGCTGTACAGAATGCTCTGACAGCTTTCAAGGACTTTCTTCATCCAGGACAACTACTGATAAGGATGGGCAACACCACGGTTATGTGGTACATAAACAAGCAGGGGGGCACACATTCCTACCCCCTTTGCAGACTAACCATGGCCTTGTGGAACACAGCCTTGTCTTACCAAATACATCTACAAGCTCAATTCCTGCCAGGAAAGCAAAATACTCTGGCAGACGAACTAAGCAGAAATCTTACGGACCCACATGAATGGAAACTGGATCCATAGATCTTTTTGCCTCACCCCAAAACTATCAGTTGGACAAATTCTGCACAAGAATCCATCACAAAAAAGCTTGGAAAGTGGATGCTCTATCCTTCAGCTGGAAAAACCTATCAGTCTATGCTTTTCCCCCTCTGCCTCTGCTCTCCAAGGTATTACTAAAAGTCAGACAGGAAAAAACAAAAATGATTCTAATTGCTCCAGACTGGCCTCGCCAACACTGGTACCCACTCCTACTCAGTATGTCACACCTTCCTCCATGGTACCTGCCTCAGACACCTTATCTACTTTCTCAGCAGAACTTTCAAATTCTACACACTCAGCTCCAAACTCTGAATCTTGCAGCATGGCTAATCACCTAATTTCACCAGTTACATCTCTCAGCAAACCTGTGATGGATGTAATTTTGGAGGCTAGAAGGCTTAGCACTAGAAAATCTTATGCTAATAAATGTAAAAGACTCTGTGCCTGGAATCAGGCACAAGGAATAAGCACAGAAATGCCCAATATTCCTCAGATTCTGCAATATTTAACTGAGATGCTTCACAAGGGCCTATATTTCTCTTCCATAAAAATCCACGCCTCTGCCATTTCAGCTCATTACAACACAGAGCCTCCTCTCTTTTCTCATCCCCTCCTAAAGCAGTATCTTAGAGGGGCCAAAAATTTAAGACCTCCCAGGAGAGCACCAACTCTTGCATGGGACCTCAATTTTTTGTTGGAAAAACTCATCCTGCCTCCTTTTGAGCCGGCTGCAACTGCGTACATAAAATTTCTCTGTTGGAAGACAGCTTTTCTTTTAGCAGTCACTTCAGCTAGAAGGATTACAGAACTACAGGCTCTCGTTGCAGTGGAGCCTTTTATTATTTTCTACCCAGACAGGGAAGCGCTCGGGACCAAGTCATCCTTTATGCCTAAAGTGATATCCAGTGTGGCTCTTAATCAGACCATTCATCAACCAACTTTTTTCCCAAATCCACAGAACAAGGGGGAGCGGATTCTACATTAATTGGATGTACACAGACAACTAAGATTCTACTTGAACAGGACAAAATCTCTTAAGAAAATCTGAGCAACTACTGGTGACATTTGCTGCAGGGGCAGATGGAAAGGCTATCTCAAAGCAGACAATTTCAAAATGGATAAGCCATTGTATTCGTTTCTGCTATATGCATCATGGTAAACCTGTCGCCAAGGGGATCAGATCCCATTTCACCAGGGCTGCATCTACTTCTGCACCCTTTCTCAGAGGGGTTCCTACCATAGACATTCTAGAAGCTGCTACCTGGAGCTCAGTTCATACGTTCACCAAGCATTACCTTTTACCTCTCTCCTGTAAATCCAGAGCAGGCTTTGCCACTGCTGTCCTGCAGGGCCTTATATCTGCTCCTAATGCTGTATAATGCCATCCTCCCAACCATAGCTTTGGGATTCTACCTAAATGTAATGACTGCAACAGTGAAACACAAAGAACATAGTACAGTTGCGTACACTTACCATAAATGTAAATGTTCGAGTGTATTCACTGTTGCAGTCCTGGATGTTCTTCATCTCACATTGCTGCAGTCCTTACTTATGGGTAGTCCGCTGTCCTTGGTCGGCCCGAATACCAAAGTATTAGGCTGACGTCGGTCATGGGCGCCTAGAACTGACATCAGAGCATCAGGGTATAAAGGCGCATGACCGACGTCATATCCTCAGTCTTTTTTGCCGCATCCTCCGATGCAGAAGCAGCGTTGCAAGTGCCGTTCGGCGTTCTGAAATTTTTCGTTTTCGGAGTTTCAGACCGATACCAAGTTGGGCTAAGTACCCCGTTGGGGAATATTTCTGTTTTTTCTTGCCTCAGTTACTTACCAGATGTCAGAAAAAGTGAATAATTGTATTTCTTGTGGGAAACAGATACCGCATAGGGATTACCACTCGCTTTGTATTCCTTGTTTGGGACCGGAGCACGACATGGTCGGGTGTCGGTTTTGTGCTAGGTTTAATAAGCGCACTATAAAACGGAGGTTAGATTGCGCTAGGTTAGTCTTTGGCAAGAGGTGTAATTATAATATGCCGTCGGATGTTCCGCCGCCTGCTTCTACTAAGAAGCGCAAAGACAAATCTTTGAAACCTAGGCAGGATGATTCATCTGTTATGAACGCCGGACCTTTAGAGGCTACAGCTGAACAGGTGGATCCGACTGAAGTTTCTGTTGAGTCCCAGGGGGAAACTTTGATTTTACAAGATGTGGCCTCTCAGGAGGCAGGTCAGGCTGAAGGGGCCTCTCAGGTTACTATTCTCCCTTCTATACCTAAGGTGGTTAGGCCTTCTGCTACTGTTTCTAAGGCTCCTTCTAAGGGCAGGTCTGTTTTGCCTTCCTCTGGTGTCAGTTCTGGTTCTTCAGGGTCTGTGCCTAAAAAGCACATGCTTAAAATGGCAGAGGATTTGATTACTTTAATAAGAGGTTCTATGCCCCCTCCTGATAAGAGGCCCAGGATGGAGCCAGAATTGGAAAGTTTGGAGCAGGCCTCAGATGACTCAGAGTCTTCGGCTGAAGACATTCAAGATTTCCCTCCTTATTTTGATTCTGATGCAGAGGACTCCACTCCTTCTGCTTCTCCTCCAGAGGATTTTTCTTTTTCAGAAACTCTGCATTCCATGAGGGAGCATTTTAAGTGGGAAGGACAGGATTACTCTGATTCACGGAAGAGACTTAGGGAGTTCTTGTTTTTACCACAGCATAGACCCTTAGCTATACCTCCAGTTTTGGATGTTGTTTCAGATGTTTTCTCGGAAGCTTCCCTTAACCCGGATCTGTACCTCCAGCTCCAGTTAAACCGGACAGGTATTACAGGGTGCCTGAGGCTCATAAATATCTGTATAAGAGTCCTAGGGCGGACCCAGAAACTATTAGTCAGGGGCCTAAAGGTGTTAGAGCCTCTGTTGTTAAGAATCCGGTTCCTCTGGATAAGGAAGCTAGAGCTTTGGATAGATGGGGTAAGAAGGTGTATACCTCTTCTACTTTAGCAATGAGAGCTTTGAACTGCCAGTTTCATATGTTGAAGTATCAGAATTTCCTCCTTTCTCAGCTAAGATCTAAAGTGGATGCTTTGGCAGAGGGCATAGAGTGTAAAGAATTGCAGGATTTAGTGCATGTTTCTGAACAGGTGGGTAAGCACTCTTTGCAATGTGGTTTTGATGCTTTACAGGCTTCTTCTAGGGTGGGTGCCACTGGTTCGGTTATTCGTAGGCACGCCTGGCTTAAGGATCAGAATTTGTCTGAGCATGTTAAGTCTAGAATTCTGGATGCCCCTTTACAGTCTGAAGTTTTATTTGGTCCACCTGTGGAGTCAGTCTTAAAGAAAATGGAAGACAAGGCTAAGTCTATGCAGACTGTTAAAGATTTTTTGCAGGTGCAACCTCCAAAGTTTAGTAGAAATTGGCCTACTAAGGGATGGACGTACCCTTCTTCTGATTCTCAGCCTAGGGGTAGATCTAGGAGTGATAGGGGCAGAGCTCAGAGTACCTTCAGGCCGAGACAATGGAGTTCGCCTGCTCAATCTGCTGGTGAGGGCAGGGGCCAGTCCTTTCGTAAACAGGCCCAATGACCTGCATTTTCAGCTGCCAGATTCTTCTTGCCTGGCCGCTCCTTTGGGAGGAAAGTTGTCTCTTTTCCTGCAAAATTGGCATTTAGTCACCCAGGACAAATGGGTATTGGACATTATAAACCGAGGTTACAAGTTCTATTTCCATACCATGCCTCCTTTCAAGGGCATGCCAGACGTTCCTCCTCGGCAAAGGGTAGAGGCTCACAAACAAATTTCTTTACTTCTTCAAATAGGAGCTATACAGCCAGTTCCTCTGTCAGAAGTGGGCCTAGGATTTTATTCTCACCTGTTTCTAGTTCCAAAGAAAGGGAACACGTGGAGACCAATTTTGGATTTATCTATCCTCAACACTTACCTGGACATTCCAAAGTTCAAGATGCTGACTTTACAACAACTTTTACCTCTGTTGGGAAAAGATCACTGGATGGTTACTCTGGATCTCAAAGAGGCTTACCTTCATGTTCCTATCAGGCTCAGTTGCAGGAGGTACCTGCGTTTTCGGGCTGGAAATTTACATTATCAGTTCTCTGCATTGCCCTTTGGCTTATCTACTGCGCCCAGAGTGTTCACAAAGGTTCTGGCTCCAGTGATAGCCTTTTTCAGACTAAGAGGAATACAGATTTATCCTTATTTGGACGATTGCCTGATTATTGCACAAGAAAAGGACGAACTTCTTCATCATGTACAGTATGTGATGGCAGTGTTAAGATGCCTAGGGTATTCTGTGAACGAAACAAAGTCCAGTCTAGTACCCTCTCAGGACATGTGCTTTCTGGGTGTGAGACTGAATACAGCTTCCCAGATGGCTTTTTGACCCCGGACAAACAAAGAAGCCTTTCTCTTTATTTCCATCAAATGTCTCTACGGTCCAGGCTGACTGCAAGGACAGTCCTTCAAGCCTTGGGGTTCATGGCATCTTGTATTCTGGTGCTTCCCAATGCCAAATTGCATATGAGGAAGCTTCAATGGTATCTCAAAAATGTATGGACACAGCATTGCCAAGATCTAGACACTGCCATTCAGATAATACCTTGCATTCAGAAGGAGTTTTTGTGGTGGGCTCAGGAATGTCACCTAAACAAGGGACTCTCTGTGACCCGACCAGAGGCGAGTCAGATTCTAACGACAGATGCCTCGGACAAGGCTTGGGGAGCACACCTCAATGGAAAATGGGTGCAAGACACGTGGCCTGTCAAACTCCAACATTTGCATTTCAACTTAAAGGAAATGTTAGCAGTCCAGTTTGCATTGATGGCTTTCAAAGATTTACTTCACCCAGGGCAGGTGTTGATTCAAACAGACAACACTACTGTCATGTGGTATATCAACAAGCAAGGGGGAACCCATTCTTACCCTCTTTGCAGGCAAGCGATGATTTTGTGGGAAACTGCTCTCAATCTTCACCTCAATCTTCAGGCAAGGTTTCTACCAGGAGCACAGAACTCCTTAGCAGATGTGTTGAGCAGACAAATAGTGGATCCTCACGAGTGGAAATTGGATCCTCATGTATTTCAAAAGTTGACAGTGTTATGGGGAACTCCAGACATAGATCTGTTCGCTTCTCCACTAAATTACCAGTTGCCAAAGTTTTGCACAAAAATGTTTCATCACACAGCTTGGAAAGTGGACGCTCTATCATTCAGTTGGAACAATCTGCATGTGTATGCCTTTCCACCTCTGCCTCTTCTTCCCAAGGTACTTTTGAAGGCCAGACAAGACAAGACAACCATGATTTTGATAGCACCGGATTGGCCTCGACAACATTGGTACCCACTACTGAGGAGTTTAGTACGAGAACCTCCATGGCCTCTGCCTTTGATTCCACACCTTTTGTCTCAAGAGGGCAATCACTTCCTCAATGTCAGAATTCAGTCTCTGCATCTAACAGCCTGGCATATTCTGTTTTAGACTCTGGAGGGTCTCAGCTTCCACAACAAGTTTTGAATGTTATTTTGGAGGCCAGGAGGCCTAGTACCAGGAAAGTTTACGCCGATAAATGGAGGAGATTTTTTATTTGGAGCAAAGGAAAGGACTTTGATGTCTCCAAACCTGATTTAAGTGCTGCTCTTCAATATCTTACTGAGTTATTGGACAAGGGTTTGTCTTTCTCCTCGACAAAGGTCCATGCTGCAGCCATTTCGGCTCACTATGATTGTGACCCTCCTTTATTCTCTCATCCTTTGTTTAAGCAATTTCTTAGAGGGGCAAAGAATATAAGACCCCCACGTAGAGCTCCTACTCCTGCTTGGGATCTCAATTTTGTGTTGGAAAAACTTACTCTACAACCTTTTGAACCTGCAGCTACTGCCGAGTTAAAGTATTTGTCATGGAAAACTGCCTTTTTGTTGGCCATTACCTCTGCAAGAAGGGTTTCTGAATTACAGGCCCTCATGGCAGTGGAGCCTTTCCTGATTTTTCATAAGGATAGGGTATCTTTGCGTACTAATCCTTCCTTTATGCCTAAAGTGGTTTCTAGTGTGGCCTTAAACCAAACTATTCATTTGCCTACCTTTTTTGCAAACCCCCAAAATAAAGGGGAGAAAATTTTGCATACTTTGGATATTCACAGGCAGTTGCGTTATTATTTGAGCAGAACCAAAGAGTTCAGACAGTCTCAGCAGTTGTTTGTTTCTTTTGCTTTGGGTTCACAGGGTAAACCTGTTTCAAAACAAACTATTTCTAAATGGATTGGGTTTTGTATTTCTTTCTGTTATTCCCATCATGGTAAGGAGATTCCTGCTGGAATCGGGCCTCATTCCACTAGGGCTACTGCTACTTCTACGGCCTTTCTAAGGGGGGTAGCTACAAAAGACATTTTGGAGGCAGCTACTTGGAGTTCAGTGCATACTTTTTCTAAGCATTACCACCTTCCTCTTTATTCTAAGTCTAGGGCTGGATTTGCCACTGCAATTTTACAGGGCATTCTAGCAGCCCCTAATGCTTTATGATTTTACCAACCTCCCTTTCCCGTTGCTTTGGGATTCTACCCATAAGTAAGGACTGCAGCAATGTGAGATGAAGAACATAGTACAGTTTTGTACCTACCATAAATGTAGATGTTCGAAGATCCACATTGCTGCAGTCCAACCCTCCCTCCTTCCCACTCTAGTTTGACATGGTGTTATGCTTTAGGTGTAGGTTGTTGTTGAGCATGTTTTTGGGAGCCATTCTGTTTTGGGCTGTGGCCTTTCTTGTTTGGCCTTCTGACATCTGGGGCAAGAAAAGACTGAGGATATGACGTCGGTCATGCGCCTTTATACCCTGACGCTCTGATGTCAGTTCTAGGCGCCCATGACCGACGTCAGCCTAATACTTTGGTATTCGGGCCGACCGAGGACAGCGGACTACCCATAAGTAAGGACTGCAGCAATGTGGATCTTCGAACATCTACATTTATGGTAGGTACAAAACTGTACTTTACCCACCCGCCAGCCCCCTACTTTTTTCTTTTTATACCTCTTCTTTCTGTTACTATGCTCAAAAGCCTTTTTGTTGTATTTGCTTTTATTTGTTGTGTTCTAAATTACATGTGTGTTGCATGTATATATATATATATATATATATTTTTTTTTTTTTTTTTTTTTTTTTTTTTTTTTTTGCTCCCCATTTGAGGGGCACCTGACATCTGGGGCAAGAAAAACTGATGAAAATGACGTCGGCTGCATGTTTTATACCCCTGACAACCTGACGTCGTGGAAGAAGGGACAGCAACTGATGCAGGACCCAAGACTTTGTTATTCAGGCTAACTGAGGGCAACCTGCCAGCAGATTACCCCAAATGTAATGACTGCAACAGTGAATACACTCGAACATCTACATTTATGGTGTACACAACTTTACTTTTTAAATATAGTATCCCAGGGCTACAGATTTCATTTCCACACGTTGCCAACTCCAAACGGATGGCCAGACCTGCCCCCAAATCAGTGGGCAGAGGCCCAGAAATAAGTACTTGCCCTCATCAGCATGGGGGCTATTCAACTAGTACCAGAAGAGGAAAAAGGACAAGGTTTCTATTCAAGACTTTTCCTGGTACCCAGAAAAAAGAAATCATGGCATCCAATTCCGGACTTATCTACTCTAAACACCTTTCTGGACATTCCAAAATTCAAGATGCTGACTCTTCACCAGTTACTTCCTATGCTAGAAAAAGATGCCTGGTTGGCAACTTTAGATTTAAAAGAGGCTTACCTGCATATCCCAATCAGGGAATCTTGCAGAAGATACCTCCGCTTCAAAGCAGGCTACTTGCATTACCAGTTCTCTGCACTGCCCTTTGGCTTATCTACTGCACCCAGGGTCTTTACAAAGTGCCTGGCTCCAGTAATTGCATTTTGCAGGCAAAGAAATATTCAAATATATCCATACCTGGACGATTGTCTAATTCAGGCAGAAAACAAGGACATTCTTCTAAAAGATCTGGTGTTGGTAAAAAACATCTGGTGTTGATAAAAAGGATTCTAACTTGTCTAGGGTACACTATAAACGAAAATAAATCACAACTGGTACCCTCTCAACAGATTACATTCCTGGGTGCAAGCTTGAATACAACTGCCCAGATGGCTTTCCTCACGCCAGAGAAGCAAATTCATCTTAACTTCGCTACTATCTCTCTAGCTCTTACTTCTTCCCATTTCATATCTTGTACCTTTAAACTTCTTATTCTTTCTTTTACTTCTATCCATTTAGCATCTTTGTTATATTCCACAGTATCTTCATAAATACTTCAAAATATATCTATTTCTTCTTGTATTGGTGGTCTTTCATTTCCTTTTACCTTGTTTCCCACTTCTCTATAAAACATTTTTCGGTCATTAATAAATTGCTTTTTTTGTACTTTTCCCTTTATATTTATTTGCGTATCTTCTAAGTTTTTCTGCCTGTGCTGAGATTTTTCATTTGTTATTAGCGGTAGTGCATGATAAATCGTGATCTGTTTTAATACTGCCCATTGCTTTTATCACATCTGTCTTTCCAAGTATTTTGTTGATCTGTTCCCCTTTCTATACTCTTCTAACAATGACACTTCTTGTCTTAATTGCTTTATAGTTTTCTCTGTTTGATACTTCTATGATGGTATTCAATTTCTCTCCTTCCTTTCCCTTTCTACCCTGTATTCTTGTGGTAGAACTTACTACACTTACTGTGTTCATCTGTTTTATCAAACTTCTGACTTTTTGGGTTTTATTGACCTTCTGCAGTCTGTTTCTTTCATTGATCTTAATATGTCTATCTATCTCTGTTAAATCAAGCAACTCTTCTCTTAGCTCATTTTCTTCTAAACTGAGGGCACACTTTTTGTTTTCCATTAAATGTGGGCATTCTGTAGAAAGTTTAAAGCATCTTCCTGTGGCACATTCTCCTCAGTTTCATCCTGCGTCATCCCTAGTCTAGTCATGTAGATTGGGAGATGATCACTGAGAGTCTGACATACCTGTTGTGGAGTATCTGCTAGGGTCTGATACTAGGATCCAGTCTAATAGAGAATTTGATGTCTTGCTGTAATGTGTGGGGCTATTAGTTAGATGTGTGAAACCATATAAGTTCATACTAGATGTAAGAGAGAGTTTATGTCCAACCAGTCGATGTATCATTGATATAATATTTCTTTTTTTTATGTTTGCCTCTTGAATTACAATTAAAGTTTGCTGTTATTTTATTCATACTTATCACTACATAGTCTAAAATCTGATGAATTAAGATTTCCCTTTCTCTACAGTTAGTATAAGCACACAGTGTTATCATTCTTTTTGCTTGTTCTTTCCATTTTAAATCTACAGTGCTTAATTGTCCCATTTTGCTAATGTTGCATCTAAGATCTTTATTGTATTTCTAAAAAATATGGCTATTCCAGAACTACTGTCATTTCCCAAACTCCATGTTATCTTTCCCGTCCATAGTTTTTCTCTTTGTAATCTTTCTTCATTTGTTAAAAATCTTGTCTCTTCCAATATAATTATGTCTGTATAACATGTACTACACCACTTCTTCTTACTATATTCTTAATAGTATTCACATTTACAGAAATCACTCTTTTCACATTTGTTTGTTCTCTGGGGAAGTGGACGGGTCTAGCTGCAGAAGGTGTACACATACAAGGACTTGTTCGGTATGCCAAAGATTGCAGATGAATAAAAATAAAAGTGCTAATCACAACTTAAAGGAGAGCAATTTTTTAACAAAAAATGTAAGTGGTGTCATGCTTTAGAAGCTTTTTCAGAAATTAAATAGCATCATAAACAGGTGAATTAAATAATTTAAAAATAGTCACATGACAGACTTCAAGATGACAATTTCCTCTGAGCTAATACAGGTTTTAAAGAAACAGACTCATTTAAACCTGGTTCTAAGGAAGCCTGGACCCTTAAAATCTATTCGTATTCAATTTTCTCAGTAAAATTAGATGCATCTCTACCTTGTACAGAGATATTAAATATTAACAACTTGTAGCACAAAAAACTAGAACCTTAAACTAATGTTGAGTATTTGTGAAATGTGCTTAAACAAGGCATTCATAATCTTAGAAATCTTTGTTATAAATATGTTCACTTTTTTGTTAATAAATTACTCTACTTTAAGATGTGACTTTTAACATTAATTTTTGTTCATAAGTGGACTAGTCTGTTGAATCCTTTTAGCCACAACCTCAAAGAGCTGAACATGCATCATCTTTCAATCAATATTACAAAATAACATTCAGAACTTAATGGTAACACTGAATTCACATAGGGTAAGAATAAAAGATCCGGTCAGAGTTCATTAAGAAAACAAAAATATGTACAAAATACAAGTTAAGATATCCATAGAATATAGTGCAATCATACATATAATGTATAAACTCCCATGCACATGTGAAGTATGTGTGTATAAAATACCATATTAAAAGTCTGAGAAAAGATTCCTATATGTATTCTGTTGTTCATGATATGGGATGTTAAGTTATCTAACCATTTTCCTGGTAGCATTTGCAGATTGATTCAATAGAGAGATGCCCTTTAAGTGCATCTTTGAAGCTTTTAATAGTTTCTAGATTTTGGCTGCATGTAGGCATATAGTTCTGGGTAGAAGGTTCCAGTCTAGTGAAGGCTGTGTCAGCTACAGCACTTTTAAATGGAGGGTGTACTGGAGAGAAAATTTTGTCCCGTATACTTCTGAGTACATAACAATTATCTTGTAAAAGTGAACAGTGGCCTACCTGTGAGGGTGCTGCTAAGGAGGACATCAGATAAATCTGGCATGTTGCACCAGGCTAAATGAGAAGCTGAAGTTGTGAAAGGCAACTCCAGCCCACAGTCATTAGAAAAACCACTCTTGATCAAGCAGTGGGCCTACCTCTGCTTATCATTAAGGATGATGACCATGTATCAAAAGTTAAGAAAACCCCTTACTGGCAGCCCAAAATAACAGGTGCCAGGCAAATGACAGTAGGTCAAAGTATAGAAGGCCTCAAGAAGGGGATATGCCAACCTCTACAACCCTGCCTCAGGATTCTTTTGTTAGCACAGGGATTTTTAATCCTTCATCAGGGTTGACAGTCTGACCCCAAACTAAGTAGGCAGTACCCACCTGTTCTGGTTAAGGATTGACCAGATTCTTATTCTTCCCAGGAAGAAAAGAATGACCTGAATTACAGGTCACAAATGACCTCACTCCTGGATTATGACACAGATAGCAAGGAGACACTAGCCCCAGACAACCAACTAAATGACCTCACCTTTTGTGTAATACCTTTGCCATGAGGGACATTTTAAATGGCAGGGTGCTAAGGCTTCTGATGCCCAGAAGAGAGCTTTGGACTTATTGATCTGTGACACCCCCAACTCCTCCCAATCCGCAAAAAAAGCCTTTAGCACTGCTACTTGTTCAAGAAGCATTGCTGGATGTCTTTTGAGTCCAATGCTTAGGACCCAGACACTCAGCCACAAGCCCCTTGAAGGTCAGACAGTTTTTTTATAGAATCTGGGGGCCTCTTTTCTTTGTATATATAAAACCCTATGGCAAACCATGGCACACTTTTAATGGAGACCTCAAAAGAGGTAAAACTCCCTTCTCAGAGGAACACCCTACCAAACAACAAAGAAAGGCTTCTGGATAAGTATCAAGCTCATATGTTTAACAGGATGTTGAAACATAGTGGTGCAGACAGAGTGGCCTTTTGACATGCCTGTTAAGGGTGTCAAAGCCAGATTACTAAATGCTGCCTTAGACAGATATCTGCTGTTTGGTTCATGGATCTATTAAGTTTTCAGAAAGCTGGAAAAGAAGGTGAAGGTTAAGAACACTGAGCTATGTGTTCCATTCTGTCTTGTCTGAACATGATATGACTTTAAAAGTAAACAAGGACCCCTTTACAGGGAACTAAGGAAGAATAAGCAACTCAAAGGGAATAGGCACTTCCATTAGAAAGAATGTAAGGAAGACAAAGAGAGTCAAGAAGGCTGACAAAGCTTCAGCCTCCCCAAAGAACAGCTGTGACTACTCTATCTTATTCTAACCTGCACCCCAATCCTAGGTTAGCTGCCTGTGTGGAGGAATGGCATATAATCGTGACAGACACATAGCTACTAAAGGTCATTGTAAAAGGGTATCATTTAGAGTGCAAATGCAAACCTCTAGGCAGAAGCATATCAAGTGTCCCATCAGACCCAGAACACCTCACTATATCCATCTTGCAACTAATGGTAGAGCAATGGTTCATAAGGCAGTTTACAGGTACCATGAAGGCAGAGACTTGTACTCAAGGCTCTTCTTTGTTACAGCGTGAGATGGACCATGGAGGTCAAGTCTAAACTTGTGCAGACAAAATAGGTTTCTTACTGTTCCCAAATACTGAATTTTGTACCCCCCCCCACACTCCAGCTGTCCTCCAGTCTTTAATTCTCTATCGGAGAATAGTATTCCTGGGAGTAGTACTGAACACCAGCCTCTCTTAGGTGTTTCTTCCTCCGGAAAAGTCATCTGACTCGCATCCTTCTTTTTGCAAATGAAAGAAAAATCACAGTGGATTGCCTTTCAAGTAAGTCTTCAGTATAATAGGCCACATGTCCACCACCATCTTCCTCATGGTCCCACAGGCATGCATCTATATGGGAAAAAGCCAATATTAGGTCAAGAACCCCGTGTAATCATCATTACTAATTATTACAGCAACCCTCAACCCAGCCTTGCCTTATCTGAAAAACGAACTGAGCTGGTGGATCCCCTCAGATAAGGAAAATGAGAGCAAACCTTTATGCCCCCCAACACACACAAGATCACAACCAGACTCTGGTTACAGAGGCTGTATAGGTGGTATAGAGGGGTCTAGATGATTGTAACTGTTGAAGTGACACCCTGACTCCATGTGCAAAAGTGGGAAAAAGGGTTGTGGATGGCTGGATGGAGAGTATAGTCTCAGGGTCTAAAAGTAACCAGGGACATGGTACAAGAGAGCTCAAGCCAGCTCCACACAAATTTGAAGAAAATGTCAGCCCTTCAATTCCCTGCGAGTCCTAGACAATAGCCACAGATGGCAGTACTGTCATGAGGTACATCAAAAAGCAGGGAGGCCCACACTGCTACAAAATGTGCTGATGCCATTAAAGACTGGGCAGTGGCTGTAAACCAGAACATGACGTACACCCACAAAGTACAATTTAGTGCCAGACCAGCTGAGGAGGACCTCATCATATACACATCCCCACATGTGGACCTCTCATCATCATGAACCACCTTCTTCCCTTTTCTACATGGGGTTGAGATGTCACATCAACTGTAATCGCTTCTCTTTATTCAGTGCCACTGTTTTAACTTCTTTGACAGTCATCCCCGACTGTCACAGGTCTACTCTCATGCAGTCCATTCAACTCTTTGCTGGACATCCTCATTTTCTCTTGTCTTCTTCCTGTCCCAATTTGTCGTCACCAAATCATCATCTACTTTCCTGCACATGTTCCCGAACCAATGTAATCTTTCCTGTTTGACTTTCTCTGCAATTGGAACTACTTGGGCTTATGCTTCAATGTCCTCATTTCTTCATCTGTCCCACAGTTTGCATCCTTCCACTTGTCTCAGGCACTTAATTTCCCCACCACCTCTAGCTTCCTCAACTGCTGTGCCTTTATTGCCAGATATGTGAAACATTCAGTAGTACTGGTTGCACCACTGTTTTGTACACCTTGCTTTTCAGCTTCTTCGGCATTCTTCTGTCATGCTCTACCACTGACATACTGTGGCGGTTGGTTGCAACAACCCCCCCCCCCCCCATTCTAGCTTTGACCTCCTCATTCATACTTTTGTTTCCTTTCTCCTCAACCACCCTTCTCAGATACTTAAAGTTGTTAATCTATTCCACTGTTTCCCCTTCTGTTTCAAGTTATAGCTTATTTCCCCTTTTTTGCAGCCATGACAGCTGTCCTATCTGTACTCAGATGTTCTTCGTGTTTCGCTGTTGCAGACATTACATTTGGGTTATCTGCTTACAGTAGCCCTCAGTAGGCCTGATTATAAAAGTCTTGGGTCCTGCGTCGGTTGCTGTCTCATCTTCCATGATGTCAGGTAGTCAGGGGTATATAGCATGCAGCTGATGCCATTACATCAGTCTTTCTTGACGTGTGGTGCCCGAAGCAGAAGCAGTTCGCACGTGCCGGTCGGCCAACTCCTGAAATTTTCGTTTTCGAGTTTCAGAACCGAAGTCTTCAGCTAAGCTAAGGACCCCATTGGGGAACATTTTTCTTGTTCTAAACCGATGTCGGTAAACGTTAACAAATGTATTTCTTGTGGAAAGCAAATACCTCATAAAGATTTTCATTCATACTGCATTCTTTGCTTAGGCCCATACCACGACATACCTCGCTGTTGGATTTGTGCCTTATTCGAACCTCGAACTATTCGTTGTCGGTTCATTTACTCTTCTAAGTATTTTGGTACTCAGTTCAATTATCCATAAATGACTTTGGTAAGCCACCCGACTACCGACATTCGAAAAAAACGCAAAGATAAAGACAGAGACAGACTGCATAGGTCCAAAGCTGCCGACGACGCTTCTCCTAAACTAGTCCCCAGTTCACCGGTACTCAGTGAGGTGCTTTCGCAGCCCCTGATACCCGCTACTTCAGATTCGCAGGCCTCTACTGAGACCCATTCGGAGTCTGGTATGGCCCAAGATGCTTCCTCGACTGTGGAACCTGGGGATGTCTCTACCTTGGATGGGTCTGGAGCCACTGTGCATCACCGGCTTCTGAGGGTGTATTCAGGCCTACTGACTTGCATATTAAACCAACGCCATCTTCTTCTTCAAGGCCTAAAACTCGATCCATGCCTAGAAAACTGATGCCCAGACTGCATGGTCAGGCCCCTATGCCTAAAAAACAAATGATACGAATGGCTGAGGAACTTATTACTCTAATCAGGGGAAGCCACCCTTCCCCCTCTAAGAGACCTAGGACTGGTTTTCCTTCTGATTCTTCTGATCAGGACTCAGAAATTTGTTTCCACTGATGACCAGGATTTACCCTTATCTACCTATGAGGATTCTGATGCAGAGGACTCCATTCCCTCTGCTTCCCCTCCAGAGGAGTTCTCTTTTGGTGAAACCTTGCATACTCTTAGGGAGCATTTTCGCTGGGAAAGCCAGGATTACTCTGACTCCAAAAAGAGGCTTAGTGATTTCTTACTCCTGCCCCAGCACAGGCCTTTAGCTATACCTCCTGCACTGGCCATTGTTGATGATGTCTTCTCAGAATCTAGCTTGGCCCCTGACTTTCTACCTCCTGCTGCCAGAAAACCTGACAGGTATTACAGGGTTCCTGACTCTCACAAGTTCCTTTTTAAAAATCCTACTGCGGATCCTGAGACCATTTCACAGGGACCCAAGGACATTAAGGCCACTACTGCCAAAAATCCTACCCCCTCTGATAGAGATTCCAGGGCGCTGGATAGATGGGGTAAGAAGGTATACACTTCTGCAACCTTGGCCATTAGGGCCTTAACTGCCAGTTTCATATGTTAAAGTATCAGCAGCATATTATTGGATTGCTTAAACAGAAAATGATGTTGATTCCTAATTGTGCTGAAAATAAAGATTTACAGGATTTAATGCATTCTGCTGAACAAGTTGGAAAACATACTCTGCAGTGTGGCTATTTCTGGATTGGCTGGATTTTTGCATTTTTTGTTATTCCCATCATGGCAAGGGTTCCAGCTGGGATGGGGCCTCCCTCTCATCCCTAGGGGCTACTGCACTCACAGCATTTTCTAGGGGGGTGCAACTCTAAGGATTCTGGAAGCAGCTACTTGGAGTTCAGTGCCTTTACATGCTTATATTTTGTATATATATTACTGTATATATTTGTACATGTTATTGGGTGCAGGTTGTTTTGGGACTTGTCTTGACTGGGAATCCTCGAACATCTACATTTATGGTAGGTACAAAACTGTACTTTTTGATTCATTAGAGGCATCTTGCAGGGCTGCTGTCACTGGGTCTGTACTTAGAAGGCATGCTTGGCTTAAGGAGCAATCTTTACCAGATCATGTTAAGGCTAAATGGCTGGATGCTCCCTTAAACCAAGACTGCCCGTTTGGCAACAAAGCAGAAGAAGTGCTTAAAAAGATGGAGGAAAAAGCTAAATCTATGCAAATTGTTAAAGATTTCTTGCAAGTACAGCCTCCCAGATTTAGTAGGCATTGGCCTTCTAAGAACTTGTCCTTTCCTGCCTCTTCCATGCCTTCTCAGTCCAAACCCAGAACACTCAGGCTGCAGTCCCAAGGGACTCACAGGACTAAGCAGTGGGGGGCTCCCTCTTCCAAAGCAAGAAGTAGTAAGACTCCCCCCTATGGTAAACTATCTCAGTGACTTAACTTTAAACCTTCCAAGCCGTGCTTAACTGCCTGTTCCTTTAGGGGGCAAGATTGCCCTGCAGGTAAAAAATTGGGAACTCATTACCCAGGACAAATGGGTTTAAAAATTCCACTTCCACTCCTTACCAACCCCAAACAGCTGGCCAAATCTACCCCCAAATCAGTGGGCAGAGGCTCAAAAGCAAGTTCTCTCTCTTTTAAGCATCAGGGCTATTCAACCTGTCCCAAAAGAATGGGGACAAGGTTTCTACTCAAGACTTTTTCTGGTTCCCAGAAAAGACAACTCCTGGCATCCTAACCTGGACCTGTCTATCCTAAACACATTTTTGGTAATCATAAAATTCAAGATGCTAACTCTTCATCAGCTGCTTCCTATGCTTGGCAAAGATGCCTGGTTGGCAACACTGGATATAAAGGAAGCCTACCTGCACATCCCAGTAAGGGAATCTTGCAGATGGTACCTACGCTTCAAAGCAGGCTACATGCACGATTGGTTCTCTGCACTGCCCTTTGGCTTATCTACTGTGCCCAGGGTATTCACAAAGTGCCTGTCTCCAGTCATTGCTTTTTGCAGGCAAAGAAATATTCAAATATACCCATACCTGGATGATTGTCTAATTCAGGCAGAAAGCCAGGACATACTATTGAATTATCTGGCATTTGTAAAAAAAAACTGTTAACTTCTCTGGGGTACACCATAAACGAAAAGAAATCACATCTTGTATTCTGGGAGCAAGCTTGAATGCAACTTCCCAGATGGCCTACGAGAAACAAGTTCATTTGACAGCCTACTTCAAACTACTGGCCACAAAGTCTCAGTTATCTGCAAGGAAAATACTGCAAGCCCTGGGATTAATGGTCTTCTGCATTCTACTAATTCCATATGCAAGACTGCATATGAGGAAACTACAATGGTATCTAAAAAGCCTGTAGTGTCAACATTCTCAGGATCTAGAATCAATGATTCCTATCATACCTTGTCTACAGATAGAGTTCCTTTGGTGGGCAGAGGCCTGCCACCAAAACAAGGGAGTGCCATTCACTCTACCTCCTGCCACCCAAACCCTAACAACAGATGCATCAGACTATGCATGGGGGGCTTACTTGGCAGGGAAGTGCATTCAGGGCAAATGGAACCCAAGTCAAATGCACCTGCATATCAATCAAAAAAAAATGTTAGCTGTACAGAATACTCTGACAGCCTTCAAAGACCACATTCTTCCAGGCCAATTATTGGTAAAGACGGACACCGCCACTGTTATGTGGTATATAAACAAGCAGGGAGGAACCCATTCATACCCTCTCTGCAGACTAGCCATGGCTTTGTGGAACACAGCATTGAGCTACCAAGTGCAACTACAGGCTCAGTTCCTGCCAGGAAAGCTAAATACACTGGCAGATGACCTAAGCAGAAGTCTCATGGACCCACACGACTAGAAACTGGAACCTGGAACCAAAGATATTCAACATGTTGGGAAACAAATGGGGGAGCCCAGAGATAGACCTGTTTGCCTCCCCCCAGAACTACCAATTGTACAAATTCTGCACAAGGACTCCCCACAAACAAGCTTGGAATGTGGATGCCCTGTCCTTCACCTGAAAAAAATCAGTTGATGCCTTTCCCCCTGTGCCTCTCCTCTCCAAGGTACTACTAAAGCTCAAACAGGACAAACCAAGGACAATACTGATTGCACCAGACTGGCCACGCCAACAATGGTACGCCCTCTTGTGCACTGCGTCACTACTGTCACCATGGCACCTGCCTCAGACCCCTACCCTGCTGTCCCAGCAGGAGGGCCAGATTCTGCACCCACAGCTTCAAACCTTGAATCTGGCAGCCTGGCTAATTACCTGATCTCTCTGTTACCATCCCTCAGTAAACAAGAGATGAATGTCATTTGTGAGGCAAGGAGGCCTAGTACTAGAAAATCCTATGCTGAAAAATGGAAAATATTCTGTTCCTGGAGCCAAACTCAGGGGATGGGCACAGCAGCACCAAATTTACCTCAGATTCTGCAATACTTAACTGAGATGCCTCACAAGGACCTTTCCTTTTCCTCCATCAAAATTCATGCCTCAGCCATTTCAGCTCATTACAATACAGAACCACCCCTCTTCTCTCATCTACTGTTGAAGCAGTTCCTCAGAGGGGCCAAAAACTTAAGACCACCCAGGAGAGCCCCTACTCCAGCCTGTGACCTCAACTTTGTATTGGAAAAACTCTCTACCTCCCTTTGAGCCAGCTGCAAATGCAGAGTTGAAATTCCTTTCTTGGAAAACAGCCTTCCTTCTAGCCATCACTTCAGCAAGAAGAGTGTCTGAATTACAGGCCTTCATGGCAGTGGAGCCTTTCATCATCTTTCATGCGGACAGGGTGTCCCTCAGGACCAATCCCGCCTTCATACCCAAATTGGTATCCAGTGTGGCCCTTAATCAGTCCATTCATTTGCCAACCTTCTTTTCTAATCCACAGTACAAGGGGGAATGAATACTGCACTCATTGGACATGCACAGACAACTTCAATTTTACTTGTACAGGACTAAACCTCTCAGGAAATATGAACAGCTGCTCGTTGCATTTGCTGCAGGGGCAGAGGGGAAGCCCATTTCAAAGCAAGCCATTTCTAAGTGGATAGGCCACTGTATTCATTTCTGCTATAAGCACCATGGAAAACCTACTCCACAGGGGATTAGACCACATTCAACCAGGGCTGCATCTACCTCTACAGCCTTTCTCAGAGGTGTTCCTACCAGGGACATCCTAGAAGCTGCTACCTGGAGTTCTATACATACCTTCACCAAGCATTACCACTTGCCAATTATTTCTAAATCCAGTGCTGGTTTTGCCACTGCTGTCTTGCAGGGCCTTATAGCTGGTCGTAATGCTATCTGTTTACCTCCTCCCATCCTTAGTTTTGGGAAGCTACCCAAATGTGATGACTGCAACAGTGAAACACGAAGAACATAGTACAGTTGTGTACACTTACCATAAATGTAGATGTTCGAGTGTATTCACTGTTGCAGACCTGGTTACCCTCCCTCCAGCCCCCTGACTTCTATTGACTATACCTCTGTTCTTGTTTACTATGCTTAAAGCTTTTTGGTGCATTTGCTTTTTTGTTGGTGGTGTTCCCTTGTATATAATTTCTTCCCATTATGGGGGCACCTGACATCTGGGGCAAGAAAAACTGATGTAATGGCATCGGCTGCATGCTTTATACCCATGACTAACTGACATCATGGAAGATGAGACAGCAACCAGCGCAGGACCCAAGACTTTTATAATCAGGCCGACTGAGGGCTACTGTAAGCAGATAACCCAAATGTAATGACTGCAACAGTGAATACACTCGAACATCTACATTTATGGTAAGTGTATACAACTGTACTTTTCATCCCATGTGTCTTCAGTTTTGCATACCATTCCCTTAATCTTTGCTAACATTCCGGTTCAGAGTCTGCTTGCAGTTTCACATTGTCTGCATTCAGCAGCTTTCTGTCCTCCAGCCTGTTTGCTAATGTAGTCCATCACCAGTGTGAACAGCAGTGGGCTCAGAGCTGAACCCTCATGCACACCAACTCCCAGTGGAGACCACTCCGGAAGTTAAAACAATGTAGTTGTCATTAGGTCCTTGTACATGGCCTGCACTAATTCTACCAAATGTTTCTGGTACTTTAAAAGATTGTAGGACTGCCCAAATCAGCTTTCTTGAAACTTTGTCATATGTTTTCTTCAAGTGTAGGACTAGCCGTTTAGCTGGTTGTGCTGCTTCTCGACCTGAATCATAACTACGTAGCACTTAACTTACTTTTCTCCTACTCTGTGTATCCTCTCACAGATGAGGAAATGTGGGCTCCTACAAATAGAACTCTCTTCACCTTGTGTGGTAGATGCCTTCCTTCTTCATCATCTAGTGGTGCAAATTCCTTGGCACAGTTCTACCCTTTCCCCTGATCTCAAAGGTGATCCACAAAATAGCTGAGGAAAGACCAAAAATTAGTATATCCTGCCAAGGATAGCCCAGCATATGTATACCAAAGGTTTTAGTATTTATAGGTACCATATGTCACAGACATATTCCCTGCCCAAGGTGCAGGGCATAAAGATGACGTGTGGATACACACACTTGTAACTACATTGCCACATGCCCGAATGTCATCACTGAAAAACAGTCTGAACTCTCTTCTGTTGTGCTGGTTACCAAGCAGTGTTTCAGGTAAGTGCCCCGTTTGGGGTTTCTTCTTCTTCTTTTTTTTTTTTTTTTTTTTTTTTTTTTAATTTAATGCTGTTGGGTTCATATCATCCAGCAAAGGAAAATGTCAGAGTGAGAGGCAGGTTTCCCTTAAAGATGGTCCTGGCCAGTGCCTTTTCTCTCTGGGTGCTTCCTATGATCATATGCAGTGTCTTATCTGACAGGCTGTTGATCTAAGACCCTGCATATTCATATCTCCTCTTTATCTATTTACCTTGTAAACCAACATCTTAAGCTGCTGGCTGAAGGTGTTATGGCAGAATAATTCCCATCCTGTCGATCAGCTGTTTGTCAAGAAAAAGGCTGAAAAATGTTGGTCTGATATGACTGCTGTCCAGCTGCCCCCAGATGTCTCTCTCCAGGCTTGTGAAAGCCCAAAGGATCATCTGGTGGATGCCATGGATTCCTCTGCCACAACCCCATCGGTGGCTGGGATGGATCTGACTTCTCACACATCCCCGGAAGCTTTACAAACATCTTCTCCTGAAGGGGAAACATGGCTGATAATATCCAAAGGACCAAGGGAGATGCCACAGCTCTTAGGGAGGATATCCCTGCTATGCTTATTGAATGTCGCCAGGGGCTGACTCTCTGAGGGTGTTTTGTGCAGATATCCCTCAGAAAAAGAAACAACCAAACATATTTCTCCAATAGCTAAAGATCCCTAACGTGACTGGTAAGATTTTATTCTGGGATTATTTAATGATTCAGTGAATTTAAAGCCTCCTCAAGGGGTATCTGTGCCTGCCCCTCCCTGGTCTTCCACTCCTCATAAAAGACCCAGGGAACTACTCTTCATATGAGGATCTGGATTCTGGGGAAGAGTCCCCTGGCTTACGCTTCTCAGATTCCTTTCCCTTGTACTATGGTTCAAAGGAAGAAGATTCTATTTGTTCAGATTCCCCTTTAGAGGAGCTCTCCTTTGGGGATACTGTGGCCTGCATGATGGAGTTTGTGGGATTGCTCTCAAGTCTGACATTTGGAAAAGAGATTATGAGCTCCTCGAGATGGAGTATCCTAAGCTATCAGCTGTTCCTCTTGTCCTGGCTGCCCTTATGGATCCATTTTCAGCAGGTTCTTTGGCCTCTGATTCTCAGCCCCCTGCACCCAAGAAAATTATAGATTTTGCAAGGTACCCTGCAAATGTAAATCTCTTTAAAAGTGCCCTTCTGCTGATCCTTCTGTAATATGCATCTCTTCTGACAAGCCCTACAACTTGTTGCCCTCTACCAGGTTGTTCCTTTCAGATAAGGATAGCAGGGCTTTGGAGAGGCTGGGCAAAAAGATTTAGACTGCTGCCACTTTATTCTTGCCGTCCATTAACTATCAGACTCATATGACTAGGTATGTCTTGTCCCCCCTTTCTCAGGTTTCCAAAGCAGTACCTGATCTTCCTGACTCTGAGGGGAAGGTTTCTGCCCTTTCTCTGTTGGGCTCTGCCTCTCATTTTGCTCGCCACTCTGTCAAATGCAGCTATGATGCAGCTGATGCCTCCTCCATGGTTGCTGCCTTTAGTTCTGTTATGAGGCGTTACTCTTGGCTTCATCTTCAGACTTTGCCTGATGACATTAAGGCCAAATAGTTGGATGCTCCTTTGGGTAATAAAAAATCTTTGTGGTGCTGCTGCTGAACTTTTCAAGTTCCTCCAGGATAAGGGTAAAGCCTTACAGGAGTTGAAACTTATTTTTGTTTCTCCTATTCATAAGTTTCAGAGAAATTTTCCTTCCAAATCTGCTTTTGTTTATAGGCAGTCTCTCCCTCCTCCTAAGGGAAAAAAAAGGTTTTAGATGTGTACCTCCTGCTAGATCTACAGAAACCTACTTTTCAGGATAAGCTGGGTTCAGTTAATTTGTTTCTCCCGTTTCCTCAGCCAGATTGCCTTGTTTCTCTGTCTTTCTCTCTCTCTTCCAAATTGGTTAAACATCACAGTAGACTTTTTGGTTCTGTCCATTATCTACCAGGAATATTTCATGGTTTGGAAACCACTTCCTCCCTTTTTGACCATCCCTCAACCTCCTGAAGAACAACAACTTCCTATTTTCCCAGATGTACTCCTTTCTGTTTTGGTCCAGGGCACCATTCAAGCAGTGCCCCTTGCTCAGGGAGGGAGGGGGTTTTATTCCGTAATGTTTTTAGTTCCCAGAAGGAAGGGCACTAGAGACCAATTCTGGATCTTTTCCATCTTGACACCTTTCTCAAGATTCCTTCCTTTTGAATGTTCTCTCTCCAGATTCTACTCCCCCCTTTCTTCTACCTCAGGCCATTCTGTTTTTTTTTTTTTTTTTTTTGGATCTCCGTGATGCCTGCCTTCACACCCCCATCCATCCCCTTTTCAGGAAATGTTTGTTTCTGTTTTTCCTTGCATATTCATTCTCTGCTATGCTCTATGTCCTTTCTCCTACCCCAAGGGTATTCATCAAATGCCTTGTTCCTGTCATTACCTTTTGCAGGTTGAGTAGTTCAGATCTTTCCCTATCAGGACAATCTGCACTCTGCTTCAGGATGTCCAGTTTACTTTTACTGTGTTACAGAGCTTGGGGTTTACCATAAACTTCCAGAAATCAACTTGACACCTTCTTAGGATCATATTTTCCTTGGTTGCAGACTTCAGACCATCCCCATGCTGGCTCTCTGCCTGCTCCCAAGGCCTTGCCTCTGCTGCCTTTTTCCAGTTTCTGGTTCTTCTGGCTTCAGTCATGGTCAGGGAATTTCTCACAGTCCTCAGGTTCATGGCTTCCACCATTCTCGTGCTCCCTCTGGCCAGGCTCCACATGAGAAAGCTTCAATGGTATCTCAAGTCATTGTGGCATTGCCACCCCCCGAACTTCTCCATAGCATTCCTTCCCTGCCTCACGCATGACCTTTAGTGGTGGATTCATCAACTTTCTCTCCTCCCAAATCCTCTGTAGTCCCATCTCAAGCTGTTTACAGACACCTTGGACAAGGGCTGGGGGTCTCCTTCAGCTCTCTGAAGGTTCAGGGTCTCTGCTTCTGCATTAGAGGTTGGACCACATCAGTATAAAGGAGATGAGGGCCCTGCTTATGGCTCTTAAGGCTTTTCATTCTCTTTGTCAATCAGGGCCCCTGAAAATTTTCACAGACAATACCACAGGGATGTGGTACGTCAACAGGCAAGGTTACACAAAGTCCTACCTCCTTTGCAGACTGCCATTTAGCTGTCCAGTATTAAGTGACTCTTCAGGCAGTTTTACATTCCTTTGGAGCGCAATCTAGTGGCAGGCTGTCTGAGCAGGTCCGGTACTCACAAGGTCAAAATGTATGCTTCACAGAGATGTATTTCTGGACATTGTCCATCGTTGGAGTATTCCTCAGGTAGATTTTTTTTTCCTCCCCTCTGAACAGACAAGTTAATCTATTTTGTTCTGGTGTGGAAAGTGCATGTCGTGTCTTTTCATTCGAAGGGGATGTTTCTGTATGCCTTCCCTCCCCTTCCTCTGTTACCACGAGTCTTCCACAAGATCAGGCAGGACTCCCCCATAATATTGCTGGTGGCTCCCTTTTGACCCAGACAGCATTGGTTCATCTCTTCTTTCTCACCTGGCCAGGGGCAATCATCACAAGTTACCTCACCAGGTGAATCTTCTCATAAAGGGTCTCTTATCTGTCCTCACTTATCCCCTTCTCCAACTGATGCTGTGGGTGATAAAGTTGTGATGCATTTTAGGCACCTGTTTACTGAGGACATGGTTTGGATCCTGTAAGAGACGAGGAAACGCACTAACAGGAAGTCATATATGTCCAAATGGACAAGATATTGTGTTAGGGGATCCTGATGGTGAGCGAGGCACCAATCTGTGGAGGTTCTTCTGGTTCTCTCTTGGACTGAATCATATGTTGGAAAAATAACTGCCACACTTTGAGCCAACAGTGACAGTTGACATAAAAATACCTTTCATGGAAGACCATTTTTGTGGTGGCAGTAACTTTGGCCAGGAGGAGTCCTTTCTGCTCTTCCACACAGATAGGGTCACGTTGTGCATCAACGCCTCCTTCAAGCCAAACATTTCAACAGAGTTCACATTGAGTCAGGCCATTCAACTCCCAATCTTTTTCCTAAACCATAAAACAAAAGTGAAATACCCCTACATTCCTTAGATGTTTACAGGCAGCAAAGGTGCTGCTTAGATGGAACAAAGGTCGAAGAAAGACTGACCATTTCTTCAGGGAAAACAGAATGAAGATTACATCTTAAAGTATACTCCAAATGAATCTCCCATTGTATTATCTTTTACCAAAAATACCATGGCAATTACTAGGAGGCATAAGGTGTCACTCCTCATGGGTACAGCTAACACCATAACCTTTCTGAAAGGAGTCTGAACACAAAATAGCTTGGTAAGCTGTTGTGTGATGCTCAGTACTTACCTTTTCCAACCAGTACAGACCAGACAATGTCTAAGGTTGGAGCAGGGTTAACTTTAGCAGTCCTGAAGAACATCTCCTCATTCTCAGGGTCCCAGCCACCCAAGGGACAGGTGCTGAATGCTTTGGGACTCTGCCCTGACGCTATGACTGGACTGCAGCAGTGATGAAAAACATAGTTGTGTTAGCAGTAGCATGAATGAAGATGTTAAGAGAGTTTATAACGGCAGAGCTATAGGCTGTGTTGCACATTTGGCCATTGCAGTTATTGCAGATGAATTAAGAATGTGAAAGTGTTTTTTTCCAGACATTCAAAACAGTACATTGCTTTACAATTAAGTAAATCAAGTCAGCCAGTGAATGTTGCAGTATTGAAATGTGCATGTTTTTCACAAGTAAACCTACCAGGGCATTAACAACTCGGAAGTATTCAGCCAGAAGAGTAGCAGTAACAACACTTATTTAAGTACTTAAAAGGAAGACAAGGGATTACACTTTTCTTTCTACCAGGGGTGGCGGGCACATGATGAAGTGTTGGTATGATCTGAAGTAAGGCTTAACCATCCAGCAAAACTGATGGATTTATATGTTGAAATGACAGGAAAATAGTTAGCTTTACTTGTCGAAATGCCTGATGAAGCAGAGTCTGAATGATAACCTTTCGACGAACACCTAAAGGCATTGATGTGTTTAATGAGATTCGCCTGCCATCTTGTGGCAGTTAAGGCAAATTGCATTATATATGAAAATGTATATGCGTAATGGATATTTATTGTTAATGTACAAGATTTTTAAATTTTAACAAAGCATTAAGCATATAATTTAAATTGACATATTATAGAGTGAATTCTTTATGGTGCCATTTTCTGTATGAATTATTTGATTTGAATTAGGACTTTAAATTCCTGATAAAGTGATGTCTGTATTATATATGCCAAGTTTTGAGGCTATTAAATATATTATGTATACTACCTGTATTTAATGATGTAGTTTGTTGCCCTTCAAATTGCCACATTCCTTGTCACCATAGATATGCATGCTGTAAATTTAGTGGCATTAGACAAGCCTTACTTAGTTTAAAACACCTCCTGGTGTGTATTTAAGACGTTTCTGCCATGCGAACAATCTCTTTTAAGTTTTTATTCCCATAGCTCTATTTACTGTCGTTTCACAATTGACATTTTACACAAACATCATGCATGCTGCACCTTTTAACTTGCACAGTGCTCTGCTTAGCCTACTTTTTTGTATTATTCAGATTTTTCCTAAATTGGCTTTATTATAGCAACCACATTATTCTTTTAAATTAACAGTCCCCTTATTAACTAGTTCAACATTTAATAAAGTAAAAATAAGTAATAGAAATTAATATCTATTTTTAAACCTTAATTAAATCTTCTAACTTAACTGTTTGTAGTGCATTGCTCTACTTCCTCTTATTACATTTACTTCACTCCTGACATTGATTTTTAATGTATTTTGTTCCTCTTTCATCTCAATTTTTTTGCCCTACATTACTCATTGTTCTACCTTTTTATTGTAAGCTGTTTATTCTCCCCCCATTGTTATTCACCAGACTTGCATTTCTTTCTGTATCCACCTTATTCCTTTTTTGTTGTAGAATTCCTTCTAAACTTGGCATTTCCTTCACTAACCTCGTTATCAGTATTAATTCTGTCTCAGGGGGATCCCTTGCCTCTATCTGCACATTATAACCTTCTTCCCTACTAGCGTAATCTAACTTAAGATCCAGGATTAAGGCTGTAATAGAAAACACCCACATCTGCAGAACACAGTCTTATAGACCACCTTCCTGGATGATGGGCCCTCCTGTTGGCTATCACTCCTGTAATTCTCTCTCTCTCACTCTCTCTTTTAAGTGCATCTGTTGTACCTGTAATATATTTGAGTGTTGGCATAACCATTGCTGACCACTTCCGAAATCTCATTGAAACTTGCACTTTCAAAATTTTTCATTTTTATGTTTCCCTTCCCCTAAAGAAGTAGAAAAGTTTAATTTAACCTGTGTTTTTATGGTTTATATCTTGATTTTTTGTTGTTGGTATGAAGACCATAATTTTTAGTTTGTGGGACATTTTGTCACGAGTACACAGAAGATTCATTAATCTCCAGGCAGAGGTTACTTAGGCCCAAGTTCTATCCTGGATGGTGCTGTTACCAGGAGTCTTGATTTCTGTATTCTTTCTTTGTTTCTCAGGAGTTTTAGTGATTGGCTTTCGGATTTTTTTTTGGTCTGCAGAGTTTGATTAGTTCAGAATTTTAATTTTTTTAATGGAACTTGTGACTGGAGAAGTCTCTCTCTTTGCTCCTTTAGTAATGTTTGATCCCCTATTTGGTGTGTTTTTCAGTTCAGAGAGCTTCATTCTTTGCTTCTACAGATGCTACTCACAGCCCGGAGAGTCCTGCTACTGCAAGCAAGCCGTTGGACAGTCAGACATCACCACAGGACAAGCCTTATACTACAGAGTAAGTAACAGGCACTTTTGTTCATTTGTTAGCAGGTAGACCCTGCCACATTGAGTTCCTGATGATTTAAGACCAGTAATTCATGACATGTCTGGACTGAGACTACTGCTGTTGGACCCTTACACAGTTGTGTACAATTGTCATTGTTTTACAGTAGCTGATGTGCAATGACCTACCAGTAGGAATTCAGCTGTATCCTGATGTCTCTGTTATGAATTTTTGACTCTACTTTAAAATTACTTGTCACTTTTGCTAAACTGTGACATAATCTTCACAGACTGCATAGATGATAGTCACAAAGATGTTACTCTTTTGTAAATTAAATTTGTCAAAGTGCAGATTGCTTATGACATTTGTCAGGGGTTTAGATTCTGGTAAGATATTTATTAAACAAATATGTAAATCAAGCATTGAAGCCACCTTGTTAAGTCACTTGTTGTTGTGCACGTCACTTGACTCCAACCTGAGTCAGAATCAGCACAGTTCAGTATATGCTACACTCAAACAATGATTGTGAACCAACTATTCTCAAGCAGGTTGTATTCAAAACAAACTGTTATGTCTTAGTGACCCTCTGTTTTAATGAATACGTAAATATTAAATGCGTATTAAAAGAAAAACAAGCATCACAGTGACATATTACTGTGGCAGATTAGTGCAGAGTACTAGTGCCTAGGATACCGGCTTGATTCCTTCCCCCTTCATTTGTCTACTGTGTGATTCTGAACAATTCAGATGTTCTTCGTGTTTCACTGTTGCAGTCGTCACATTTGGGTTATCTGCCTGCAGGTAGCCCTCAGCCAGCCTGAATACCAGAGTCTTCGGATTTCTGCGTCGGTTGCTGTCGCTTCTTCCTTGACATCAGGTTGTCGGGTATAAAACATGCAGCCGACTCCATTACGTCAGTCTTTCTTGCCGTGCGGTGCCCGAAGCACTGAAATTTACGTTTTCGAGTTTCAGACCCGAAGTCTTCAAAAAAGATAAGTAACCCATTGGGGATCCTTATTTCTTGCTCTAACAGATGTCAGAAAAAAAATTAACAATTTTCTTGCCTGTGGAAAGCAAATACCTCATAGAGATTTTCATTCTTACTGCATCACCTGTTTAGGCCCAGACCACGACGTCCTTCACTGTCGGTTTTGTGTCTTGTTCAACCCCCGAACTATTCGTCGTCGGGTTATTTTTGTAGGTAAATACTTTCGTTCTCTATCTCCGTACTCCGAAATGGCTTTGTCAAGCCATCTGACTACTGATCTTCCAAAAAAAGTAAGGATAAAGACAGAGACAGACCGCATAGGTTCAAAACTGCCGATGACGCTTCCGTTAAGCTAGTCACCAATCCACCGGTACTCAGTGAGGCACTTTCACAGCCCCTGATACCCACTACTACAGATTCGCAGGCCTCTACTGAGACCCATTCCGCGAGATGCTTCTTCGACTGTGGAACCTGCGAATGTCTCTACTTTGGATGGGTCCAGAGCCACTGTGCAGGCACCGGCTTCTGAGGGTGTATTCAGGCCTACAGACTTTCATATTAAACCGACAGCATTGTTTCCAACTAGAAATACCAAATTCCTCAGGCCTAAAACTCGCACTATGCCTAGAAAAACGACGACCAAACCGATGACTCAGGCCCATATGCCTCAAAAACAAATGCTTAGAATGACTGAAGACCTCATTTCTTTAATTAGGGGAAGCCAGCCTTCCCCCTCTAAGAGACCTAGAACCGATTTTCTTTCTGATTCTTCTGATCAGGAATCTGATATCTCTGCTCCTTCTGATTACCAGGATTTGCCCTTATCTACTTATGAGGATTCTGATGCAGAGGATTCCATTCCCTTTGCTTCTCCTCCAGAAGATTTTTTTTTTTTTGGTGAAATATTGCATACCCTTAGGGAGCATTTCCGCTGAGAAAGCCAAGACTATACTGAGACTTAGGCATTACTTACTCCTGCCTCAACACAGGCCTCTAGCTATCCCTCCTGTTCTGCTATTGTAGATGATGTTTTCTTAGAATCTAGCCTTACCCCAAACACTTTACCTGCAGCTCCCTGAAAACCTGACAGGTACTACAGAGTACCTGACTCTCACAAGTTCCTCTTTAAGAATCCTACTGCAGATCCAGAGACCATTTCCCAAGGACCAAAAGGCATTAAGGCTACTGCTGCAAAAACCCTACCCTTTCTGATAGAGATTCTAGAGCCTTAGACAGATGGGATAAGAAGGTTTACACTTCTGCTACTTTGGCCATTAGGGCTCTAAATTGCCAGTTTCATATGCTAAAGTATCAGCAGCATATTATGGGACTACTTAAACAGAAAATGATGTTGATTCCTGAATGTACTGAAAACAAAGACTTGCAAGATTTAATGCATTCTGCAGAACAAGTTGGTAAACATACTTTGCAATGTGGTTTTGATGCTTTAGAAGCATCGTGCAGTGCTGCTGTCACTGGGTCTGTACTTAGAAGGCATGCTTGGCTTAAGGAACAAAAACTGCCAGATCATGTTAAAGCTGAGTTACTGGATGCACCCTTAAACCAAGACGGCCTTTTTGGCAACGAAGCAGAGGAAGTCCTCAAAAAGATGGAGGAAAAAGCTAAATCTATTCAAGCTGTTAAAGATTTCCTACAAGTACAGCCTCCCAGATTCAGTAGGCATTGGCCTTCAAAGAACTGGTCCTTTCCAGTCCCTTCCAGGCCTTCTCAGTCCAAACCTAGGAACAGCAGACCACCAAGACTTCAGTCTCCGGTTACGTACAGATCTAAGCAGTGGGTGGCTCCCACTTCCAAAGCAGAGAGTAGTAAACCACCCCCCTATGGAAAAATGGCACAATGACTTAACCTTAACCCTTCCAAGCCCTGCTCAACTACTTGCTCCCTTAGGAGGAAAGCTCGCCCTGCATGCAAAAAGCTGGTAACTCATTACCCAGGACAAATGGGTTTTAAACATAGTTTCCCGAGGATACAGATTCCACTTCCATACACTACCAACCCCAAATGATTGGCCGTACCTCCCCCCAAATCAGTGGGCGGAGGCCCAACAGCAGGTTCTCTCCCTTCTCAGTATCGGGGCTATTCAACCTGTCCCAGCAGAACTAAGGGGACACAGTTTTTATTCAAGACTGTTTCTGGTACCCAGAAAAGAAAACTCCTGGCGTCCTATCCTGGACCTCTTTATTCTCAACACCTTTCTGGTGGTTCCAAAATTCAAAATGCTGACTCTTCAACAGCTTCTTCCTATGCTAGACAAGGATGACAGGCTGGCAACTCTAAACTTAAAGGAAGATTACCTTCACATCCCAATGCAAGAATCCTGCAGACAATACCTACGTTTCAGGGTGGGCTCCATGCACTTTCAGTTCTCTGCACTTCCCTTTGGCTTATCTACTGCGCCCAGGGTGTTCCCAAAGTGTCTAGCTCCAGCCGTTGCATTTTGCAGGCAGAGAAATATTCAAATTTATCCATATCTGGAAGATTGTCTGATTCAGGCAGAAAGCCAGCACTTGCTATTACAACACCTGGCATTTGTAAAGAAATTTCTATCCTCACTGGGGTGCACCATCAACGAAAAGAAATCTCACCTAGTACTCTGCCAACAGATTGTATTCCTGGGAGCAAGCTTGAACACAGCTTCCCAGATGGCATTCCTCACAGCAGAGAAATAAGTTTATTTGACAACCAACTTCAAACTATTGGCCACAAAAACCCAGCTATCTGCAAGGAAAATACTGCAAACCCTGGGGTTCATGGCCTCTTGCATTCTGCTAATTCCATATGCAAGACTGCATATGAGGAAACTCCAATGGTATCTAAAATGTTTATGGTGTCAGCATGCTCAGGACCTGGAAACAATGATTCCTATCCTTCCTTGTCTAAAGACAGAGTTCCTTTGGTGGGCAGAGGCCTGCTACCACAACAAGGGACTCCCTTTCACTCTACCCCCTGCTGCCCAAACCCTAACAACAGATGCATCAGACTATGCATGGGGGGCTCACATGGCAGGCAGTGCATTCAGGGCAAATGGAACCCGAGACAGATGCACCTGTGTATCAACCAGAAAGAAATGTTAGCTGTACATAATGCTCTGACAGCCTTCAAAGACCTTATTCTCCCAGGACAACTATTGGTAAGAACAGACAACACCACAGTTATGTGGTACATGAACAAGCAGGGGGAACCTGATCCTACCCTCTCTGCAGACTAGCAATGGCTCTGTGGAGCACAACCTTGAGCTACCAAGTGCACCTACTAGCTCAATTCCTACCAGGCAAACTAAATTCACTGGCAGATAACCTAAGCAGAAATCTCATGGACCCACACGAATGGAAACTAGAACCCAAAATATTCAACCTCTTGAGGAACAAATGGGGGACCCCAGAGGTAGACCTGTTTGCCTCCCCTCAGAACTACCAATTGAACAAATTCTGCACCAGAACTCCACAGTCAAGCTTGGAAAGTGGATACCCTGTCCTTTACCTTGGAAAGCCTCTTGGTTTATTGCTTTCCCCCTCTGCCTCTCCTCTCAAAAGTTCTACTAAAGATCAAGCAGGACAAGCCAAGAACAATACTGATTGCACCAGACTGGCCACGCCAGCACTGGTACACCCTCTTGTGCAGTCTGACACTGCTGGAACCATGGAACCTGCCTCAGACTCCTTCCCTGCTGTCCCAGCAGGAGGGCCAGATTCTGCACCCTCAGCTTCAAACCCTGAACCTTGCAGCCTGGCTAATTCCTTGAGCCTCTCCTCTAGCATCCCTCAGTAAGCGGGTGCGGGATGTCATTCTGGAGGCAAGGAGGCCTAGTACCAGAAAATCCTATGCTGAAAAGTGGAAAAGATACTATTCCTGGAGCCAGGCTCAGGGGATGGCCACAATGGTGCCCAGCTTACCTCATATTCTAGAGTACTTAACAGAGATGCTCCACAAGGGCCTATCCTTCTTGTCAATTAAGATTCATGCCTATGCCATTTCAGCACATTATAATACTGAGACACCCCTCCTCTCTCACCTCTTGCTAAAACAATTCCTTAGAGGGGCCAAAAATTTAAGACCCCCCCAGGAGAGCTCCCACTCCAGCCTGGAACCTTAACTTTGTATTGGCAAAGCTCACTCTTCCCCCCTTTGAGCCAGCTGCAACAGCAGAGTTGAAATTCCTTGCTTGGAAAACAGCCTTACTTCTAGCCATCACTTCAGCAAGAAGAGTATTGAAATTACAGGCCCTCAAGACAGTGGAACCCTTCATTATCTTCCATACAGACAGGGTTACCCTTAGGACTAATCCTTCCTTTATGCCCAAGGTTTGTGTCTAGTGTGGCCCTAAACCAGTCCCATTCATTTGCCTACTTTTGTCCCTAATCCACAAAACAAAGGACTAAGCCTCTCAGAAAATCTGACCAGCTGCTAGTTGGCTTTGCTGCAGGGGCAGAGGGGAAGGCTATTTCAAAGCAAACCATTTCCACATGGATAGCCCATTGCATTCACTTCTGCTACAAGCACCATGGTAAACCTACCCCACAGGGGATAAGATCATATTCCACCAGGGCTGCATCTATCTCTACGGTGTTTCTCAGAGGAGTCCCTACCAGGGACATCCTGGAAGCTGCTACCTGGAGCTCTGTACATACCTTCACCAAGCATTACCACCTGCTTATCTTTTCCAAATCCAGAGCTGGGTTTGCCACAGCAGCCTTGCAGGGCTTAACAGCTGGCCCTAATGCTCTTTAACTACCTCCTCCCTTTCTTAGCTTTGGGAATCAAACCAATTGTGATGACTGCAACAGTGAATACACTTGAACATTTACATTTATGGTTAGTGTACACAACTGTACTTTAGTTTGACAGTACTGCCAGATCACCCCTGGAAAAGTACATTTGTGTCTGATGAGCTTATCCAGCCAACAAATAGGTAAAGTTTAATAAAATATTTTAATTATTGTCTCAGATTTCTATCAGTTAACCAATCAGTGTTTTAGTTTGATTGGTGCATATGTTTTAATAAAAAAATGTCCTTTTAAGTTAAGATTATTTGGTGGTTAATTTGTTTTCTTAATTATGCAGTAAAGGCAAATGCTAAAAATATTCCATGTGTTTTTTGTTTTTAATTGTTAGCTTAATAACTTACCACTAGGAGATTGTTTTCCATCTTGGACCTTTTTGAGCTGAGTCTGGGGTTAACTTCTGTAACGCAGAAAACACAGAACTTACTGATTAGTTCTGAAGCCTACATAATTTGTGCTGATATTTCAAGTTAAATAATGTATTTTATTTGTTTCATTTTGATAAGTGGGTAATGTAGTGGTCATTATGAAGTGATTTCAGTCTTTGTCCTGAAGTAATCAGTGCAGCTCAATAAAAAACAGAAATAAGTAATAACACATTCATAGAATAAGCACCAATAAACAACACATTCATAGAGTAAACAACAGCAGTAAGGCATAACAACACATTTGTAGAATAACTAACAGTAGTAAGGAGTAACAGCACAGCCATAAAATAAGTAACAGTATAAAGGAGTAATAACACATTCAAGCATCAGCAGTAAGGCATAACAACACATTCGTAGAATAACTAACAGTAATAAGGAGTAACAGTAGAGCCATAAAATAAGTAACAGTAGTAAGGAGTAATAACACATTCATAGAGTAAGCATCAGCAGTAAGGCGTAACAACACATTCGTAGAATAAGCACCAATAGTCAAAAGTAACAACATATTCATAGAATTGGCTTAGTTTACAAGGTGTGGTTAAGTATTTAAATTAAAAGCTGTATACTACGTACATTTAGTGCTGCAATATCTGGTAAGATTAAAAAGCTGAGGAAACACATTAAACAAGATCATGTTTTCTTTGTTTAACATTTCATTTAGTACTTGAAGTACATTTTTTTATTTCTTGACATCTTTTTTTAGCATAGTGTAAATAAAAAGTAAAATCACTGACCAGTTTTTGGACATAGATTCAGTTTTAAATAAAACCAGTATTAAAAGTGTTGTACAGTTTGATCACAACACATTTCATTTCAGTACTTAGTTTTTTTTTCTTGTTACCACTGTCTCCTGATCTTCAGAGAAATCATCAATGACTAATTGTTGGCTCTTTCTTAGACACCACAATTCTGGTAACTACCCAACTATCCATAAGGTGAATCATCCTGTATAATGTTTGCCATAAGCTTACAATGGGCCAGACATTTACTGGTGCATTTATCTGTTATGTCATCCATGCCCAATGATAATTCAATCGTAGCTATCTTTTGTAGAATCTTGAGTATCTCTTCTGTCTTGGCTGGGGATATCCTTTTCTTTCAGTTATTTTGTTGTTTCCTTTTAAGCTGCTAATGCAGAAAAGAGTGAAATCCCAAGACTGGAAAGACTCCCTTGTTAGCCTCAGCAAAAACTGAGATCCCTCATCAAATCCTCTGAAGCTAGCTACAAAAACAAAATTGCTGCAGATTCTAAAGACAACCACAAGGCATTCTATAGCTATGTCAAGAATCTACATGGCAAGTCTCAGATCTGCTCTGAGTTGCAGCACAGTGGCAATAAATATACGGAACCAACAGATATTGCCAACATATTGGCCAACAGGTTCAGTGCGAACTTTACTCCCCTTTCACCCCCAAAGGGCCCATCTGAGTACCTGAAGAATGCCAAGTTCCTATCATCACTGCTACACAGGTATAAACTGCACTGTCCAAAGCCAAGAATACAGCTTCCATGGGACCTGACAATGAACTAAAAAATTAACTGGCACCACACCTGAGTACCGTGTTCAGTCACAGCCTCATTTCAGGCTTTGTTCCTGCAGAATGGCACACTGCTATGGTCATCCCACTTCACAAAGGGGGAGCAACTATGGACCCTGGAAACTGCTGACCCATTAGCCTGACAAGTCTGATGTGTAAGGCCATGGAACGCATCATCATGGACCTTATAAACAGGGACATAGGGAATCTCCAAACAATGGAACCCACGCAGTTTGGGTTTGTGAAAGACAGATCTTGCCTGCTCAGTCTGATAGACTTTTTTGAGACTGTCACCAGAGCTGTGGATGAAGGCAAGGTAGTGCACATAGGCTACCTAGATCTTGCCAAGGTCTTTGACACCATACCCCACTCAGGAATCATAGATAGACTCACTAAACTGGGCATAAACCCTTATGTCATAAGATGGGTGGCCAATTGATAGAACCTACACTGTAAAAGTGTTGGAATCTAAATCTGACTACCGACTAGTTACAAATGGCATTCCACAGGGATCGGTCCTGAGTCCTCTCCTATTTGACATTTACTTCTCTGAAGTCCAAGCCAACACAAAGGTACTCTAGTTAACCAAGTTTCCAGATGACTGCAAATTGGGAGCGATTATAGATTCTCCTACGGATGTAGACATCCTGCAACAAGGCCTCACGAAGACCAATGACTGGTGCAAGAACCATGGCCTCAAGCTCAATGTCAAAAAGTGCATGCCATTCCCTTTGGGAAAACTTCGGTGCCCATGAACTACCACATGGGCGGTAGTCGGCTAAACACCGAAGGAGAGATAAGAGACCTGGGGACACAAGTTGACAGCAACCTCTCCTTTGATAACCACATTGCCACTGTGGTCAGAAAGTCCTTCTATGTGGCACATCTTATCACAAAAGGTTTCTCATCCAGGAAGAAAGAGTTCATAGTACCTCTGTACTCATCCCTCATTAGACCTATTATTGAATATAATGCCCCATGTGGTATGTACCTCGTTAGATACCTACTACAACTGGAAAGGCCACAGAAATACCTAAGAGGATCTTAGGCCTTAGACATGTGCCCTGCACTGACAGACTCAAAAAACTCCAGCAATACTCAGTCTCATATCACCTACTTAGAGGTGATCTCTACTTGACATCCAAAGCCATGTCTGACCCGGAACTGCTAGACATGCTATACCTAAAGAAATCAAAATCCCTCCATGCTACATGCCCCAGAGACCTAAACCTCATTACCACCATAAACAGAACATGCTGCAGGGACATATTCCTATCCCAGTGACTTCCCATACTCTGGAACAAACTCCCCATCCACGTCAAGCAGAGCAATCCCTCAGAGCCACACGCTCCAGGGATCTAAACCTTGTCATCACAATGAACAAAACATGCTGGAGGAATAGGTTCCTGACCTAGAGACTCCCCAGACCCTGGAATAGACTGCCCATATATGTCAAGCAGAGCACCTCTTTGGTCCTCTTCAAAAGGAATCTTGACGATTGGATGGGGAGATAGATAATTCACCCCGGGGATCATGTCAGTCGTCCTGCTAGACAGGGGTCCAGGGAAGTAAATATTGTGGGAAGAAATGGCCAGGGAATTGTTATGGCTAGGCTTGTATAGGGCCTAGGGCTGATAGCCTAGTACCAACCTATGAACTTCACTGGCCCTTTTCAAGAGAAATCTTGACGAGTGGATTGGCAGTAGGACATTCACCCCCGGGGATCACTTGAATGGCCCTGCTTGACAGGGGCACGGGGGAACTAACCATGGGAGGCAATCACCCCGGGAATCACCTCTGTGGCCCTGCTGGACAAGGGCACTGGGAACTAACACCGGGCGGCATGATGCCAGGGAATTTCTTGGGCTAAGCTTGTATAGGCTACAGGGCCATTAGCCTAGTACATGCCTGTGAACCTGTAAAATCAGCAGTGATCTTTCAACATTTGCCCATCCTATTACTGGACTGCACATCATAGAAATTTCTCCTTGACCGATATTCACTTAACAGCTAAGCTGCTGGATTCCTAAACTGCCCTAGTTTGGGATATTCCCAAAATAAATGCTCCAGTGTACCTATCTCACCCAATCACATCTCCAGCATTCATGAATTCAATTCCAACCAACAGTTCAAACGCTTCCTTCACCTGGTATCAACACCTTACTGTAAAATAAAAACTCCACGGCCACTGCACTCCAATTACCAACAGACCCGATAGTGTCCAAAATGGTAGAAAATAATCCAAAGCCAAGACGTAGATGTAATCCAAATACACAAAATATTTATTAACAGACTTAGCGCTTTCACCTTACAAGGCATCATCAGAGTCAGATAACAATTACAACATCCCCCAATTATATACTAAAATCTGTAAGCAATAGACAATTAACATTCAAAAACAACCAATGAGCCTTTGCTATTAATTAGTCAATGAACATTCCATTAACTCATGTTAAAAACCTAAAAATACCTAAAAATATTTCAAAAGCTATGTATATTGTATAAATCTATTAATAAAACATTAAACAAATCATATGTCAAATACCAACATTAATATTAAATAATAATGATAAACATTGAATAAAACACACACAAGTGTGAATAATAATCAATAAACACTATTGCATATTAAATTTTAATACTAAAAAATAAATTTATCTATCAGTATAAACATTATAATGTAAACAATTCAAAGTCTATCTATAAATATTCTTAAAAAATTATGTTAATATAATGCATAGATATTTGTTGAGCTACAAGACCTGAGATCTATGCACTAAAAGAGGCTTGATGGAAATATAATCGTTAAGCCCAGGGTAGCTCATAGCGTTTAGTCTTAGTTGCCATTCCATCTCTTTTAAAGCTACCCTGTTCTTAATGTCACCCCCACTTTCAAAGTGCACCCTATCAATCACAAAAAACATAAATTTCTTAAAATTATTACATTTCATACTATGAAGGTATAAAGCATTGTGAGAATCTTTGTTTTTTATAGATCTAAGATGCTCAGGAATCCTGTCTCTTAATCTGCGGGTAGTCATCCCAACATAAAATCCATCACAAGATGAACAGTTCACCACATATACCAGGTTCCTAGAGTTACAATTGCAAATTCCTGGACAAGACAAAGTATATTGATAACCTGAAATAACTTCATAAGGGCCATCAGCTATGAATCTGCAACATCTACACCCTCCACATTTACTCATCCTAGACCTAGTAAATTGCTTGTTCCTTTCTAAAATACCTTTCAAGTTTTGTCCCCTACTATAAACTATCACAGGTTCTTTACCCACTACCTCCTTAAATCATTGTTCAAACAGTAGTTCCACACATTTCTCAACACCGCACATAGTTCCTTAGATTTATCATTGTACTTCATAATAAAACATGGTCCCTTGGGATTATTATCACCTACCAGTTCGTCCAACTTTGGGGTTCCAATCTCAACAAAACCATCCCCCCTCAGAATAGGAACATAGATAGTACGTCTTTTCTTATATATTTCTTTTTTCACACTTAGCAATAAACTGATTGGATAACCTCGCTCCAATAACATGCCAATTAATTTGTAAATTTCCAATCTAAAATTCTCATCATCGCTCACCAATCTCGAAATGCGTACCATCTGCCTTTTAACTACCCCTTTTCGCTGATGAAAGGGGTGGCAACTAGCAAAATGCAATAATGAATTTGAGTAATAATGAATTTGAGTAATTTTCCTTCCTGTAAATTGTACTAGATAGCTCATTATCCACCTTCGAAATATTAATATCTAGGAAATTAATACTGTCTGCACCCCAAGTATAGGTGAACTTTAAAAATCCAGTAGTGCCATTTAAATATTCCACAAATTCTATTGCCCTTGCTTCATCACCGTTCCAAATAATCAATAAATCATCCAAGAATCTGTTATACAATATAATGTTATTCCTATATCTTGAGGGAAACACAAAAGCCTTTTCCCAAGCCAGTAACACCAAATTGGCATATACAGGGGCACACTTGGCCCCCATGGCAACTCAAGAGCATTGCTTGTAAATTTCTCCTTCAAATTTGATAAAATTGTTATTCAAAACCAATTCCATCAAATCACAATACAAATTCAGTCTTGATTTAACAATGGTATTACTCAAATTAAGACTAGAAGCAAACAGCTCCAGACCTTCATTATGGGGTATGACAGAAAAGAGGTTAACAACGTCTATTGTCAAAAAACTGTAATCATCAGTTTTGTTCTTAACCTCCTTCAATCTTTCTAAACAGTGCCATGAGTCCCTTAATATATGAGGCACTTCGGTTAAGGCTGATTTGGTCCAATGATCAACAAAGGCTGCCAGGGGTTCCGTCTTCAAACCCCTTGCCGCCACAATTGGCCTAAATTGTAAATTCTGGATACCCTTGTGCACTTTAGGTATACCAAAGATGCACGGCAAAACTGGATTCTTAACTATCAAATAATCATATTCCATTTCGTTAATCGTTGCCTGAAAAAGTGCATCATGCAAAAACATATCGATTTTGGAATATGCTCTGTTCACCTCGTTAATGGATGCCATAGAATAAGTACATTGATCATCCAAAACCCTGGACATAGAAGTGGAATAATCAATCTTGTTCATAAGTACCATCCCACCACCCTTGTCCGGTTTCATACATCTAACGTCATTCGAATTTCTAAATTCATTAAGCAACGTTCTTTCACCTGCCGACAAATTAAATTCTCCTAAAGTCAAACTCCAATAATTTTTCAAAAACCATAAACTAGGTCTAGGATGAGTAAATGTGGAGTGTGTAGATGTTGCAGATTCATAGCTGATGGCCCTTATGTAGTTATTTCAGGTTATCAATATACTTTGTCTTGTCCAGGAATTTGCAGTTGTAACTTTAGGAACCTGGTATATGTGGCGAACTGTTCATCTTGTGATGCATTTTATGTTGGGATGACTACCCGCAGATTAAGAGACAGGATTCCTGAGCATCTTAGATCTATAAAAAATAAAGATTCTCACAATGCTTTATACCTTCATAGTATGAAATGTAATAATTTTAAGAAATTTATGTTTTTTGTGATTGTTAGGGTGCACTTTGAAAGTGGGGGTGATATTAAGAACAGGGTAGCTTTAAAAGAGATGGAATGGCAACTAAGACTAAACGCTATGAGCTACCCTGGGCTTAACGATTATATTTCCATCAAGCCTCTTTTAGTGCATAGATCTCAGGTCTTGTAGATCAACATATATCTATGCATTATATTAACATAATTTTTTAAGACTATTTATATATAGACTTTGAATTGTTCACATTATAATGTTTACATTGATAGATAAATTAATTTTTTAGTATCAAAATTTAAACATGCAATAGTGTTTATTGATTATTATTTACACTTGTGTGTGTTTTACTCAAAGTTTATCATTATTATTTAATATTAATGTTGATATTTGATACATGATTTGTTCAATGTTTTATTAATAGATTTTTACAATATACATAGCTTTTGAAATATTTTTAGGTATTTTTTGTTTTTTTAACATGAGTTAATGGAATGTTCATTAACTAATTAATAGCAAAGGCTCAGTGGTTGTTTGTTAATGTTAATTGTTTATTGCTTACAGATTTTATTATATAATTGGGGGATGTTGTAATGGTTTTCTGACTCTGATGATGCCTTGTAAGGTGAAAGCGCTAAGTCTGTCAATAAATATTTTGTGTATTTGGATTATATCTACGTCTTGGCTTTGGATTATTTTTTTTTCCATCTTGGACACTATCGGATCCGTTGGTAATTGGAGTGCAGTGGCCGTGGAGTTTTTATTTTGTAGTTATTTGTACCCCTTTCTTGGGGGTAGCCTTAAGCCTTATTGTTCAACACCTTACTGTGTCACAAACTCAGTGCCATTACTCTGTAATAATTGGATTATCCAAATATGTAACCCAACTGTGCCACAATACATTTTGCATTTTATTTTCTGCAGTTGGTAATCCAGTTGGATTACCATACTAGTATTGTCCCAGTGCTCTGTTTAGTTGTCTCTAATACAAATAAACCATGGGGGAAGCAATTGATTGTTTGGACCAGCTTCTGGCTTTTTTTTAAGAATGCTTACGAAGCCTATAAATGGCCAACAGTCCATAGGAAGGAAGCCAAAGCTCAGAACCAAACTCTCCCATTTTTTTACCTCCATTCCTCTGTCAACTACATCAACTAGTATTAAAAGAGTAAACTCACCCTATGCTGAAACATTTTACAAGTATTCCTATCTGTCTCAGTGGGTTCCACAATCTGTCCTATACTTCAGTTTCAAATTTATGTAGGTGTTTTATTAACAAAAAGGCTAGTTGCCCAACACAATGCGTTAGAAAATTATTGCTCTTTGCTCCTGCTCATAAGTCACCTCATCTACACTTCACAGTAACCTCTAACAGTGGAACTAACATATCCACTGACACTACAATCCGTCTACTGGGAGTAACAATTGATAACAACCTTAGCTATGATGACCATATTAATTCTACAGTAAAGTCTGTCAACAAAAAACTAGGCACCCTTTACAGAATCAAACCCTTCCTTACCCCTTCAGCCAGAATCACTATTACCCAGACTCACCTGATCTCTACCCTGCTCTATGCTTCTGCAATATATACCAATCTATCTGGAAACAACCTTGCCAAACTTTCCACCAGTTACAATAACATAGCCAGATTTGCCACTGGCACCCCCTTTAGAACTCACCACTGTCACTGCCTCAAACAACTGGGATGGTTAGAACTGCAGAACCTACTACTTTGTCAACAACTTGCTATCACCCAAAAGATCCTTTATCACCCTAATAATACCCCAATCCTTGCTAATCTGATTACCCCCTACAAAAATCTTGCAACTCTACGCTCAGCTGACAAGATTTTAGTCTCCACTGTTAAATCTTACAACAAACCTGGGAAGGAACTCACTTTTTGCCAACACAGTAGGAAAAAGCTGGAACCAGCTTCCTAGTGAACTTTCATCTCTTGCTTCCACTCATCTCTTTAAAAAGTATCTTAAAGAATATCTTAAAACTCACTGGCTTTGTCCCTGCTCTAACCCTGACTGATATCTCTTTCCCCTTCTTGCTCTCTTTATACTTCTATACTCCACTGTTCTATGTCACATACCTGTAAAAAAAAAAAAAAAAAAAAAAAGAAGAAATTTTTACAATTCAATATTTTTTTTTCTTTTTTGACTGCTCTTTCTGAAATGATTGCTCTCAGTATTTGATCTTAGTTTTAACTTACTAAAGACTCTGTATAACTTATCTCAACCTCAATGTAACAATGTCCTGTAATTTATTTTGACTGTTACTGTATATTGTAATCTTTGTCACTGCTAATGCTTGGAGCTTTTCTCCCCGGGCCTGTACTGAAAATGGACATATATCCAGTTAGGCTAGCCTGGTCAACGGTGTAAAATAAATAAATAAAATAAATAAAACATTAAGGTAAATGAGGGCTAAAGTATAGACATGAATCATCCACTCCTCTCATACCACTCCAAAAGCAAACTGAAAAAGTTAACATTTTCAGTGACATGGGAAGGCAGCCGAAGATGGACACTCCCAAGGCTAATATAGCAGTAAATTTCACAAGTGATTGGGCTTAAAGGTAGAATAGCCTCCACTAGAAAATTGAAGAGACACTATGGAACAGCTAGCAGCCCAGGACTGGAGAAATGCAAAACCCAAGTCAGAGTATTTGACACGACTAGTTCCTTCATGTACATAGGAACCAAGTCTTGAATAGACAAACTCACCAACAGCAAGGTCTTATACATAATTTCTGAAGGTAATGCTACTCAATGCTAGAAGTCTAAACCTCAAAATGCACTCTCTCAAGGCACTCCTAAAAATGGAGAACATTGATATCTGTGCAGTAACTGAGACCTGGTTCAAGGCTCCAGAGAGCACCCCTGCAATACTCTAACCACACTTCTCGGCCACCAAACCAGGGCCAAAACACTAAAGGTGGAGGAGTGTCGATATTCACCAAGGATATTCACACCACCAGGCTATTTGCCCAACACAATGCGTCTGAAATTCTCCAGGTGCAACTAAAACTAGGAAAGACTGCAATCCAAATTGTAGCTTGCTACAAATCCCCCACCATACCCCAAGATTCTCACTACACCTTTCTAAACATACTGGAAAATATTAAGATAGAACCAAACACCCTAATACTGGGTGATTTTAACTACCCTGCCATTAACTGGGAAAACTACTCATGTACCAACACCTTTGCCCAACGGTTCTTGGAATTCATAAATTCCAAAGTCCTGGATCAACTAATCCATAGTCCCACCAGGGGCTGCAGTATCCTAGACCTAATCATTACCAACATGGGAAAACGATGCTCCACACCTATGGTCACCCCCCTCGTTAGTCAGGTCTGACCATAAGCTAATCACCCTTAACATCCACATCCCACCCCCACCCCCCAGGAAGGAAACCTCCATAAAAAACTTCTCCAAAGCCAACTTCATGCTACTCAAGTCAGAAGTGACAAGCTTCATGACATCCATGCAGATGGGAACTGAAAGTTCAACTGCTGAATCCTACACTAAGGCACTGTACGAGCACATCCAGTCATGCATGAATCGTGCCATCCCATATAGAACCAGGATGCTCTCATCCAAAAAAAGGAAGCCAGTCTGGTGGAACCCTGCCATAAACAAACTTTACAATAAAAGGAAGAAACTGTTGCAGAAAAGAGGAAAATCCCAGGATGCAAAAACCTCCCTTACCAGCCTCAGTAAGAAACTGAGATCCCTCATAAAATCCTCCAAAGCTAGTTATGAAAATAAAATTGCCAAAGATTCCAAAGACAACCACAAGGCATTCTATAACTATGCCAAGAATCGAAATGGCAATGCCCAGGTCTGCTCTGAGCTAAAACAGAATGGCATTAAATATACTGATCCCAAGGATATTGCCAATATCCTGGCAGATTGATTCAGTGCCAACTTCACCCCCCCTCTCACCCCCTAAATGGCCCATCTCAATACCGGAAGATTGCCAAATTCCGGTAATAACAGCCACACAGGTAAAAAACACACTCTCCAAAGCTAAGAATACAGCATCCATGGGACCGGATGACATCCCCGGCTGTGTACCATGAACTACAATATGAACTGGCACCTCACCTAAGTGTCATGTTTAATCATAGCCTCACCTCAGGTTTCATGCCCACTGAGTGGTGCAGCGCTACAGTTATCCCACTCCACAAGGGGGGATCACCCTTGGATCCCAGAAACTGCCATCCCATCAGTCTGACGAGCCTTATCTGCAAGGCCATGGAGCGTATTATCATGGAACTTACAAACAAAGACATTGGCAACCTTCAAACACTGGTCCCAACCCAGTTTGGGTTCATGAAGGGCCAATCTTGTCTCCTGAACCTGATTGACTTCTTCGAATCAGTCTCCAGAGCCATGGACAAGGGTAAGGTGGTTCACACAGCCTATCTAGACCTTGCCAAGGCCTTTGACACCACCCCCCATTCTGGAATCATAGATAAACTTACTAAGCTGGGCATTAATCTGTACATCACCCAATGGGTTGCTAACTGGCTTACTGATAGAACCCGCACTGTAAAAGTAGCTGACTCCAAATCCAGCTCCAGACAAGTGACAAGTGGAGTACCTCAGGGTTTAGTCCTGGGACTGCTCTTGTTTGGCATCTACTTCTCTGAAGTACAGGCCAACACTAAGGGACTCTGGCTGACAATGTTCTCAGATGACTGCAAACTGGGAGCCATTATTGAATCCCCAAATGATATGGATACTCTACAAAAGGGCCTTACAGAAACAGATGCTTGGTGCCAGAGCCATGGGCTCAAGCTCAATGCCAAGAAGTGTATAGTTATCCCCTTTGGGAAAAAACATGTACCTGTGAATTACCATATAGGTGGCAGTACACTAAACACCAAAAGTGTGATAAGAGACTTAGGGACACAGGTGGACAGTGGTCTCACCTTCGATAACCACATCGCCACAACAGTCAGGAAATCCTTCTGTGTGGCACACCTCATCACTAAGGGCTTTCCATCCAGAAAAAAGGAGGTCATTGTCCCACTGTACTCATCCCTCATTAGACCCATTATAGAATACAACGCCCCGTTTGGTATGTACCTCTCAAGACATCTGCAACAACTGGAAAGGCCACAGAAATACCTCACTAAAAGAATCACAGGCCTAAAGCAGATGCCCTACGCTGACCACCTTAAAAAAACTCCAGCTATACTCTGTTGCATATCTTCTACTCAGAGGCAATCTCTGCTTAACATACAAGGCCATGTCAAACCCAGAGCTGTTGGACATGCTACACATAAAGAAATCCCAGTCCCTCAGAGCCACACGCTCCAGGGATTTAAACCTTGTCATCACAATAAACAAAACATGCTGGAGGGATAGGTTCCTGACCCAGAGACTCCCCAGACTCTGGAATAGGTTGCCCATACATGTCAAGCAGAATGCCTCTTTGGCCGTCTTCAAAAGGAACCTTGACGATTGGATGGGAGAAAAGAAATTCACCCCAGGGATCACGTCAGTTGCCCTGCTAGACAGGTGTCCAGGGAAGTAAATAGTGTGGGAAGAAATAGCCAGGGAATCATTATGGCTAGGCTTGTATAGGCCCTAGGGCTGATAGCCTAGTACCAACCTATGAACTGGAACAGAGGTAATATGATGGTAACAAATAGTACCAGTAAGTATTCTGACAGCAGAGTTCTGCACCACCTGCAAACAATCCAAGAGAAGTCGCAGGTAGAGTATTACTGTAATCCATCCTAGAAGAGACATGGACATGAGCTATCACCAAGAGGTCAGCTTGAGGTAGAAAGTACTTGATCTTGGAGATGTTTCATAAATGGAAACAGGGCAATTTTATATTACATGCTGGCTATCTCATCTTCTAGAAAGGAGATGTAAATGTGAGTTTCATATGCTTAACTGTGATATAGCAATTCTCCCTTTCTAATGAGATCATATGATGATAACCTATATACCATAAACAACAAAGGACCTAAGGTAGAGCCCTATGGGACTCCACAGTCCAAAGGAAAGGAAGAGGATCAATTTAGTTTTAAGTAGACTTTTTGTAAATGACCAGAGATAAGATGCAAACTATCCAAGGATTGTTGATGGAAGATGACATTAAGATTGCAAGTGCTCAATCAAAATGTTCTAGTCAGCGATATCAAATGCTACCAATAGATCAAGGAGAACTAATATCAAACTGAATCGTTAGTTTCTGGCCATAATGAAATGAATAATCACCTGTATGAGAGCATTGTCAGTGCAATGGAGCATGTGAAACCCAGACTGAAAATATCCATGAAACCACTGAATGTGACGTGGTTCTGAAGCTGCCTGTCAACAGCTTTCTCAATATCCTGTCCTGAACATGGAAGGTTAGAGGTCAAGTGGTAATTATCAGAGTTGAATTCCCAAGTATATTAGTCTCAACTGACTCTCATCCTGATATTTTTTTTTTGGCATCCCCTCAGTTGACCATGATCTGCTCCCATTGTCTCTCCTCTTCCACCAGGTCTACTGAATTTGACATGACCACAGACAAACCACCTACCACCACATTTGGGACTAGTGAGAAGTTTAAGGCAACCTGGACAAGTGTTGTACTGCTGACAAGAGAGTGTTTTCCCTGTAAGTCTTGAGCCCATTCTCTTTATGGACTTGTGCCATCCAGGGAGATAGTGTGTAGTGGGTCACTGTGTAGCAATGCCCCCACATGTGACTTGGCAAGAGTCTTGCCTCTTTAGTAGACAACACTCCAAATGCATCTCCAGCATCCACCAGGGATCCACACTGAAGGTGTGCCTGAATGGAAGCATGTTCTCCCACAGGATGAGCAGACCCACACTCTCCCACAGGATGAGCAGGCTCATCCTTCTTGCCTGAACTGCCAACCGCCCAAGGTATTAATTGAACTCTGGTCACCTGGACCTTGGTCAGGCCTTTATCCATCTACACCATTGGTGCAGGCTTCCTCCTCTTTATGTTTGTGTTCATTGCAAAACATCATATCTGTTGATCTGCTGTCCAATAAACTTATTTGCTGAATTAATCCAACCTAAGGGAGTTGGTTTTGCTATCATTCCATAAATAGAATATTCTTAATCAAGCTGCTGTCCAGTGCATCTCATAATCCAGCAGGCCCACATCCTGTTTCTTCCATGATAATACCAGTTTGTTCCAAGTGACTGTTGCCATCCCATTCTTCCAGAGGAATCCCATAGTTAACTCTGTCAACGACTTGAAAAAGACATGTCCTGGAGATTCAGGGAGTGCCTGCACAGAGTATAACACCTGTGGAAGGATTTTCATTTGTATTGCTGGTACACATTGAGCAAAATGCAACTGTGTTAATCTTCATTGTTGAAATGTTATATTTTTCCAAACATAGCTCCATGACTAACCTCTGCCTTTTACTCCATATCCTTTTACAGCTCCTGCTCTACATAGTTAATGTTACCCTTTTCCCAAAGATAAGGGTTCTACTCTCTGAAGGGCTTAGATGGTGTATATAATTAATGGCTAAGACACTTGTTTGGAATGCTGCTGTAAGTCCCTGAACCAAAAGTTTGTTCATAGGATCATAGGAGATTACTAGGCTATCGACTCTGAGGTCATTTTAAGCCTAGCCATTTAAATCCAATGTAATACCGTAGAAGTACTAGTCAAAACCCAAGATTGCATTTAGTGATGACTGTCCGTGTCCAGGAGGGTTGTGGGTTCTATTCCTGGTAAGAATTTACAGTACTCCATCCACTCATCTGGGTTCCTCTTGAATAGTGTCATAGAGGTGCTCTGTGTCACATGAATTGGTAGCCTGTTCCAAAGATGTGGCAGTTGGTGGGAGATAAATCTGTCCCTCCAGCATATCCTATTTAAGTCCCTAAGAACGGGTAGCCCTAGACCCATTTGATTTACAGATATGCAGTAAGTTCATTAGGTTTGGGTCTTGGGTTGCTCTGTGAGTCTATATGATATGGAGTGTAGTGAGAGGGATTTTAGTCAGTCTGTGTAAGGCACATGCTGGAGGCCCTTGATCTTCTTTGCTAGAAGCCTCTGTGGTCTCTCTAATTGCTGTAGGTGTTTAGTGTGGTACATACCGAAAGGGGTGTTATACTCAATTATGGGCTGGATAAGTGCTGAGTATAGGGGAGCTATAACTTCTTTTGCTCTCGTGGTGATACCTTTACTAATTAGTTAAATTATTGAGCTATATGAAAAGCTTTCCTTACAACAGTAGGCACATAACTTTCTTGGGTGGCGTAAGCTATGGAACCTTGCTGGCTAGGCTTACGTAGGCCCTTGAGCCGATAGCCTAGTACCTACCTATGAACATGGTTGTCGAAGTTAAGGTCTCGGTCAGCACATGATCCCAGGTCCATTACCACTTCATGGATACTTATTAGGGTATTGTTATTGATTTGATATTGTGAAGGGACATTGTTTGTGCTGAAGGGAATTATGATGCATTTCTTTGCATTCAGTTAGAGACTGTGACTAACACATCAGTCATTGACCTGCGTGAGACCCTCCTGGAGTATATTGGTATAATTTGGGGATTCAATTATTGCACCTAGTTTGCAGTCATCTGCACACTTGGTCAGCCACAACCCTTTAGTTTTGACCTGAACTTCTGAGAAGTATGTAACAAACAATAGGGGGCCCAGCACTGACCCCTGTGTCCATAATGCTAGTAAAGGTCTGCTGTTTGTTGTGGAGTAACCCACTTTGATAGTATGTGTCCAGTTTGTGAACCAGTTGTCCACCAATCTTACAAAGAAGGGTTTACATTCAGTTTGCTAAGTTTATCAGTAATGCCTGAATGTGGGATTGTGTCGAAAGCCTTTGCCAAGTTGAGGTATGCTGTGTGCACAGATATGCCCTCATCAATGGCATTGGTCACACTTTCAAAGAAATCCACCAGATTTAACGGGCAGGATCTGCCCTTCACGAAGGTGAATTGGATAGGATCCAGGGTTTAGATGTCACCTATGTCTTTATGAGGTCCATAATGGTACGTTCCATGGCCTTACAGATGAGGGTGGTCAGGTTTATGGATCTGTAATTCCCCGGGTCTGTTGCTAGGCCTCCTTTGTGGAGGGGAATAACTGTAGCTGTTCACCATTCCACAGGCACAAAGCCTGTGGTTAGGCTTTGATTGAAAATGGTAGTTAGTGGTGATGCTAGTTCATGTTTTAGCCTGTTCAGAAGACAACCTGGGATGTCATCTGGTCCCATAGAGGCCATGGTCTTTGCCTTGGACAGGGCTTTGAGGACCTGCTGTTCAGATATGTTAAGTGGGAGGGAAGTTTGGGGGAGGGTTTGTTGTAAGTTAGGAGGGGATAAGGGAGTGAAATTTTCACCAAACCTATCCAGTAGTAGGTTCGCTGTCTGTGGGGTCAGTGTGTGTGATACAGTTGGCCACAAGTTCTGCACATGCTTGGGTCCCACCCTTTACGTTACATACATAGCTGTAAAAGGCCTTATGGTTATCCTTGGCAGTACTTGCTAATTTTTCTCTCAAAGGAGCTCTTGGAGGATTTGACAAGTTGTCTTATTTGCCTGTTAAGGCTGAGGAGGGTGCTTTTCAATTGTTGGGTCCTTGTCTTTGTTTTCTTTGACAGCAACTTTTTGCATTTATTGTAGAGTTTGTTGATATTGGAAGTCTGCCATGGCAGCTTGAGTTCACTTGGGGCTCTGGCTTTGATTCTGTGTGGTACAGTTGAGTTTATACACTTACATGAGTGATTGTTCAGGGCTTTAGTGTATGCTTCGGCATAGTTACCACTTTCATCTTGGAGTGGGGCTTGGAATCCATTTATACCTTCACCTAGGAGGGTATAGTTTGCTTTGGTGAATATTTTTAGTCTGATTTCACCCTTTGTGAGTTCTGGTGTTAGTGTCAGTTCGAAGGTGGCTGATTTATGGTCAGTTTTAACAAATGAGGGTCCAACAGTTGCAGCAGTGTACCTGTTTGACATGTTGGTGAGGACCAGGTCTAGAATGCTTGTTCCTCTTGTTGGGTATGGACAATTTGCTTCAGGGCATTTGAATTCACAGAGTCAAATACCTTTTGTGCTAGCGAGTTTGGGCTAGAGTAGGTTTCCCAGTTGATGGTGGATAATACCCTGCTTTAAAGGCCGCTTTAGCGCGAATTTGCGCATAGCGCAGCATGGGGCAGCACCGCTTAATCGGGTTTAAGCTATTCCCGGCTCCACAAAGTCTACTCTTCACTTTTTCCCTTGGAACTGCTCTAACTCTCAAACTAAACACTCTATTCTCAATCTAAAACCCTGCACTTGCTCATATAAGCAATTTTTATAAGTTAAGCACTAATAAACTAAAAAAGCACTACATCCTCATATAATCCCATTGAATGCCTTATCCCCTATTGGTCCTTTTTGATTCAGCTACAAAGGAGTTCCATATACTGTTCTAGCATGTCGAAAGGTCAGTTGCTGGCTTCCTCTCCAGTCCAGCTGGTGAATCTGGGAATCTTGAGGCAATGTTACAACTGCTTTATGTACACAGACAACCCTCTCCTCCTCCCAACAAGTACAAATATATGTGAGAGCTGCAACCATATAGCCAAACTGGAGGCTGAGCTCTCTCGACTCAGTACTGGCATAACCAGTCAGGAGGAGAAGGTAACCACACACACCACACATCCATTCTCACATAGACCTACCACAACTGCAAGCCAAACACATAAACACACAAAAACATACTTGGAGTCTCTAAATAAAAATCTGCCAAAGTAGCAGAGACCTCCAAAGCAGACATCCAACCCACAGGGCTCAGTCCTGGGACCTCTCTTATTCAGTATATATTTTTCTGAGGTACAGGCTAACACGGGAGGACTGTGGCTGACCAAGTTCGCGGATGAATGCAAACTGGGCACGATAATTGACTCTCCAGCTGACACAAGCATCCTCCAAAAGGGTCTCATAGAAACAGATAACTGGTGCCAAAGCCATGGCCTTAAACTAAATGCCAAAAAGTGTATAGTCATACCCTTTGGGAAAAACAAAGTGCCCACAAATTACCACATAGGTGGTAATCCATTAAGTACGCAAGAAGTAATTAGGGACCTAGGGACCCAAGTTGATAGTAACCTCTCCTTTAACAATCACATTGCCAAAGTGGTTAGAAAGACCTTCTATATAGTCCACCTTATCATGAAAGGATTCACATCTAGATCAAGGGAGGTCTTTGTGCCCCTTTACTCTTCCTTCATCAGGCCTATAATTGAGTACAATGCCCCATTTGGGATGTACCTTACCCGACACCTGCAGCAACTAGAAAGACCCCAAAAGTACCTCACAAAGAGGATCAAGGGACTCAGATGCCATATGCTGCTTGGCTAAAGAAACTCCAGCTCTACTCAGTTGCATACCGCCTACTCAGAGGTGATCTATGCCTGACGTACAAAGCCATGTCCAACCCGGAATTAATGGACATGCTCCATCTCAGAAAATCCAAATCCCTTAGAGCTACGCGATTGAGAGAATTGAACCTCAGCACAGAAATAAATAGGACATGCTGGAGGGACAGATTCATAACCCAGAGGCTCCCCTCACTCTGGAATAGAATCCCAGTCCATGTTAGGCAGAGCCCCTCACCGACTCTCTTCAAGAGGAATCTTGACGAGTGGATGGGCAATCGTAGGTTTACCCCGGGGGTCACTTCTGTGTCACTGCTAGACAGAGGCACAGTAAACTAACCTTAAAAAGGGCACAGTAAACTCATTCCAAGGGGTGGCGAAAGCCAAACACACTCTGGCTAGGCTTATAAATGCCCTAGGGCAGTTAGCCTAGTATGAACCTATGAATTGAAATCCCCCATAACCAGTGTGTTTGGTAATATTTGGATTGTTTTCAGTTTAGTTAAGTAGGCTTCATGGGTGTCATGATCCATGGAGGAAGACCTATAACTGGCTAGGACTTGAATTGGTGTCTTACCTGGACCTGGAGTAACTCCATGGAGTTGTCCAGTCTAACTAGAAATGAGGTGAATTTATTTATTTATTATTTAAGTTTGATGCCCGAGGAAGTCCACTGGGCCATAAAGAACCTGTTTTCATTAGAGGCCAGGGAGGAAAAGCTCCAACAAATTAAAAGTTGTATATTACATGTTACAAAGGAATGACAAAGATTCGTACAGAACAATTTAAAACCATTACAGAAGTATAATGCATTATGTAATAAGCTCTTAGTGAGTTAACATTTAAACAGAAGGCAACCAGCCCTTTTACAGGTTAGGTAAAACTGAACATTTGCAGAAAAGAGATTTCTGTCAAATAAGCTCTTTAGAAGTTAACATTTAAACAAGTAGCTACAAGCCCTTTGTAGGTTAGGTGGACCATTTTGTATGGAGAGACTACCAGAAAATTAGTTATGGAAAGTATGGTACATTAGATAGCATGGAGAAAATCCATCCCCGGCAGGGGCGAGATTGTTTTAAATTGAGGTGATGCAATAGGGTTGGTAAATGGTGATGATTTTAGTGCAGGGTTGAAAGAGAGTGGGTGGAGAGGGGTTTACGTTGGAGCATGACATGGGCATTCCCATGTGTCTGATAGATGACAGAATAGCTGAGATTTGAAATTGATATGGTTTGAAAGGATGCGAAAGTGGGGGGGGGGGGTGGAAGTTCCAATTTATCTCTAATATAGATTGAAACATCACCTTCTTTGTTTTTCACATGTTCATTTTGTGGTCTAAAAGTGTGGAAGGCATTGTAGCGTTGCAGGGCCAGTGTGCTCTCTGAGGCCTTAAACCAGGTTTCTGTGACTGCACAGACATCTACATCTTCTAGTGATAGAAGTGCTTCCAGGGAGTGCAGCTCTTAGTTTAAGGTCCTAGCATTTATGACCCTTATTTTGTTCTGATTGGTTAATTTCACATTGGTAATGTTGTTTTTGAGACCTTGCCTAAAACAGGCACTATGGAGGAGGCAAGGGCCTTTGCCGTCACCCTAAAGCCTAGGAGTCCCAAGTGCAAACCGTCTGTGGCAAAGCAGAGAGGTTTGTTGACCATGGCTTCCCAGGCAGACAAGAACTGGATCCCCTTGGAGTGAAACTAAAAACTATGCCAATTATTGAAATCAGTCATTTTTTGCTTATACTTGGCATCATTCTAGGTGAGGGTAGTATGTTGCTCAAGGCTAGGGACATACCTGCCTGGGGCACTTACTCAGAGAGCTTCACCATATCTCTCATCATATAGTCCAGTGAGGTATGTCTCAGTTCATTCACACCAACATGAACTATGACAGAGTCATAACGGTACTTGTTGCGGCGAGTATGTATGCATGTATGATTTGGTGAATCCTGGCACCGGACAGGCAGCTGACCGTGACTTTCTGCTTGTCCAACCTGGTGAGTGGGACATCCATGTGTTTCACTGAGTCTCCAGTGACAAGAAAACTTGTTTTTGAATGCTACACCTTACGGGCTTGGTGGGTGAGACACTGATGTTGCTGTGTGTCATGGGTGCTGTGGAGACTGTGTTAGCTATAGCAGACTTGTGTTTTGGGGGGGAGGGGTCTCTGGTGTTCCTGTAAGTTTTTCAAGATAACCTCTTCATATGTGGATTTACGTGTTTGATGTGTACTATGTGTATGATTAGTGGTACTATGTGCATATGTAGTCGTTGGTGAGTTGACAACTTTCTCCGTGTTACTGTTTTGAATGAGAGAGAGCATGGATTTTAGATTGTTGGTGTAAGTACATCTCTCACACTCTGTACTAGACTGTGTTATTAGTAGAGGATTGTCTGTATACATGAGGCAATTGCTACACTGCCTCAAGAGACCCAAGTCAACAAGGTTGGCAGGAGAAGCAAGGGTAGTCCAACTTGTCCATAATACTGTGTTGAAGACTGTTGTCACTAGGGGTGGCTTTTCAGAAGCAATCATGGAGGAGCTCAGTGAATGGATATTTCTGCCTGGGATTAAAGGGAAAATTTGTTGAATTTAACTCTCTGGCTTTAGCGCACAACTGTGTGGCAGTGCAAGGTGTTGCACAATGTGTAAACAGAAACCTGCTCAGATACAGGGCCTAAATACCAAAAGCTAAAACTTGGAAAAAAAATTCTAAGAAAATTCAAAAGGACCAATGGGGATGCTTATTCCAAGTCCTAGACTGGCCTCCCTTTACCCATCAGATGCCAGTCAAACACAGTTCTCTCACAAAAGAGCACATAGGTCCCTTCCAATCCAAGATGGCCTGGAAAACGTGCTCCGAAGAAATCTAAATTTAATTTCTCTGGACATTTGTATAATTTATTCTTTTAGCACTAGGCCGACTGCCCTTATGGGCCATTTTATGTCTAGCCAATTATCCCATTTAAGAATCAAACCTTGCATCCTGCATCTGTAAGGTAAACACCTTAACCATTACACAATTACCCAAGCAGCATTACCACAATACACTCTGGACATAGCTGTGGATAGTCGGAGTTCAAAAACCCACTTCGGCTTTCTTGAGGAAGCTGAAAGCAGGATGGCTGTTAACACCCATACTACTCAGCTGTCGCTGATTTTGCACTTATGTTTGCTGTGATGTTCATCGTGCATACAGCTGCAGTCATAACAGATGGGTTCTCCTGCCGTCAGGCGGGTCCTCGGTAGGCCGAATTCCAAAGTCTAGGTCCAGCGTCGGTTGTCGTCGCCTCTTCCCTGACGTCAGTGCGACAGGGGTATAAAAGAACCAGCCGACGCCATTTTCTTCAGTCTTTCTTGCCGCGCGGTGCCCAAAGCAGAAGCAGTTCGCAAGTGCCGGTCGGCCAGCTCCTGAGATTACAAAAAATTTGGAACCGAAGTCTTCTTAAAAGCTAAGTACCCCGTTGGGGAAACTTTTTCTTGCCTCAGACCGATGTCAGACAAAGTTAATAATTGTATTTCTTGTGGGAAGCAAATACCGCATAAGGATTTCCATTCCCTCTGTATACCTTGTTTAGGCCCAGACCACGACGTCTCAGTCTGTCGCTTTTGTGCTACTTTCAACAAACACACTATTAAGCGTCGGGCGAAGTTCGCCCAGCATTATTTTGGGAAAGCATTTAACTATACTATGTCGTCAGATACTCCGACTCCGGTTTTGTCTAAAAAACGCAAAGACAAGGACCGACACTCGAGGTCCGCGGCCTCTACCGACACCACGCCAAAGCCGACTACACGTGGTCTGGTTCTCAGCGAGGCGCCTACGCAGCCCCTGATTACCGACGACACATCTTTGGCGGTGTCTCCTGTACCCGAGGTCGCAGGCTCCTCGGCCCACACCCTGACTACAGATACCGAAGCCACGCTTGGCGTTGAAACACAGAATGTGGATAGGTCCACCTCCACTCAAGGTGTCTTCAGACCTTCCTCTTCTTTCTCCATCAAGGCTTTCACCAAGTCTAGACTACCATGCACCCTAAGAGACCAGCTACGCAGGGCCCATCTCCAGGCCCCATGCCTAAGTAATAGATGCTTAAAATGGCTGAGGATTTAATTACTCTAATCAGAGGTTCTCAGCCACCTCCGGACAAAAGATCCAGAGTGGAGGAAGATTCCCCCTCCTCTGATCAGGGCTCCATTATTTCAGAGCACTCTGATTATCAGGAACAGTCTTAATCCCCTTTTGAAGACTCTGATGCAGAGGAATCTATTCCTTCTGTATCCCCCCCTGAGGATTACTCATTTAGTGAAACTCTGTATACCTTAAGGGAACACTTTCACTGGGAAGGCCAGGATTATTCAGATTCCAAGAAAAGGCTCAGGGAATTTCTTTTGTTACCCCAGCACAGGCCTCTGGCTATACCTCCTGTCCTGGACATCCTAGATGATGCTTACTCGGAGGCCTGCCTTAACCCGGACTCTCTTCCTCCAGCTCCAGTTAAGCCTGACAGGTACTACAGGGTTCCTGACTCACACCAATTTCTATACAAAAGCCATGCTGCTGGCCTAGAAACCATCTCACAGGGGCCCAAGGGAGTGAAGGCCTCCATTGCCAAAAACCCATTGCCTTCCAAGAGAGATTCCAGATCCTTAGAAAGGTGGGGAAAAAAGGTATGTACCTCGGCTACCTTATCCATGAGGGTCTTAAACTGTCAGTTTCATATGCTAAAATACCAACAGTTTCTGTTATCTCAATTGAAAAGTAAAATGTCACAACCTGAACAACCAGACATGAAGGAGTTGCAGGATTTGATGCATAGTGCAGAACAAGTGGGTAAACATACCTTACAATGTGGTTTTGATGCTCTAGAGGCCTCATGTAGAGCTGCTGTTACAGGCTCAGTCATACGTAGGCATGCCTGGCTCAAGGAACAAGCCTTGCCTGATCATGTCAAAGCAAAATTACTAGACGCCCCTCTGCAAAAGGATGTACTATTTGGGGCAAATGCTGAGGAAGTATTACGGAAAATGGAGGAAAAGGCTAAATCAATGCAAACTGTGAAAGAATTTCTGCAGGTTCAACCCCCACATTTTAGTAGAAATTGGCCTTCCAAAAACTGGTTCTTTCCTGCCACAGACAGACCCCAAAGAGGCAGATACAGGCGCCCGAGGGGCAGAGGACAAACACAAGGCTCGTACAGAGGCAGACAGTGGCAAGCTCCTACACAAAGAGGTGGTGAGGACAACTCGCAATCTTTCAGAAAGCAAAACCAATGACTTTCCCCTTTGCATGGCAACCAGGTCTCAAATGGCAGCCCCCTTAGGAGGAAAGCTGGCACTATTCTCAAAAAATTGGCATATTGTCACAAAGGACAAATGGATCCTAAACATTATAAACAGAGGCTACAAATTCCATTTTCATACCCTTCCAAAAATGAAAGGCATGCCACACCTGCCACTCAATCAAAGGGCAGAGGCACAAAAGCAAATTTCAGGTCTTATAAACATGAAAGCTATTCAAGAGGTACCTGCACACGAACAAGGTCAAGGTTTTTATTCCAGGCTATTTCTGGTGCCAAGGAAGGGAAAAGATTGGAGACCTATTTTGGATCTTTCCATCCTAAACACATTCCTACTCGTACCAAAATTCAAGATGCTCACTCTACAGCAACTTCTTCCCATGCTGGGCAAGGAGTCTTGGCTGGTAACATTGGACCTCAAGGAGGCATACCTGCATGTCCCAATCAGACAAAATTGCAGAAGATACCTCAGATTTCTTGCAGGTTCAACCCATTATCAATTCTCTGCATTGCCCTTTGGTTTATCTACTGCACCCAGAGTATTCACAAAATGCCTGGCATCAGTAATTGCCTACTGCAGACTTCAAGGGATACAAATATATCCTTATTTGGACGACTGCCTGATCCAAGCGGACAGCAAGCACATTCTTCTGAAACATCTGGCTTATGCAATAATGTTATTACACTCTCTAGGATACACAGTCAACAAAGAGAAATCAAGACTAATACCCTCTAGGAAAATAATTTTCCTGGGTGCCAATTTGGACTCAAACACCCAGATGGCCTACCTCACGCCAGAGAAGCAGGGGCAACTAATTCAATATTTCAGAACACTGGCAAATTGCACCAGGCTGACTGCAAGGAAAATCCTGCAGGCTCTGGGATTCATGGCATCTTGCATCTTACTAATCCCATTCTAAGCACATTCTTCTGAAACATCTGGCTTATGCAATAATGTTATTACACTCTCTAGGATACACAGTCAACAAAGAGAAATCAAGACTAATACCCTCTAGGAAAATAATTTTCCTGGGTGCCAATTTGGACTCAAACACCCAGATGGCCTACCTCACGCCAGAGAAGCAGGGGCAACTAATTCAATATTTCAGAACACTGGCAAATTGCACCAGGCTGACTGCAAGGAAAATCCTGCAGGCTCTGGGATTCATGGCATCTTGCATCTTACTAATCCCATGTGCAAAGCTGCATATGAGAAAACTACAATGGTACCTAAAAAACATATGGTCTCAACACAGCCACAGTTTGGAAACAATAATACCACTAATTCCATGTCTGCAAAAGGAATTTCTGTGGTGGGCTCAAGCATGCCAAACAAACACAGGTCTTCCATTCAGCAAGCCTCAAGCAAACCAAGTCATCACAACAGACGCCTCGGACTACGCCTGGGGGGCGCACATGACAGACCGGTGCATTTAGGGCAAATGGACCCAAAAAGAAAAGCACCTTCACATCAATCAAAAAGAAATGCTAGCAGTGATAAATGCTATTATAGCTTTCAATGACCTTCTACAACCAGGCCAGCTATTGATAAGAACAGACAACACCACAGTTATGTGGTACATAAACAAGCAGGGAGGAACACATTCTTATCCCCTATGCAGACTGGCCATGTCACTTTGGAACATGGCCATGGACTTACAAATGGAACTACAAGCACAGTACTTGCCAGGCAAGGAAAACACGCTGGCAGACAACCTAAGCAGGAATATGACAGATCCACAAGAATGGAAGTTGCATCCAAAAGTTTTTACAGAAATAATCCAAGAATGGGGAAGGCCAGACATAGATCTCTTTGCCTCCCACAAAAATCATCAATTGACAAAATTCTGCTCGAGGATCTTCCATCCAAAGGCCTGGAGAGCAGACGCTCTCTCTTTCAGTTGGACATCAATGACAGTTTATGCCTTCCCACCTCTTCCTCTGCTGCCCAAAGTCCTATTGAAGACCAGAGCAGATAGACCAAAGATGATACTCATTGCTCCAGACTGGCCAAGGCAACACTGGTACCCACTCCTGAGGAGCCTGACGCATTCCCCACCATGGACCCTGCCTCTAATGCCTCTTCTTCTGACTCAGCACAGCTTCAAAACTCTTCACAGTCAGCTGAAAACACTCAATCTAGCTGCATGGAAGATTCTTTAGCATCACAGCAGGCCCTGCTCTCCAAGGAGGTGCAGGATGTCATTTTGGAGGCCAGAAGGCCATCAACTAGAAAAGCTTACTCTGCAAAATGGAAACGTTTTTGTGTTTGGAATGAGAAAAAAGGCCAGAATCCTGGAAAACTGAATTTACCTCAAATACTACAATATTTGGCTGAACTGCTAAGCAGTGGACTTTCGTTCTCCTTCATCAAAATCCATGCCTCAGCCATTTCTGCAGAATACAACACTGATCCACCTTTATTCTCTCACCCTCTATTAAGACAGTTCCTCAGAGGGGCTAAGAATTTAAGACCTCCAAGAAAACAACCAATACCTGCTTGGGATCTTAATTTAATTCTGGAAAAACTAACTTTGCCTCCTTTTGAGCCAGCTGCCTCATCAGATTTACAATATTTGTCCTGGAAAACGCTTTCCTTCTGGCTATCACTTCAGCTCGTAGAGTTTCAGAACTACAGGCTCTTATGACTGTCCAGCCTTTTATCATCTTCCATCAGGACAGAGTTTCATTACGTACCAACCCGTCCTTTATGCCTAAAGTGGTATCCAGGGTAGCTTTAAATCAGGCCATACATTTACCTACTTTTCATCCTAATCTTCAAAACAAAGGGGAGAGATTACTTCATTCCTTGGACATCCACAGACAACTGCGTTATTATTTGGACAGAACAAAACCTTTCAGAAAATCAGAACAGCTTTTTGTGGCCTATGCGGTAGGAGCTCAAGGAAAGTCAATATCCAAACAGACAATCTCAAAATGGATAGCCCACTGCATACGCTTTTGCTATTCCTTTCATGGCAAAACTGTACCTACAGGCATTAGAACTCATTCGACCAGGGCCACTCTGCAGCCTTTCTCAGAGGAGTTCCTACCAAGGATATTTTAGAGCAGCCACTTGGAGTTCTGTGCATACCTTCTCCAAGCACTACAACCTACCATTATACTCCAAATCTAGAGCAGGCTTTGCCACTGCAGTCTTGCAGGGCATTTTGGCTCCTCCTAGCTACCACCCCTTTCTTAGCTTTGGGATTCTACCCATCTGTTATGACTGCAGCTGTATGCACGATGAACATAGTACAGTTTTGTACCTACCATAAATGTAGATGTTCGAGTGCTAATACAGCTGCAGTCCAGGTTTCCCTCCCTCCTTCCCCTCTAGGGGTCTTCTTTTATGGTGTATTTGCTTGCAACTACTGGTCTTTGATTATATTGCATTGTATTATTACATAATTTTATGTATTGCCTTCTTTCTGGGGGCACCTGACATCTGGGGCAAAAAAAACTGAATAAAATGGCGTCGGCTGGTTCTTTTATACCCCTGTCGCACTGACGTCAGGGAAAAGGCGACGACAACCGATGCCAGACCTAGACTTTGGAATTCGGCCGACCGAGGACCCGCCTGACGGCAGGAGAACCCATCTGTTATAACTGCAGCTGTATTAGCACTCGAACATCTACATTTATGGTAGGTACAAAACTGTACTTTCCTCATAAGCATTTTGATTTTCTGGTAATTCATTGAGGATTACAGTCATGCAGGTCCCTTAAAGTTTCATATGTTATATGTTCCTGCAAAACCTGTTCTATTAACATTCTTAAATGAAGTAGAGCAATGAACTTTAAAATAACTAAAACTACAAACCTCTGTCACATAATGTATGTACACCTTTGCAGGAAGGTGCAGATAAAAGACTAGGTAGGTGTTGTGCTTTCTCCTTCTTCAAAAAAACGAAACTGTTTTTTGCATTCTAGCTTTCTGTAGCTGCATTCAGAGAGTATTGCAGTAATGTTGTCTGCCAACTTTTGATCCAAAAACTTACAACAGTATCCCCCCTTGTTTGCTTATGTGTATTTTATAATCAGAAAAAAATATTCAGAATTTCTCAGTGTCTGAGTTGCTACTTCACTGGTATTGAGAGAGAAAGCCCTGACACTGGCCCAGTTGATCTAAATTTGATTACCCACTCGGGTGACTAATGGAGCAGCAGGCAGGGATGGGCATCCCTGTCCCAGGTTGGAGGGTGTTTGTCAATGATATTCCCCTAGGGAGGTTTGGTCCAAAGAGTGCAGGTGAGATCAGACCTAATTGACATGAGTGGAAAGCAAGGAAAGGAATGGGTAGGGTATATAAAGACCTCCCTCAAGATGGATGCAAGTGATGATGACCAAGCCCTAAAGCCATCCTTAGGATCCATGACTGGCCCCAGCAATATGGGAGTAAGTCCGGGTGAGGTAGGAGATAAGTTGGTGCACATGGGGCACTGGGAAGCTGGGACAGCTAAATGATGTCCCAAGGAGCAACAAAAAAAATTAAAAGAAAGCAATCTCTCAGTATTTTAAACAACATCTTTTAGTCCTCAGAAGTCCTGGTAGGTCATTTACACAGAATGACCTTATGTTCCTTATAACTTGTTACTGACCTGTGTACGGCCACTACCAAAGGCTCCAGATATGTAAAGCAAACAACATGAGAGAGAGCAGACATCTTTGTTGTATGCCTCACTTCAAGCCAAAAGTTAACTATTAATTTTATCTCTTAAATCAGACACCACATAAATCTGCTGCAAAAGGCAAACAAAATTTGATGAAAATCCAAACAGCTCTAGTAGCCTAAAGAAATAACTCCATGTCATCCTATCAAATACATTTTCAGCGTCCAAGCTGATTATCTTCACCT